>NC_089585.1:131569527-131923165 GCF_019320115.1 Miscanthus floridulus | reverse complement strand
AATATGGCACGATGGCCGATAGCCAGATATATAGTAATCCACCACCAACACACCACCACCACCACCACAACCACCACACTACCCCACCACCACCACCACGACCACACCACCACCACCACAACCTCCACCACCACGACCACACCACCACGACCACACCACCACCACCACAACCACCACACTACCACCACGACCACGACCACGACCACACCATGACATCCACTACAACGACCATGACCACACCACCACATCCACCACAACGACCACCATTGCATGCCACCACCACCTACACCTACACCTACACCTCCTCCTTCACTAGCATTGTACACCATGAAGCGAGGGAAGGGCATACCTGGACATTGAAGGGACGTCGGAGGCCGTGGACGGGGCGAGGGTCGCGGATGGGGCGGCGTCAAGGGGCCAGGGTGGGGCACCTCCTCCTCCTCTCTTCTCGGCCTCCTCTCTTATCCTGTTCCCCTTCTCCTCTTCCTCCCTTTCTCCCACCTTCTGCTTGAAACGGGGGCGGGCACGACGGACAGCGTGGACGGGGTTGGCGGGTGGCGCGGGGTCCTCCTCCTTCTCCGGTGGCTAGCGGATGGCACAGAGGTTCTCCTCCTCCTCAGGGCGGGCTAGCCAGCGGGCGTGGGCGGGCGGCGCGGCCGGGGTGGGGCACCTCCGGTGGGTTGAGGCGAGCGGCAGGGTGGGGCTCCTCCGGTGGCCTGCTCCTCTTCCCTCCTCCTCTGGCGGCCGGGGGCTGGGGGCGCGCGGGGTGGCGGTGGCAGGGTGGCGGTGGTGGGGGCACGCGGGGTGGTCGGGGCCGGGGGTGCGTGGGGTGGCGGTGGCGACGGCCGGGGCAGCACGGGGCGGGGCGGCGGAGCATGGCGGGGCGACGCGGGGAGGCAAGGCGGCGGCGCTGTGTGTGGTGTGTGTGAGTGTGTCGGCCGGGAGGCCGACGTATTTTTTTTAACCGCCCACAGCTTTGCCAAGTGCCAAGATCTACGGCACTCGGCAAAGAAGATTCCCATTTTTTATTTAAAAAACTTTGCCGAGTGCCAGGCGTTAGACACTCGGCAAATAATTAAGTTTGCCGAGTGCCACGGATTGGCACTCGGCATTTTTTGTAAATTTTGGCCACCAATTTTTTGGTTGCCCTACAACAGTACCAGGAACCACATATTCAAATTTTGCACATTTTGACTGATTTTTTCTATATTTCATTAGTTTATTCCATTTTGTTGTTTTTTTTTCCGGAAAATACGAGTTTGAACTGCAGGTGCATCGAATATTGGATTTGAATGATTCAAAAAATGACATTCATGTTTGTGAGTGTAAGTTTAGGCGAAATCCAAAAACTGACCTGAAATTTTGATCAACTTGCTCACGGGGCAACGCCACCAAATTGCGTGCGAGTTGTTTTTTAATTCCATAAAATACAAACGAAATCGAAAAAACATGAAACTTGTGGAGATACCGTGTTATCGTATGCGTAGGCTGTGGTAAAAAATTGAGAAAGTTTCGAGCACGTTGTCATGTACCATGCTTACAAACCAGGACATCTCCACATGTGATCGCACATGTAGAGATGTCCTGGTTTGTAAGCATGGTACGTGACAACGTGCTCGAAATTTTCTCAAATTTTTACCACAGCCTACACATACGATAACACGGCATCTCCACAAGTTTCATGTTTTTTCAATTTTGTTTGCATTTTATGGAATTAAAAAACAATCATATGTGGAGATGTCCCGGTTTGTAAGCATGGTACGTGACAACGTGCTCGAAACTTTCTTAAATTTTTACCACAGCCTACGCATACGATAACACGACATCTCCACAAGTTTCATGTTTTTTCGATTTCGTTTGCATTTTATGGAATTAAAAAACAACTCGCACGCAATTTGGTGGCGTTGCCCCGTGAGCAAGTTGATAGAAATTTCAGATCAGTTCCTGGATTTGGCCTAAACTTACATTCATAAACATGAATGTCATTTTTCGAATCATTCAAATCCAATATTCGATGCACCTGCAGTTCAAACTCGTATTTTCCGAAAAAATCAACAAAATAGAATAAACTAATGAAATATAGAAAAAATCAGTCAAAATGTGCAAAATTTGAATATGCGGTTCCTGGTACTGTTGTAGGGCTACCAAAAAAATTGGTGGCCAAAAATTTTTTTTGCCGAGTGCCAATCCATGGCACTCGGCAAACTTAATTATTTGCCGAGTGCCTAACGCCTGGCACTCGACAAAGTTGCCGGCGTTGGGTCCGTTATGCCTCTGACAATATTTGCCGAGTGTTCTAGTTTAACGAGGGCCTGACACTCGGCATATTAAGGTTTGCCGAGTGCCTATATTTTGCCGAGTACTAGGCACTCGGCAAAATAGCCTTTGCCGAGTGTTTTATTTTGCCGACAGCTGCACTCGGCAAACTGAGTCTTTGCCGAGTGCCCGATATTTGGCACTCGGCAAAGTATTCGACACTCGATAAATTACCAGTTTCCCATAGTGAGGGGCGGCTGAGGTTATAAGCCGCCCCTACAGTTGATTTTTTTTTCAAAATTCTAAATCAAAATTAATTATTCACATGTAAATAATAAATAATACAGTACAAAATTTTATAATTATTTTTTATAGATATATTTACATATACAATAACTAAAACAACTACAACAGATTAAAATTGCAAAATTGAACATTTAAAAATGGAAAAATATTAAATTTTAAAAAAATTAAAATCAAAACTACTAAAATAATTTTGAGATACCAAATGATCTCAAATGAAAATTTGATAAACATCAAAGTTGTAGATGTCATGAAGATCTATAACTTTTATTTTGGTCATCTTGTCATTTGACAAAATTTGAACCTTTCAAATTTGAAATTTTAAAAAATGACAAGTTCAAACCAAAATTTGAGACCCAAAATGATTTCAACATAAAAAGTGATGAATACCAAAGTTGTTCAACTCATTAATATCTACAACTTTTATTTTAGTCATCTTCCCATTTAACAAAATTTAAACCTTTCAAATTTGAAATTTTGAAAAACGACAAGTTCGGCTCAAAATTTGAGACCCAAATTGATTTCAACATAAAAAGTGATGAATACCAAAGTTGTTCAACTCATGAATATGTACAACTTTTATTTTGCTCATTTCTTCATTTGGCAAATTCTTAGCACACATTGTTCACTAATTTTACACATGTCTCATATAGTTTATGAAATCTTATGAGGGATGTGTCACATTTATGAACAATGTCGTTACCACTTTTTCATATGAAGAAATGACCAATACAAAAGTTGTAGATCTTGATGAGTTATTCAACTTTGGTATTTATCACTTTTTCAGCTGAAATTATTTGGGGTACAAAAATCTTGTCTGAAGTTGCATTTTTTTAAAATTCAAAATTTAAATTGCTCAAACTTTTCATATGTATATATTGACAAAACCAACAAAATAAATTGATAGAGAATGATTTTAGAAAATTTTAGGAAAAAAAATCATCAGATTTGGAGTTAGTATGAGGAAGAAAAACTAGTTATAAAGTTGACCCACAGATTAAAAAAAGAAATCACACTTTTCACTATGATCATGTAAGGATCATTTAGAACAGTGTGATTTCTGTTTTTAATCTGTGGGTAAACTTTGTAACTAGTTGTTCTCCCTCATACTAACTCCAAATATGATGGTTTTTTCTTCTAAAAATTTCTAAAATCATGCTTCAGCATTTAAGTTTCATCAAACTTGGATGTGACAATGTTTTACACATTTTAAAATTTGAAATTTGATAAGTTCAAACCAAATTTTCAAACCCTAACCGATTTCAGATGTAAAAGTGATGAATACAAAAGTTGTTCAGCTCATCAAGATCTATAACTTTTATTTTGGTTATCTTGTCATTTGACTAAATTTGAACCTTTCAAATTTTGAAATTTGAAAAAAGACAAGTTGAAACCATAATTTGGAAAAAGACAAGTTGAAAAAAAGACAAGTTGAAACCATAATTTGAAAAAAGACAAGTTGAAACCATAATTTGAAAAAGTAATGAATACCAAAGTTGAATAACTCATGGAGATCTACAACTTTTATTTTGGTAATTTCATAATTTGATAAATTCTTAGTACACATTGTTCACGCAAACATACGTGAATGTAGTCTCAAACACACACACATAAATGTAGTTTCAAACACACATACATAAATATAGTCTCACATACATTAATGTAGTCTCACACACACATACATGAATGTAGTCTCACGAACACTGACACACTTACATAAACTAGCTAGCCCACCGTGACAACTTTCTCCTTGACACCTTTTTATTCCCATGGTAATACATCTTTGGACATGTTCTTTTCCATAGCCTCGATCTTCTTACAAAAGTCTATGAATAGCAGCATCTCATCGCACTTATTGTAAGCTTCAATATCGTCCACGCCATCAACTCCGATGATATGTTGTTTCCCGGAGGCCACCACATGCTTTGTCTTCTTCTTTGGGGGAGGTTACTTTACGGGTCGGGCATATAGAAGACTTGCGCGACACGTTCAGCGAGCACCCAAGGGTCATCCTGGTAGCCTACATTCTGGAGGTCGACGACTCTTTGTCCGATCTCATTGAATTGATGTTGCTTAATCCAGTGGCATCGAAATAGGGCCACCTTTATATCCCTTCCATAGTCAAGTTCCCATATATCTTCAATTATGCCAAAGTACAGGACCTTTCGCCCCACTCCGTCGAGAGCCTCTATTCGGACGCCAGTGTTCTGATTCACAGATTTCCTGTCCTTTGTGTCGGCATAGTATGTGTACCCATTGATGTCATAAGCATTCTAAGATGTCACCTATTTCGATGGCCCGGCCGCCAACCGACTGATGGTAATAGAATCTATGGTTTCTCCAGGCTGTATGTTCTGGTCCTTCAACCATGATGTCAGGCGTTGCTTATGCTATTTCATGACCCAATCATCTGAACGGCCATTCCTCTCGGCCATAATGATAGCCATGTGTTCATCAATGTACAGTTGCATCACTGACATACTCTGCAAGACACTGTAATGCGCCCGACTCACCTCTCTGTAATCATTGTCGAGGAACACTTTCTTACCACTTGTGCCCTTCCTAGCTAGCCTTCCCTTATGACAAGAATCGGGATTACCAATCCCTCTCTGTACTTTTAGCCACTCTTGGCAGCACTCGACGACTTCTTTGGAATTGTAACCCTCTATCATGGAGCCCTTTGGGTGTGTTTGGTTATGCACGTATCGGCTTAGAACCGACATGAACCGCTTGTAGGACCACATTTCATGCAAGAAGCTAGGGCCCAGCTCCTCGATCTGATGAACCAGGTGAATCATGAGATGTACCATTATATAAAAAAAAGTGGGAGGTAAACACATCTCTAGCTGGTTCTGGGTCTCCACCATGAATTCATGTAGGTCACTCAGCTCTTGCCTACGAATCGTCTTCTATGAGATCTTTGAAAAGAAATAGCACATGCGGGTGATGGCCATCTTTAGGAACTCTAGCTTTATAGCCCTGATTGTAATTGGTAGGAACACTGTCAAGATCACATGACAATCGTGAGCCCTATAGTATGTTAATGATAGGTCCTTCATCAACACTAGCTTCTTCAGGTTCACTGAAAACCCAGTCGGCACTCTGACCCCCTAAGGAAATTGCATATAGCTCTCCTCTCCTCTAGGGTTAGGTTGAAGCTAGCCGCGGGAAGACTATACTTGCCATTATCCTGCTATACCGGCCAAAGCTCCCGCATCACGTTCAGCTGCACCATGTCTTTCCATGACCTGAGACCATCCTTTGACTTGCCCGTGTCCATCAAGGTAGCCATGAGACTCTCAAAGACATTCTTCTGCACGTGCATCGCATCAATGGCATGGGGGACCTCCAAGTCTGGCCAATAAGGCAGGTACTAAAAGAAGATCGATTGCTTCTTGAATGGTACGCCTTCGATAGGAGGTGTGCTTCTATCTCTGATCGTTCCATCCAGATTCTTCTTTCCATAGACGACGTGTATGTTTTGGACCATTCTGAACACATGTTCTCCATTACGACGTCTCTCTCTGGAGGGGGTTCATCCTCCGGGATGTTGCCATAGTATCTTAGGTACAATTTGCCACGGTACTTATGACCTGTCTTTAAGAAGCACCGGTTTCTTATGTAAACTATCTTCCTGGATCCATCTAGGAACACCCATTTAGTACCATCCAAACAGACTAAGCATCCAGTCTTGCCTTTGAACTATCCAGACAGGGCAAATAGCGCGGGGTAATTATTGGTAGTAACAAATATTATTGCTTTGCATATGAAGTCCTCCCACCAGAATGCATCGTACATTGGCTCCCCATACCTCCATAGCATCTCCATTTTTTGCATCAGAGGCTCCAAGAACACGTCTATATCAATGCCTGGTTGTTTGGGGCCGGAGATAAGAATGGTGAGGAGAAGGTACTTCCTCTTCTAACACAAATACGTTGGGAGGTTGTACATGGTCAAGATGACTGGCCATGTGCTGTGGTCGGTCATCCTCTCATTGAAGGGATTCATTCCATCGGTGCTCAAGCCGAACCATACATTCCGTGGGTCATCACTGAATTCTGCTTTGTACTTGGCATCGAACGCTTGCCACTAGCTACAATCGGCCGGGTGTGCGATCGTATCATCATCCACCTTGCGCTCATCATCCCACCATGTCATCAGTGTGGCTTCCTTAGGGTTTAGGAACATACGCCTCAAGCGGTCGGTCACTGGCAAGTACCACATAACCAGGGCAGGAATTCTTCTCTTATTTGCATCGTTGCCTAATGGAGTTTCCTCTGGGGGCTGAGATTCTTGCACCACCTTCTTCCCACCCTTCTTTCTCTTTCCTGTGGAGGCTTCCACCCCACTTTGAAGGTCATTGTTCTTGTACCAACTAGCCCCACACCTAGGACATGTATCTAAAGTCTTGAACGACGTGCCACGTCGAAAAAGGATACAATGGTTGGGGTATGCATGGATTTTATAACCTTCTTCGCTTGGTATATGTTGGCGGAAACTGTGTTTGGCCGTGGGAGCAACCATGATATGAGGCACAACAGATCATCGAAACTGCTGTCCGACCAGCCGTACTTAGCCTTTAGGATGAGTAGCTCAAGCACAAAACGTAGCAGTGTGAAGTATGTCGGACAGCCCTTCTCAGCATCATACACAGTCTTCTTCGATGCTTTTGTCACCCTCTCAAGATTTTTTAGACCTCTCTTGCTCTTTTCTAATATTTCTGGTCCAAAGGCCCCAAGCATTTCGTCCAAGTTGTCACCGTCATCTGCATCCCCCTCACGTGCTTCGCCATCATTGCTGGCACCACCAGCATCATCACTACCTTGTTGATTGCCAAAGCCACCACCTTGTTGATTGCCAAAGTCACCACCTTGTTGATTACCATAGTCATGATCCATTTGTTGCTCAAGATCGTCTGTGAATCGGGACAAGTATGCTTGGGTTTCAACTTCATCAGCTAGATCATCGTCGCTGTTATCAACAACCACTGTTTCACCATGATGAATCCATATTGTGTAGTCCAGAACAAATCCTCTCCTAATCAGATGTTCTTTAATGGTACTCACATCTCGAAATGCAATAAGGTTCTTGCAATCTTTGCAGGGACAAATAATTGTGTCACTATTCTCTTTCAAACGTCGCTGCATGCTTCTCTGCGGCTTTGATGAATTTGTCCACCTCATCACGGAAAAGAGCGTCGTGTCTTAACGAACCATATATCCAAGAGTTCCTGTAGTCCATCTTATAGAAATAAAACAACCAAAGAAAGAATATTACTCGAGAATAATTGTATATACCTGAGACACGCACCATGGTAGTAGATGATAGTTAATTAATTGACTATTAATGCATAAATATTTTAAAATATAAATTAATTGGTTCAAATAAACAATTTCAAAGAAAATAATTAGCAACATTTAATATTTCATCCACTACCTTTCATGTAAACTCCATTCCAATTTCATGGTAGAGGATAATTAATTAATGGCCTATTTATCCATAACTAATTAAAAACACACATTATAGAAAGGAATCAAAATAAATATTAAATGATAATTAATAGCCATGGTAGAGGATATTTTACATATTAGCAACAATTAAAATTTTACACATTCACCTACATGCAAACCCTAGTCACATAAAGAAAAATTTGAAAAAGAAAAAAAACAAAATCCTAGATCTAGATCTAGATACAGGGTTTCATGACACATGCATCAAACTTCACTAATACTACACTAAAATCAACAAAGATGTACTAACAAAGGGTGCAATCTTACTTCCCTACCTAATTTACCCCTAGTATAGTAAAAATTAGGGTTCAATTTCACTCATAACTAGCTCAAGCTCCATGGAAGAGAGAGAAAACCAAAAATTAAATTACTCACTAACCAACGAATTAAACTTCAAATAAAGAGTTGGAGAAGCATTTTCTTACCTTTTAGAGCCTCTCCACCAAAGGATTTGAGATCAAAACCTCTCCCTTAGTAGAGCAATTTTTAGGAGGAGCCAAAGGCCTCCCAACCTTTTTTTAGAAGAGTATGTCCCGAGGTGAAAGAAGGGGTGGCTGCTATTTATTCGTGCGCCATCAGTAGGAGCGATTGATGATTCAGCCGCCCCTACAAATGGGCACTGCAGGGGCGGCTCGTGATTGAGCCGCCCCTACAGATCAGCCCCAACTGTAGGGACGGCTCAGGTTACTAGCCGCCCCTACAGTGCCATCTATAGGGAGTGGCTGGGCTGCTGAGGCCCGAGGACGCCCACTATAGGAGCGTCTCCAACCCCAGCCGCCCCTACAGTAAAAATGCCCCCGTTCCTACTGTACGAATCTAGCGTAGTGATTTGATCGAATAGATATACTTAGCAACTCTAAGAGACTCTATTTCCAATATAATTGTTAAGAATAGAGATTTTAGTTAGAAAATAATCTTCAACAACTTCTTTAATTAGATATCAAATAGAGTCATTTTTAGATTTCTCGTTAGTCAAAGATAAAGAACGAGACTGACTCTCTAGAGTGCGCACAAAGATATAAAAGAGTTGTTATAGTGTGGAAAGATATAGAAATCGGTTTTTATTTAAATGACTCTCGGAGTTAGAAGAAAAATATGAACATTTTCGAGTTCTGCACAAAATGTGTTAAGTGAACCGGACCGACCAATCTCAGTAAAGTTTTATTCCAAAAGCGTTGCACAAAATGTGTAAAGCACTCTCTACCTAATAATATTAAAGAATAAACGTTTCTTCTAATCCGTTTTTTACTTCCCAAATTGCCATCGCACCCCCCTTATTCCATATGGATATGAGTTAGGAAACTGAATTTCCGTACCCGTGCTAACAGTACAGGGCGCATCGTAAGCAGCTAACTTGACCTGACAATTAGCACATAGAATGTAGACACTGAGGTCGAAACAAGGTAGCAATTACCCTTTAAATGAATCAATTGTACAGATCAGAAAGTTAAGATTAGATTCCAGTCCTGCCTTACATGAATCTGTGACTTCATGAGAATTCGAGTATACACAAAAGGTACCATGTGAGTAACAACAGCATATTAATACCAAAATACCTCGGTAGTTGCTATTGACAGCAAACTGAGGAAATTAAGCGTCTTCAATGTAGGAAACATCAAAAGGTTTCCAAAAAGGCATAAGACTGGAGATGTCTGTTGACATTGTTATTTGAGATGATCAACATATAGTTATGACTAAGAATACCCCTACAAAAGAGTCCAAGCGATTAAAGAAAGCGAAGCTAAGTGCATACAACATATTATTCTCCCTGTGTTATAGCCAACAATAAAAATGAGAATACAGAATAGTCACCATGTTGATGAAGGAAAGAGAGGAAGTGTTACAACAAGGAGCTCCGTAACACACCTTATGCAGCTGCCATCAATTTCTCTGTCTTCCTCTTCAATCGTTCCATAAATTGAGGATTAGCCTTAAGTCTTCCTTTAACATAAGCATTTCTGGCATCCTCAACAAGTTTGTCAGCTTTTATTGCATCTTTTATTAGAGTATAAAGTGTCCTCAAGCAGTCTTTTCTGTTCTCTTCCCGATGTTCAAACCTGCCAAAGCAATCAAATTGCAATGATAAGGCTATCATCCTGGAGATCAAGATTCCTATTTGCTAGAATTGTGTAAGTCTTATTGGGCTAACCCTAGAAGGGTAGCAATGTATATTAGTCATACATGGGCCTCATGGGCCTAATACACTCATACTCTCATACTCCAACACCCCCCCCGCAGTCTGAACTACCGTCGCAGCGGAGTTACAGACTGGACATGAAAAGAAGCACACACACGAGCCCCCCCCACAGACGCAACTAGCCACCAATGATGTTGAGGCTGGAGCGAAACTCGGTGAAGGTCGATGACGGGAGGCCCTTGGTGAAGATGTCGGCAAACTGGGAGGTGGTCGGGACGTGTAGGACCCGAACATCGCCGATGGCAACCCGATCACGGACAAAGTGTAGGTCGATCTCCACATGCTTGGTCCGTTGGTGCTGCACGGGATTGGTGGAGAGGTACACCGCACTGACGTTGTCGCAGTAGACCAGCGTGCTCCGGGAGAGAGGGCTGTGGAGCTCGGCAAGGAGCTGTCGGAGCCAGGAGGCCTCAGCCACGCCGTTAGCGACAGCTCGGTACTCCGCCTCGGCACTGGATCGGGAGACCACCGGCTGGCGCTTGGACGACCAGGACACCAGGTTGCCGCCCAGAAAGACAGCGTAGCCGGAGGTAGAGCGCCGAGTGTCCGGACACCCGGCCCAGTCGGCGTCAGTGTAGACGACGAGCTCGGTGGAGGAAGACCGCTGAAGGAGTAAGCCGTAGTCGACAGTGCCGCGGAGGTAACGGAGGAGGCGCTTGAGCGCAGTGAGGTGAGGCTCTCGGGGATCATGCATGTGAAGGCATATCTGCTGTACTGCATAGGTGATGTCTGGCCTGGTGAAGGTGAGGTACTGAAGGGCACCTGCAAGACTCCGGTAAGCAGTGGGGTCTGCCACGGTGGTGCCCACGGCCTCTGACAGCTTGCCCTGTGTGTCAACTGGAGTAGAGCAGGGCTTGCAGTTAGTCATCCCAGCACGCTCCAGGATATCAAGAGTGTACTGCCGCTGGTGAAGGAGAAGACCGGTGGGGCGAGACTCAACAGTGACCCCGAGGAAGTGGTGGAGCACACCAAGATCCTTCATAGCAAACTCCTGCTGAAGAGAGGCGATGACACGGCTGAGTAAGGACGGGCTGGAGGCTGTGAGGACAATATCATCAACGTAGAGCAGCAGATAGGCAGTCTCAGCTTCATGGTGATAGATAAACAGGGACGTATCCGACTTGGCCTCCACAAACCCGAGTGTCAGCAGGAAAGCAGCAAACCGAGAGTACCACGCCCGGGGGGCCTGCTTGAGGCCGTAGAGAGACTTGTTGAGCCGGCAGACCATGTCCGGACGAGAAGAGTCAACAAACCCCGCTGGCTGGCTGCAGTAGACTGTCTCGGTGAGAGTCCCGTGGAGAAAAGCATTCTTGACGTCCAGCTGATGCACAGGCCAAGAGCGACTGAGAGCCAGGGAGAGCACTGTGCGTACGGTGGCCGGCTTCACCACGGGGCTGAAAGTCTCATCATAATCGACTCCAGGGCGCTGAGTGAAACCCCGAAGAACCCAGCGAGCCTTGTACCTCTCAAGGGTACCATCAGCCCGCCGCTTGTGTGTCCAGATCCACTTGCCGGTGACGACGTTGGATCCGGGTGGACGGGGCACCAGATCCCATGTCTGGTTGACGAGGAGAGCCGCGTACTCCTCTTCCATCGCGCGGCGCCAATGAGGGTCCGACAAGGCGTTGCGAACGGAAGAGGGTACAGGAGAGATCTGCGGGTCGTCGGGCATCGTCGCGAGAGCCCGGTGCCGCAGGGTACCAGCCGCGTGACGCGTCACCATAGGGTGAACATGCCGCGGGTGTCGGTGAAGGAGTTGCGGGTGGTACACCGGCGACGCGACACGGGCAGCCTGAGGCGGCGGCGGCGGTGTAGGGGTCGCCGGCGGAGAAGGAGCCACCGGTGGTGCCGGAGGCAGCGTTGCCGCCGGCACACGGCGCTGGTAGACGTGCACCGGCTGGGCGAAACGCGCAGGAGGTGCGACAGGCGGCGTCCCCGGACCCGCTGCGGACGGAGGGGCAGGGGCAGCTCCGGAGGGCGATGCCTCCGGACCCGGGCAGGGCGCAGGGCCAGGGGCGTCACTGGTGGGCGGCGAGCGGGGGCACGGGCCCGGCGAGGGGCACGGGGAAGCAGTACCTGCAGGAGACAGCGGTAAAAGCGGCTGGACCACCGTGTCAGTGGGAAACAGAGAGAAGGGGTCAGGATCGGGGGTGGGAGATGGTGTGGTGGTGGTGGAGAAGGGGAAGACAGACTCATCAAACACCACGTGGCGAGAGATGAGGACCCGACGGGAGGTGAGGTCAAAGCACCGGTACCCCTTGTGATCCGGGGAGTACCCAAGGAAGACACACAGAGCGGAACGGGGAGCCAGCTTGTGGGGAGCGGTGGCAGTGGTGTTAGGGTAGCACGCACACCCGAAGACACGAAGGTGGTCATACCGAGGAGGGGTACCGAAGAGAGCGTGGTGTGGTGTGGGAGCCGGGCAGGCAGCGGAAGGAAGGCGGTTAAGGAGATAGGTGGAGGTGTGCAGACTCTCGGCCCAGAAGCGAGCAGGAAGCGACGCCTGGAGCAGAATGGTGCGCATGGTGTCGTTCGTGGTGCGAATCATGCGCTCGGCCTTGCCGTTCTGGGAGGAGGTATACGGGCAAGACATGCGCAACTGGACACCGTGAGAGAGGAAGAAGGCACGGGAGGTGCCGTTATCGAACTCACGGCCATTGTCACACTGGACGGCCTTGATGGTAAGGCCGAACTGAGTAGACACCCAGGCGAAAAAGTGGAGAAGAGTGGTGAAGGTATCCGACTTTGCACGCAAGGGGAAAGTCCACGAATAATGCGAGAAATCATCAACCACCACAAGATAGTATTTATACCCAGAAATGCTGATGACAGGAGATGTCCATAGGTCGCAGTGTACAAGATCAAACACATGCGTAGCATGTGAAGAAGAAGAACAAAAAGGGAGACGAACATGACGGCCCAGCTGGCACGCATGACACAAGTGCTCATCGTGAGCCCGAGTACAACCAATGTCGGAACTGCGACTAAGCTGCGTCAGAGCATCACGTCCAGGATGGCCGAGGCGACGGTGCCAAGTGGTGGAAGAAGGAGTGGCGGCGAAGGCAGCTGACAAAGTAGACGGTGACGAAGAGGAAGCAGACGTCGGAAGCCGAAGGGTGTAAAGGGGTCCCGTGCTGTCACATCGGAGAAGAGGACGCCGGGAAGCCAAATCCTTTACAGTAAGACCAGTAGAGTCAAATTCAACAGAACAGGAATTGTCAGCTGTAAAACGACGAATAGAAATAAGGTTGTGAACCATAGAGGGTGCAACAAGAATGTCAGGAAGAAGAAAGGAACCATGAGTGCCGGCGGCACCCACGGACGTGACTGGAATACACGAACCATTCGCGACCATGATGGACGAAGGATGAGAGGGAGAAGGAGGGTGAATAGAGGAGAGTATACCAGGGTCTGGAGTAGTGTGGTAAGTGGCACCCGAGTCGGCAATCCAGTCGGTACCGGCAGGCGGTGTCAGGGCCATGGTGCTGAAGGATCTGGCCAAGGCCGCCGGGTTCCAACCGACAGGCCCGGGCAAGGTGTCGGGAGGTGGCACCCACGAAGATGCGCCGGGAGGTGTAGCCCACGCAGACGGGGAGTAAATCCCCGGAGGAGCTCCAGTGAGCAAGGCCACTGGTGGGCGAGGCTCTCCACCTGGAGCCGGGAAGGGCCACATGGAGATGCGCCCCAACCACGGGTTGTGGAAAGAGGGCCAGGCTGCACCCCGTGGAGTCGCGGGCGACTGGTGGCTCCCTGGAGGAGCCGGTGTGTGGTGGCCCCCGCGGCCCCCACGCCCCCCTCCGCGGCGACGGCGGCCGCCACGGCCCCCCCCACTCCCGCCCGGCCCGGGGGGAGGAGAACCAAGAAGCGACGACGGCGGTGGAGCGAACGAACGCGCCGGAGGAGTAGCGGCCAGGGCAGTCGAGGAAGACGAGGACCCTGGCGCGGAGGTGGACCCTGGCTGGACGCCCTGAGTGAGCTCCTCCATGACAAGGTCGTCACGGACCTGCAGGAAGGAGGGAAAGGGCCTCTGCCGGGTGATCCACGTCCGGAGGTGGGCGTAGCGGTCACTGAGCCCGCGGAGGACATTGAGGACCAGAATACGGTCCTCCACGGGCCAGCCAAGGTCGCCGAGGGAGTCCGCCATGCTCTTCATGCGCCGGCAGAAATCGCCAACTGAGAGGTCACCCTGAACAAAGGTGCGGAAGCTCGCATCGAGACGCAGGGCCCGGGCTTCGGCATTGCCCAGAAACTGGCCCTCGAGCGCAAGCCAAGCCCGGCGAGCGTCAGCAGAGTTGCGGACGAGGTCGTGGAGGTCCAGGGAGATCGTCCCGATGATCCAGGAGAGGACGACGCTGTCAAGGCGCAGCCACGATGGGGTCTGGACCGCGACCGAGGCGTCGACTAGGACGTGGTCGTCGAGGGCGTAGCGGCGGAGGGTGAGGAGAACCAGGTCCCTCCAGCGGGCGTAAGAGGGCGACTCAGGCTCGAGGACGACCGGGACGAGGAGTCGAATGTTCTGGACACCCCCGGCCTGGTAGTGGAGCTGAGCCACGTGCGGGTCGGCCGGGTCGTGCCAGATGACCGTGGTGCGAGACGCGCGGTGACCCGTCGAGCCTGAAGAGGTGGCCGCGGTGTCGTAGGATGTAGGGAGGACGAGGAGCTGCTCCGCCTCAGCGATCTGGCGGGCCAGGGCATCAGCCGCGTCGCGCTCGCGCTCCAAAGCGAGGGCGGCCGCCCGCACCCGGGCCTGGCTGTCCGCAGCAGCAGCCCGTGCAGCCACGAGAGCGGCGGCGAGAGCAGAGTTGGCCCCTGCCGTCTGGAGAGGGGCAGGGGGCGGCAGAGGAGGGGGAGCGGTGGAAGAAGAAAGGCTCCAGTGTCTCCCCCGAGCCCCCAGCCTGGCAGCAGGCGGGGCTGCCTTGCCGCCCGCGCCCGCCCCTGCAGCAGCGGCGGCGGGCGGCAGTGGGCAGGCTGCCCGTGTCCGCGCCCAGCGGCGGCGGGGCCCGCCTGCGCCCGCGCCCGCGGCGGCGTGGCCGCCTGCCGCCCGCGCCAGCAGCTGCTGGGGCCGCCGCGCCCGCGGCCCGCGCCTGTCACCCGCGCCCACGCCCGCAGCGACAGCCGGCGGCGGCCGGGCCATCCGCGTCCGCGGCAAGGGGGCCGGCGCCCGCGCGCTGGGCCCACGACGGGTAGGGAAGGGGAGGGAAAACGTGGAAATAGGTTGGGGAGGGAGGGGGAGGGGAGGGCGGCCAGCCATGGCGGCGGCAAGCCGGCCGGCGGCGCCTGGCGGCTGGTTGGGGAAGGGGAGGGAGGAAAAGCCTAGCTGGATACCATGCCTAGAATTGTGTAAGTCTTATTGGGCTAACCCTAGAAGGGTAGCAATGTATATTAGTCATACATGGGCCTCATGGGCCTAATACACTCATACTCTCATACTCCAACACTATTAGTATGAAGCAGAGCCACAAATAATATAGCACAGTTTTCGAAATGCACAAAAAGACCCAATTCTGACAGTAGCACGTTTTATGAGCTATTTTAGTGATGGATGTCGTACATAATTTCATAATCTTAGGTTTAGTGTGCAAAGAGAGAATTCATCATACCTTTCACTGATTATTGTGAGCTCATCTTTCCCAGAATTATACCTCTTCCCAACAACCTCACGCAACCGACGGAAAGCATGTCGTGAAAGTCCCAGTTCCTTCACAGTTACACTGAGTTTGACTTTTCTGTTTTTGGGATGATATGCATCGCCACTAGGAGCAAACACAATCCGTGATTCCCACCTTAGAACAGGTCCCTCGTCAGGTAGATCATCTAACTCAACTTTCTTACTTCCTGATTCAGTCAGTTCATCAGCGTCAGTTGGCACCTCTGCTTCAATTAGTTCAGTGCACTCGGCAACCATCTTGTCCTCAAATTCTTTGAACAGCTCATATGCCTGCTCAGGTTCCATCTCTCCCCTCTCACACATGTCTCCCAACTCATTAAATTTGGCCTCCACCTTTTGCTTGATCTCATCTGGATGTAACATGTGAAGTGTCAAAAAAGAAATAGAATCACAATACTGCTGTACAGGAAAATGAGAAAACACACCCATAGCTATTATACTCAAACAATTACAAGTAATTACATATCTATATTTCAGGCATGAACAAAATAAAAACAAAACTAGAAATTCACACCTGAATACTCAACATGCACACAAAGACTAGACTGTTTGCGTGGTATCATAGCATCCCTACTGGAAATAAATCAGATAGTATGGTTACAAAAAGATGCCTTACAAGCAGAAATGCCTATTCTATTGACAAGATATGCTTGTTATCACAAGTACAATCTGGACCATTGCCGACTGGCGACTTCTATAATAGCAAGTCCAACGTACTACCCCATCGTGACAGGTTTTATTCTTTGGTCTACACCTAGCTAAAATTTCAAATGCTCTATGTATCGAGCTATATTTTTCAATGATCAGTCTGAACTTTTAAACTACAATTACTATGATCTCCTGATATACATTGTTGATGACATGATTACCCCCTTGATGCATCTTGGATCTACCGCACAAGGGAGAACAGGCAGCTGCCTGTGATCTATGTGCAGAGGGTGGCACATTGTACCATCTGAGAACAACTGAAAGGCAGGATGGAACTGCTTCAGATGCTGACTTGGTTGGGGACCCCAACGTCACATCAACCCACTACTGACACATACAATAACTAAAAGGAGCTTGCATGCCAATTTAGCTGAAATTGAAGAAGCTAAAGAGATGCTAAGCTAACTCATTTGTGTGTTTCACCAAATGGACAGAGAAGAACATGGCAACACTACCCTCTTTGAAGTTACACCACAATTTGTCTCTTGAATATTTTTGTTTGCTGTCAGAATGATAAAATCTTATTTGGTTACTGATGCAAAGTTCAATATATAAAGGCCATCATATGCTAAATTCAACTTATCAGTCAGAAGAGCGAATGAGGTAACAATGAAAATCCTTTGTACGTGTGTTTCTATAGCTTGTTGACAACATTCCTAACACAAGAAAAAAAGGGCGTACCCAGTGCAGAGAGCTCCCACTCTGTGTGGGGTCTGGGGAATGGTGTTAGTGGCAAGCCTTACCCTCGTCTGTGCAATGCGAGACCGCGACTCGAACCCGGGACCTTCCGGTCACAGGCGGTAAGACTACCGCTTGCACCAGGCCCGCCCTTCTCTAACACAAAAGAAACTCTTAAAAAAACATATCACCATTTTCTGTATGTACACTACGATACCCTTATATTACTTATATGAATCAATTATGCAAGATTTCACAACGTAAAGCCAACAGCCCAACACTCTGGTAATTACACTCTTGCCAATATAACCAGTTGCCCACTTATATATAACAAAAGCCACAACTAGATGATCAGCCCAGCATAATTCCTTAAATAAGAAGCTATGAAGCATTCAGTATGGTATAAAGATGACAGGTGTCTATATAATTCATAGATGCACTCCTTGGCCAACTGACAATTGTCTATATAATCAAAGGAAATGCAAACTGATAAGAATTTGAAGCATAGAAGAAGAAAAGAGATTCATTTTAATCACAAAACTACTTGGCCAAAGCAATCCAATGATGACCGTAAAATGTCAAATCCATTACATCCTTTATCTCCAACATCCTAGTCATTAATCTCCAACATCCTAGTCATTAACTTCTCATTATAATTAGAGATTTCATTTCCAAAAGGTTCATAATATTCATAATAATGGGAGCAAGATAGAGAAAGCTTCAACTGAACATACCGGGCAGTAACTTGTCCCAGTAGAGCATGTCCTCGAGGATTCCCTCGCACAGCTTCATGTTAGTAAAGCAGCCCTTGTCTGTGGCCTCCTTCATCCAGGCATCCCACTTGGTGTCATCCATGTTAAACAACTCATTGTTCTTGATCTTCTTCTCAACATATTCCCTCGCATTGTAGAGGTCATTCAGCACCTCGTCGGTATCGTGCATCTCCTCAAAATCAGACTCAAAGTCTCGGTCACGAACTTCAGGGAGTGGCTTACTACTACGCAGCTCCTCAATAAGGTCATCATCAGTCTCACTATGGGCACCCGTGAGATTCCGCTCAAGGACAACCTCAGCGACGGATGGTAACTCTGCCTCTTCATCCACCCCATAGTAAGTCTCCAACCTCTTCTTCAACTCTACAATTAGAGACATCATAAGGACAGACCAACAGGATTCTTATGCATGACACTTTTTAGGTTTCTATGCGATAGCATTGCAAGTAAGGCATTACTCCCTCCATGTCCCTAAATAAAGTCGTTTTGAACATCGGCACAATCTCCGAAAAAACAATTTTGACCACTATTTTTTGCAATAAAATATTTATAGAATATAGCCAATATATACTTTTATAAAACTACATTTCGAGACGAATTTACTTACATCACTTTCATATTTTTAAACTCATCCCAAAAGAATTTATTTGTAGTCAAGTTTAAAATATTTGACTTAAGACAACCACAAAACGACTTTCTGTAGGAACATGGAGGGAGTATGCATTAATGTGGAGCACAGTTTTTCGACACATCATTTGGTCGAACAGGTAACGTGCATGCGGCAGCGCCCATAGAGTGCGCCACGAGAAGTACGAAATACTCGCTGAAAGAGACTTCCTATGAGTGGCTCATTCTGACACTGTCGAGCAGATGATGTGTGAGGGGTGGCGTGGACACTTCGAGATCTACAGCAAAGAGGCTATGAGCCTGTTCGCTGGTTGGGGCTGGTGCTGGTTTGGGCTGGCTGGTGCTGGTTTTTTGTGAAAGGAAAACACTGTTGGCTGGCTGGTTTAGGCTGGCTAAAACCAACAAGCGAACAGGCTGCATGTCCGAGTCCAGATGAAATGAGCCCCTATTTTTTGATTTGGGTGCCCACTCCCATTTTTTTTTGCCCAAATTTATGCTTCCACTCCAGCAATAGCACCCAAACGAAGGCCCCAAATTCCTTCCGATAGACACTGACACATGGGCCCCGCCTGTCAGTGGATCTCTCCTTCCCTCTTTCTCTTCTTTTTTTTCTTCGTGTTCTGTGGAGGTGTCGGCTAGGGAGGGAACTGGCCATGGTAGGCCACACAACGGATCCCCACCTGTCGCCGAGCTAGTCATCCCTATCCTCCATGGATCTGGATATCATAGCTCGGGCTCATGCCGGCGGGGAGGGAGATTCACCGAAGATGGAGGAGTAGCCAGAGCTCGGGCGCGTGCGGGCAGCGAGGGAGATTTGTCAGAGAAAGAGGAGCCACCCGATCTCTAGAGCGTGCAGGGAAGGAGATCTGTCAGGACCAAGGAGCTCGTCGGGAGGGAGATCTGCCAGCACGGAGGAGTCACCCGAGCTCGTGTGGGGAGGGAGATCCGCTGGGGAAATGAGTTGCTCGAGCTCACCAGCACTGGGGCTTCAGGCGTGGACCTCGTCCTAGGCATCATCGGGTGGCCTGGTCCTTGCAGAAATCCTAGCGGGCGCGTGCAGGCGAAGAACGGCGACGCAAGTGGGGGAAGGGCCGAGCGCGCCAGGGAAAACAGAGGCGTGTGAGTGAAACAGAACACCAACGGTGATTTGGGGGCTTGGCCTACAGCCCTTTGAAGTTGCGTACGCGGTGTTGCTTCGCCGATTGGACGAGGATGTGACAAAGAGAGTACTTGTGTTCGAGGGCAGGGGAGGAGGCGGCAGCTAGGGGGCAGGAGGCGAGGCGACATTGGAAAGGAGGCGGTGGATAAGGAGGAAGGGGAGCTTGGTGGGGGGTTTGCGAGACAGGGGAGCGAGGAGGCTCTGGTCATGGGGGTGTAGGTGGGCGAGCAGCAGCCTCATCGCGCCGGCGGCTAGGAGGAGGAAGACGACGACGGAGAGTGGAAGATTGTAGTTGGCGTGAATTCTAGAGGAAAGGCTTTAGGTGACGTTTGGATGGGTCGGGATGGGGATTGGGATTGGAATTGGGATTGGGAGTGGGACAAGATAAGGAGATATTGTATCCTAGCCATCTATTTTTTTACACCTTATTTAATCCTAGTTATTTATTCGTTTTCATATTCTTATCTGACCACCTGTATCCCAATATCCAAACGGGCCTGGTTTTTGGTTGGGCCTAGCTGACGGTTGGAGGTAAAAACCGATTGTTTGATACAACTTATAAGCTATTTACATGGTCAAAATAAATCGAAATAATCAAATAGCATGTTTCTTAGTAGTTTATTCTAGTTGTGCTTATTTCTATAACCTCATTTGTACCAAAAAGTAAAACCTAGATGAGAGTATCAGACATACTTAGAGCCTATTTGTCGGGTTCATAAACCCGGGGTCTTTAATGGGCCCGTTTTCCAATAAAAGCTCGGCCCAGCAGATGACATTACAAACAACGCGCAACTCATTGGCCGGCCTAGATACCTAACGACAGGTCGGAAAAGCGATTCAAGTCTTCGACCGGAAGACCTAGCCAAGGAGGGGACGATGCTCGCTTCTGACTCCGACCGAAAGGCCTGGCCAAGGAGGGGACGACGCTTGCTTTCGACTCCGACCCGCCTTCCGACCGAAAGGTCTGGCCAAGGAGGGGACGATGCTCGCTTCTGACTCCGACCCACGCCTCTGACCAGAAGGCCTGGCCGAGGAGGGGACGACGCTCGCTTCCGACTCCGATCCGCCTTCCGACCGGAAGGCCTAGCCAAGGAGGAGACGACGCTCACTTCCGAAACCACCGCCATTCAATAGGCGGAGAGCTCCACGTCGTGACACCGGCGCGTGGCCTCTTTCCCTACCGGGGGAATGGGGGCGCGCCAGTCGAATCGCTCCATCCGCTCACCACTACAGTCGCCGGCGCATGGAATAGGAGGCCGCTGTTGCACCACGGCCTGACCCAACGCCTGCTCCACATCGACCACCTATGCGCGAACGCCTCGGGTCGAACCGAGACGCTCGCAGCGTCATCAACAATCGACGTCAAGCCCGGCATGATGATGACGTCCATCGAGGGGTGGTGAGAGCAGGCGGCACGGGCCTCGGCCAGACCATTCGAGGGGAGCGGGGAAACACACCCCAGGCATGGTCGCCAACCAGACGATCGGAGTCCCAGCTCGGACGGCCCGGGACCATGGGCCTTTGGCCATCGCATCTAGAAAGCGTCATTCCCACAGCGCTTCTGACCACCTACCAACATCGTCAAATACACTAGGGAACGAATCCCAATATATGGCTCAAAGACTTCCAGCTCGCCTACCGAGCCGGAGGAGTGGATGATGACCACTTCATCATTCAATACCTCCCCATCTGCATGGGGGAGCATGTTCGAGCATGGCTCGAATTCCTCCCACCTAAAAGCATCCACGACTGGTCGGATCTCAAGAGGATCTTCATCAGGAATTTCCAGGGGACGTATGTCCGCCCTAGGAATTCCTGGGACCTCAAGGGCTGCTAGCAGGAGCCCAACGAGCCCCTGCGGGATTACATCCGTAGGTTCTCAAAATGATGCAACTCCCTTCCTGATGTCGTTGACGTAGACATCATCAGCGTGTTCCTCTCTGGGACAACCTGTGAGTCTTTGATCCACAAGCTCGATTGTCTGAAGCCCCGTACCACCCACGACCTGCTCGACATCGCCATGAACCACGTCTCCGGCGAGGAGGCGATCATAGCGGTCTTTATTGGAGGCTAGGACAAGGGCAAGGCCAAGCACGAGGACCAAGACGAGGGCCCCTCCACACAAAGGGGCAAAAAGAACAAGAGGGGTCAGCGTCGACCGGCCAACTCCGCTTTGGTCGCCGCGGTCGATCACGAGGGCAAGCAGCCCCAGTAGGGCCAGCCCGACCACTGTGACAAGCTCATGGAGAGTCCCTGCACCAACCATGCCTACCTCGTCAAGCACCTCTACATGGACTACGAACTCCTTAAGCGCTTTCTGCGACAGGCAGGCGGACCGAAAGAAGGAAAGGGCAAAGAGGCAGCGGCCAAGAAAGAAGGCATGGCGGGCAAGGATGGGGACAACTTTCCCGATCCCGAGGAATGCCTCATGATCTTTGAGGGATCCGATGTCGCCTACTCCAAGCGCCAGCACAAAGTGCGCTACAGAGAGACATGCGTCGCCGAAACAGCCATCCCCTCTTTCCTTAGCTGGTTAGAATCTCTGATCACTTTTGATTAGAGGGACCATCCTTCCCACGTTGCCAGACCGAGTCGCTACCCGCTCATTGTCAACCCCATTGTCTGCAAGAAGTGCCTCACTAAGGTGCTGATGGATGGAGGCAGCGGCCTCAACATCCTCTACGTCGACACCCTCGACGCCATGCGCATCCCTTGGTCGGAGCTCCACCCAATGAGCTCTCCCTTCCACGACGTGATCCTGGGAACCACTACAAGGTTCTACCTCTAATGCCACACCACATGATTGCAACACCACTAATTTGGTTGCCATAGGTGGGTCGTATTGCAACCTTTTCACAAAATGGTTGTAATATGTGCCTATAACGCAACGGACTAAATTTGTTGCAATATGTGTAGTTTGTCGTTGCAACAGGCTTGTGCTACTGCAACCATTTAAGAATTGTGTTGCAATTAGTTGGCATTATTGCAATGGCACTTTTGAGTTACAATAGTATTGGTTTTCGTTGCAATTACTTGTTGTTATTGCAACTATATTGGATTTGGTTGCTTTTGCTTGTAACTATTGCCACGGTTATTATGGGTTGAAATAATGTTCCATGGTGTTGCAATTGCTAGGGTGGTTATTGCAACAAGATTTCTGAATGGATGCAATAGCATGTTCCTATTGCCACGGTTTTCTGGGGTTGTAATAATTTTTGTGGCATTGCAATTGTTAAGTACTTATTGCAACTACAATCCTAAATGGTCGCAATATCATGTTAGTATTACCACGGTTTTTTTGTGTTGCTATAGGCTACCACTGATGCAACGGCCTAAAAGTGTTGCAATATACAAAATTGGTTGCAATATACAAAATGCTCCACGCATTAGACTATCCCTGATGCAACGGCCTAAAAGTGTTGCAATATACCAAAATGGTTGCAATAGACAAAATGCTCCACGCATTTCTGAATATTGTATTCTATTGACAAAAAAAATGTTCCACAGAGGATTTGATCCCATAAACTAAAGTACAAGCAAACACTCATCTACCACTAGGCTACTAAGGTGTGTTCGACATTAAGCCGTCTTTATATTACTTGTTTACATGATAAAGATGGCTAATTCACTTCATATGTCAACAAGGACGATAACCATCCGCATCTTCCATGACAATTTCAGAAAACAAAAAAAATGTCCAGCTTGCTGATATTTGTGCTTATGATAGAAAACAAACATGAGTATAACAGTTTAAAGACCAACTGCAGCTATTCATTATCCCGGACAATGAGATTGTTTTAAAAAAAATCCAGAAAAAAACATTACTGTTGTACAAAGGATAAGTATTTAAACAAAGAAATCATCTTCTATGTTTTCTACCGCAACTGGTGCAACAACTCCATCGTCAATGTAGGTGTCATCTTCGACATCATCATCCTCATCAAGTAAGACCGCATCATCTGGTTCGAGAACCGCTTCGCCACGCACCTAATTAATAACAGAGGCATCACCAGTTGTGCCTTCCTTGTCTGGTCTTGTCCAATTTGACAAATCCTCATTTAGGCCTAATAGATTCATGTCTTGGATTCCCACATCAAGTAGATCGATTTCCATGTCACCCTCATTTTCTACTTCTGGAATGGCAAACAAATTTCTTGGTCTGACCGCAACAACACTAGACCATCCTGGCTTGTTCACGAGGTTGACAAAAAACACCGGTTCGGCCTGTGTTGTCAGAATGTAAGGTTCATTTGAATATCTAAACCTAGATGTATCGATATTGATAACACCATATTTATCCCTACTATATCCTCTACTTCTGCTGGTACTGGCAGCCGGCACATCATACCAATCACACTGAAACAATAAAACTTCTTTTTGTGCAGGGAACTCGAGTGAGATCATTCTTCTAATCACTCCATACCAGGTCATGTTGCCAGTAGTACCATCACCCCTCACAAGCACACCACTATTTTGTGTGATGAGGTTTCTCTCAATGGTAGTCGTTCGAAATAGCCAGTTATTGATGTAGCATCTATTGAACACACGAGCTCGATGGTCCGGTCCTTGAGAAAGGGCATACATAAGTTCACTTGCTTCACCTTTCTCGTATAGTTTGGTGATCTACAAACACAATTTGAAAACAAATGCCAGTTAATAAGTACATCGTTCTAATCATCACATGGAATAAAAAAATTAAAAAATAGAACTAACATTGCCCTCGAACCACCTTACAAAGTGCTCCTCATGTCGTTTATTAAGATTCCTTATACTATTTTTTTAGTTCTTCCATGTGCTCGCTGCATTGAAATAGCCAATTAATTAATTAGTTGATGCCAAAAACAAAAAGTAGATTAATTAATGATGGTATATTGCAACTTACTCGACCCATGGTCTGGCTTCATCGTAATAGTGCCTCATCTTTCGAACCTCATCTGCACCAAATATCTCGGTAGTCTGTCCTATCCTCTTGTAATCCATTTCTCCAAATACGCTCAGACCAGATGGCGGCTCATTCACTGTTGTACTTTCATAACGATCAGCGTGATTCAGCTTGGTGTCGACGTCCAAGAATCTAGAGCAAAATGTAAGGCACTCCTCGGCTATGTATCCCTCGTCTATTGAACCTTCTGGATGTGCCTTGTTTCTCACATAGCCTTTAACAGTACGTAGATACCTCTCAACTGGATACATCCATCTATAGCACATGTGCCCTCCAAGTTTAGCTTCTTCAGCTAGATGAACCGGCAAATGAATCATGATATCAAAAAATGCAGGTGGGAATACCATCTCAAGCCAGCAAAGAGTCTCTTTAATTGAACTGCTAAGTTTGTCAAGATCTTCTTCCACCAGCTCCTTTGAACAAAGTGCACTGAAGAACCTACTAAGCTGAATCAATGGCATGACAACTTGTTCGGGCAAAATCTTTCTGACGACTAAGGGTAACAATTTCTGTAGAATAATATGGTAGTCATGTGTTTTCAGTCTAGACACCTTACATGCATTTGCATCAACACATCTCCTTATATTGGAGCTAAACCCATCAGGCATCTTCGCTCCATGTAGAAATTAGCATAAACTTTTTTTGTCAGCCTTATCTAAAAAGTACAAGGCTGGTGGCAAGGTATAATTATCATTGTCAATGATAGGGTGCTGATCTTGCCTTATCCCTAGCTATTCCATGTCAAGTCGGGTCTTCTCGTCATCCTTACATTTACCTTCAATTTCAAGCAAAGTACCCAATATGCTCTCGCATATGTTTTTCTCAATGTGCATCATGTCCAAATTATGCCTTATGAGCAAAGAAGACTAGTAAGGGAGCTCAAAAAAATACTCTTCTTCCTCCAATTGTGCCATCTTTTATCTTTGTCACGCTTCCTCTTTTTTGATGTCGCCTTTCCGAATATCACTTGATCAAAAGTTTCATACTGGTCCAATACCTGTTGACCAGACAATGGTACTGGAGCCTCCCTGGTTTCCACCTCATTGTTGAAGCTCATCTTGTTCATGCGCCAAGGATGGTCCGACGGCAAAAAACGATGATGTCCCATGTACCAGTGCTTTTTTCCAAATCTCAACCATAAATAATCTTTATCCTTGTGGCAGTATGGACATGCAAATTTGCCTTTTGTGCTCCAACTAGAAATCATCGCATATGCAAGAAAGTCATTAATTGTCCAAAGCAGAATAGCATGTAGTTTAAAATTCTTCTTTACCTTGTCATCCCATGTATTAATTCCCTTTTCCCAAAGATCCTTCAGCTCATCAATGAGGGGCCTCAAATAGACATCAATATTCATTCTAGGAGATTTTGGACCAGGAATCAACATCGACATAATCCAATAAGGTTGTTTCTCAAACAACCAAAAAGGCAAATTATAAGGGATGAGGATAACAGGCCATGTGGTGTATGTAACATTTTGCATGCCAAAGGGGTTGAAGCCATCAGAAGAAAGACCCAGCCTAATATTACGAGCTTCCTTTGCAAACCAACCATATTTGTTATCCACATGCTTCCATGCCTTCGAGTCAGCAGGGTGACACATTTTGCCATCATCGACCAATTCTTCCTTATGCCATCGCATTTGTGATGATGTGCTCTCTGTCATATATAATCTTCGTAGCCGAGGAGTAAGAGGAAAGTACCATAGGATTTTACATGGGACACACTTCTTGTTTGTTGTATCAGCATCACCATCTGCAGCGTCCTTGTGAGCACCGTCGTCGGTCATTTTCCACCTAGACTCGCCATATTTGGGACATGTATCTAGATTTGCGTTTTCCTTCCAAAATAACACACAATCCTTCTCACAGGTGTGTATCTTTACATAGTCCAAGCCTAGATCTCGAACCACCCTTTGCACTTTCTCCATTGTGTCCAGGACACAGTGGCCTTTAGGAAAAAACCTTGTGAACAGATTAAGTACCCCTCCAATGCTCTATTACTAATACCGTACAAGCACTTAACCTAGAAAAGTTCCACAATAAAAGAGACCTTAGTAGCATCCTCGCAACCTGGATACAATTTCTTTTCTACCTCTTGTAATAATTTGAAGAATATCTTCACATGTTCATTCGGTTGTTCATTGTCATCAGTATCTCTAATCTCTCCTTGTATAGCACCTCTGATTAGGGATCTAACAAAATTAGTGATACCATGATCGTCATCACTCGGTGCGCCTTCTTCGTTGTCTACTCCAACTTCATGTGGTGCGGATTCGTTGTCTACTTCTACATCAGCTGGTGGTGGTGCGTCATTGTGTACTTCTACATCGGCTACTGGTGTGTCTTCGTTGTGCAATCCTACATCTGAACCTTCCCCTTCCCTGATAAAGCTTTCATCAAACCCTCTATGAAGCAAATGAAGCTAAACCAGAGGCCGCGGTCTGTATGCCATGCATACACATCTAGGACATGGACACACAGTAGTTCCACCTCTCGATGTGCCACCAAATGTGATGTCAAAAAAATTTCAGAGATTCTCCTGCCACTCAATTGAAGAACGAGGCCAGCGCATCCAACTCCTATCATCACCTGACATTATTATGCAATGATGAGACGCACCAACCGTGGTGGATGGGCGGTGGAGTAGTCGAACGGGCGGAGGAGTCGGACGGGCACTGGATCGACGGCGATGCTTGGCACCAAACGTCACGAGAGGAGGCGGCGTCGATGATGCAAGGGTTTCAACCGAACTAGAATAGGAGAACTCTGTGTCACAGATAAAAAATTGCGTCCATGTGCTACGCTGCTTGCAGGGCCCATGTTGCTCTCATGGATGGCCCTCTGGCACAGGCGCGCTAGGTACGAGAATTTATGATCTGAAGCCCAATTTTTTGGGGTAAATTTTAGTTGGCAACAGGCGTTAAAAAAAGATCACCCGGCTCGGCATCTCACAGCCTCTATGAAGGATGGAGCGTCACCCATGCTACTCCTCACCTCCACCATCGTCAATCTTTCATAATTTAACTCAACGACCAAGGGTGTGTAACATAGGAGCTGACACAGACGTGACAAAAACCTGCACCAACACACACATTTGCAGGTTACCTAGGAGCTAACACATGCATGACACGATGAAATCTCGCCCACTTCCACAAATCCAAAGCAACATCATAGCGTGCCCGGTGCCTTGGGAACTGTCGAAGAACAAGCGGAGGAGATGAGGAGATGGGGAGATGTATGTGTACATGCATTCATAGGCATACGTGCATGTCATAGATCCGACCAATTTATAAGAGTACAAGTACAATGGCAGCCCGCAAGCGGTCGCACTATCATACTTGAACCCATATAAACCCGGTAGCCCGTCGAGTACCACGATGGATCTCGATAAACGATTTACAACAACCAAGATCGTACATGATTCAACATACATGTCACATATTACATAAAGTTCATAGATACATTTCCATCATTAGAGTATGAAACAAAGTTATTACAAACCAAGTTTTATAGATAAAAGCGAAAGCAAATTAAGTTTGAAAGTAGCATTTGCCAACATAGTTTGATACAGTGCCAACATACGATCATAGTCCGCAAAAGCATGTAGAAGGATTAATAAAGAAGCCTACCCAAGGCTTACTCCTCATCCACAGCGGGATAGAAGCAACTCTTGCAATAATCATGATACACAGTGCCATCTACAACAATGGGAAATAAAACCCTGAGTACGAGAAAGTACTCAGCTAGACTTACCCGTCATAAACCAGAAATAAAATGACTCCAAGGATCATGTAAGGCTATATAAGTGGAGATAGCTTGGCAACATTTTGCATAAAAAGCAATTAACTCAATTATACAATTATAATTCTGTTATCAAGTTAATTATGACTATCCATCTCTAAATTAGCAACTATCCTGTGCCAAACATGTGGTATATCATTTTCAGAGCATACAATAGTAACCATAGCCGGTATTGTAAATCCATGTTCATGTGAACCATCATGTTCCATAATACAGTCACTATGATGCTAGAGCTAGCCAAGTTTCTCACTATCCGGGAGAGACGGCGATTCAAATCGATTTCAACCAGCTGGAAATTTATTCCTAACACAAACCTAGGTAGACCTGATCAACGGTCACCTTAGGTCACCTTTGGTACAACTCAGGTACATCTTTCGCGGGTTCATACCGCGCCACACAATCGGGGACACCAAATGCCAGGACGTTTAGGCCTAGCCTACCCTTGGGCTCAGTCTAGCTCCCCTCAAGGAGCGCATAACAGAACGGGGCCTGGCCTAAGTTGAGCTACTCGGCTTTGTGGGCGGAACGAGTTATTCGGCCAGCTAAGTGATAGGCATGTGTTCAATCTTGTCAGAAGTTCCAACAACGGTACGGTCCTTGATCGACACAGACGGAATCACATGAGTCAACCTACACTTAGACTCCACCCGGCCTCAATTTATATTACCCAATGGTTCTTTTCCACGATAGCAAATATAGCCAACCGTGCTTTGGTATCCACCTATATCTCGCAGGTGACAGGAGATCACCCGACTTCTACCGATCTAAGCATGGCTAAGCATATATTCGATCCTGGACCTACATAGTGTTAAAGGTGTATATATCTAGACAAGGAATTTATATGCATCAAGTGGTTCCAATCAACTCTTATAACCTAATGCATCAATCATAAGGACTTGAGTAATATTTTGTAAAATACTGGGAGACTTAGAATGCTCCGGGGCTTGCCTTTTAGAAAGAAAGTGGGGCGGTGATCAGGGCACTCTGAAAGCTCTTCAGGGATTTGCTCCTCTTTTTCGGGAGCTGCGGCTTGAGGAATCTCCTACTGGTCCCCTTCCTCTCCTTCGTTGAACTCTAGGAACGTTATCTCTTCCGTCGATCCTAGATGCATGAATATGGCATAAGATATTGTGAATGCATACATGCCGACAAGTATAGTACGATGCTACATGAAGAATGCATTCTTGTAAATATTCTTAACATCATGTTGTTAAAGTAATAACAAGTGTATCACATTTTACTGAGTATGTGCATATCTCTTCTTAATTACTAAATCAAACACTTCAACAATTCAGTTACTATACTACAAAACAGCAGCTACTTGTTTTACTCATAACTAGAGTTCTACTTATCCAAATGCTGTGATCTTGGACTTTTTGAAAATCTTATAAAATTGTCTACAGCTCTTATTTAATCACCAAAAGCTAATTCACACTTTATCTTAACCAAAACAGACAATCAATCTAGTACTATCCAAAAATTCCAGGGAGCAAGCATTTCGGGATATTAACTTTAAACAGCTATAACTCCTAAACCCTTTGGCCTATTGCTCTGAAATTTTAACACAAGAAAAATGAAGAAGTTATCTAAAACTTTTTTATTAACCATTTTTATAGCAAACATCAGTTTTACTATGCAACATACCAAATCATAGAATTTGTCCAAAAACCCTTTTTACCCGAATTATAAAGCAACAATATTTCTACTACATGTAAGCATTCAAATTTTGACAACACCAAGTTTATCAACAGTTCAAGAATACCAAATATACTCAAGAAAACATAATGGTAAAGCCCAAACTATTTATTTAAATGCCTTTATTATTTTATTTAGATACTTAGGTTAAATAATAAACATATACTAAATGTACATCATAAATTCTCAGAACTTTACAGCGGCTTACTAGTGCTACCAATAGACTATTGTAAAAGTTTTATTCCATTTTAGCAAGTAAAACACCCTACACAAAAATGACAAGGCAAAAAGGCTTAAAATAGCATAAATAGAAAACCCTAGTGAAAAGTGTAAAGCAATAGATTTTATATTTTTCTTAGCATCCATATGGTACTAGGACAACCTCCAACAAATTTCATGAATATTGGATTCATAAATAATTTATAAAAATTCATACAAGGATCACCTAATTATAAAAGGAAAATCTATAACTATAAATCCATACATGCACTGACCCTCAAATTTTTACCAGAGCTTATACTTGTCAAGAATAGCTCACCACAAAAATTTCATTATTTTTGGAGGACAGGAACTCTAGATATAAAATAAATAAGTTTACATACATTTAAAAACACATTTCAAGTTTCATTTTAAATCTTCCAGAAATTCTACTACAAATGCTAATATCATACTTTTGATAAATACTACACTTCCTAAGGAACACTACAAAATTTGGTTCACAAATTTTGGATCTCTATAGCTCAACTTATCAATTTCCAAAGTTACACACAAAAATAGGAATAAATGGACTAGCTTTCTGAGTCACTGACAGACGGGGTCCACAGTCAGATGGACCCATGCGTCATCGACCGAAAACAGGGGAGCGGCGCTGCTTCGCCGCTGTGTGGCCAAAGTTCACCGACGACGAGCCTCGCCGACGATGGAACCTCGACTACCATGAACCCCTCGACCTGGCGCACACGCTAGGATAGCTAGGTGGACTGATCTACGACGTAAAGGACGACAGCGGCGGCCATAGTGGCTCGGCGATGCGGGTCGACGGTGCTACGCCAGCGGTGACCACGGTGACTCAAAATAAAGCTCAGATGAGCATCTACTAACCCTGGCGAACCTAGCGCGCAAGCTAACACCGGGAATGGTGGACGGAGGCGCCCTAGCCATGGTGACGGGGCTCGACGGCGGAGAATCGGCGAGGTGGTGCGCGGTGCGGCGGCTTAACGGGCGCGGTCGGTGAGCACGGGTGGGCGCGACGAGTCTCGGGGGTGATGGTGGAGGGGTTGCGATGGTGAATGGGCAAGGTGGAGCTAGCCGGTGCTGGGAATGGCGATGGCAGTGCTCGGTGCTATGGCGACTGCTGTGGGCGGCGAAGGAGGAAGCTAGAAAACGAAAATGTTGAGCGCGAGGATGGAGCGGGCGAGTGCGGGGTGATAAAGGCCTACTCTAGCTTGGTGTGGCCGCGCTGGGCAGGGCATCGGCGACGCACAACTTGCTTCTGGCTCCATGCAGCGGCCCAAGTCTGATGCTGGCCGGCCACCGAAGCCGTTGATTTAGTTAGTTCGGTACCCGCGATGCTAAGCCTGACAGCGTGGTTTGCAGCGATGAAATCTCCAAATCCGTGGACTGTTAGCTAAAATTTCCTAAACCAATGTTGGAGCCCAAAGTACCAGCTCCAATTTCTATTTAGAACTCATGCCCTAATTCTCACCCAATCTCGAGTTATTTCATCCCAAAGTCGAGCTTGTCAGACTGTCAAAGCATCCAGACTTAGAAATATTTGCTAAGTGTTGAAAACAGTGCATTGTTGATTTTTGTGAGCTCCAAAAGACTAAGCTATGCACCTTATTATCTCATGACCCAAAAATAAAAGTTGTTCCCCATATCAAATACTACAACTTTGCTTTAGTGACTACCTACATGCAAAGTCTCTAGCATATGATTCAAACTTGGTCAAACCCTTCACATTTAAATGATAACTAATGCTTGAACTATAACTTAGTGATCAGTTTAGCCCTAGCCATGAATACCAAAATTGTTCATAATGATACTCTAAACATGTTTAAGCTATTTGCAAGGTCACACAATCATTTCATACATTAGTTGCTCATAAAGCTTTTCAGGTCAACACGTAGCATCACTTAAGTACTTGATCATGAAAAGTGATCTTCATGAACAAGGTTCCATTTGTTAACCTAAGTGTAGCTAATATGTCTTAGTGACTCACATCAACCATTTACATGTATTCACTCATGATCATATGCATATATACAAAGAAACATAAAATAACAAGCAATGTTGCATATGTTTCAATCAAATGTTTCACTTGTAAAAGCTTAAATATGAATGCTCGATGCCCATGCTCATGCAATGCAAGTCAATTTATGCAAGGCTAACACCTAGGGTGTTATAGCCCCTCCCCTTTATAAAAATCTTGTCCCGAGATTTGCAAGACCTACCATTCTTAGAAAAAGGCGGGATAAACCTCTCGTAAATAATCCTCTCGTTCCCACATAGCATCTTGTTCACTGTGATTGTTCCACACCACCTTATAGAACTTAATGATCTTACTCCATGTTACTCTTTCCATCTCTTCTAACACTCGGATTGGCTTTTCTTCATAGGTCAAATTCGATTGAAGCTTCATGTTGGTGGGTGCAATAGCTTCTTCAGGTACACGACGACATTTCTTCAACTGAGAAACATGGAAGACATCAAATATTGCGCTCATCTCTGGTGGAAGTTGTAACTTATAAGCAACATTTCCTTTCCATTCCAAAATCTTGTATGGTCCTACATATCTAGGCGCAAGCTTCTTTTTCATTCCAAATCTCTTCACCCCTTTCATGGGTGATACTTTCAAGTATACATAGTCACCCACTTTAAAAGTAGTGGTCTTCTTCTTTTATCAGCATAACTCTTTTGTCTCGATTGAGCTGCCTTCATATGCTGTTGGATAACATGCACTTTCTCTTCAGCTTCATTGATAAAGTCAATACCAAAGTATCTCCTTTCACCAGGCTCAATCCAATTCAACGGAGTTCTACATTTTCTGCCATACAAGGCTTCAGACGGAGACATCTTGATGCTTGCTTGATAACTGTTGTTGTAGGGGAACTCAGCCAAAGGTAACCATTTCTCCCATGAACCCTTGGAAGATATAACACAAGCTCTTAGCAAATCTTCTAAGATTTGGTTCACTCGCTCTGTCTGTCCAGAAGTCTATGGATGATATGTGGAACTTCTGATTAGCTTAGTTCCCAAAGCCTGGTGCAAGTGTTCCTAGAAACGAGCTATAAACTGTGGTCCTCGATATGAGATTATGGTCCTGGGTATACCATGTAGTCTCACAATCTAAGAAATGTACAACTCAGCGTACTTCCCCACGTGATATGTTACGTGAACTGGTATAAAATGTGCTGACTTGGTGAGACGATCTACAATAACCCATATTGAATCATGACCTTGCGGTGTCATTGGAAGGCCTGTGATAAAGTCCATACTAATTTCTTCCCATTTCCAACCTAGAACAGGCAATGGCTGGAGTAATCCAGCAGATTTCATATGAACAACTTTTACTCTGCTATAGTTGTCGCACCTAGCGACATAGGCTGCGATCTCTTTCTTCATCTTAGTCCACCAGAAACGGGTTTTCAAATCTTGGTACATCTTACTACTACCCGGATGGATAGACAATTTGGACAAATGAGCTTCCTCTAGAATTTGATTTCTAAGCTCACGGTCTTTCGGTACCACAAGTCGGTCCTCAAACCATAGTACACCCTTTTCATCTAATCTAAAATGTTTGGTTTCTTGCTCTTGCATTTTTCTCTTGATGTAACTTATACCTACATCTATTTGCTGTAGCTCTATGATTTTGCTCTCATGTGAACAACTGATAGTGATATTGTGCAGTACCATAGGATGTAACAAATTGAATCCATCTTCCAATAATGCTTCCATAGTGTTGCAATGAGATTTCCGACTGAGTGCATCGGCTACAACATTGTCTTTCCCCAGATGGTAATGTACTTCCAAATTGTAGTCCTTAATTAGCTCTAGCCATCTCTGTTGTCTCATGTTCAGCTCTGGTTGGGTAAAGATATACTTGAGACTTTTGTGGTCAGTATATATATGACATATATTGCCCAACAAATAATGTCTCTATATCTTTAATGCATGAACAACTACTGCGAGTTCTAAATCATGTGTAGGGTAGTTGACTTCATGTTTTCTCAATTGCCGAGAAGCATATGCAATAACTCTTCCTTCTTGCATAAGCACACACCCAAACCTATACCTGATGCATCACAAAATACATCGAAAGGCTTCTCAATGTCGGGTTGTGCTAAGACAGGCGCTGTAGTTAACAGAGTTCTGAGGGTGTGAAAAGCTGCTTCACATTCTAGTGTCCTATTTGTACTTCTCATCTTTCTAAAGTAGTCTGGTCATGGGCTTGGCTATCTTTGAGAAATCTAGAATGAAACGACGATAATATCCTGCTAACCCTAGAAAACTTCGAACTTCATGAACCGAAGTCGGGGCCTTCCAATCCATGACCTCTTGTACTTTTGATAGGTCTACAGAGATTCCATCTCTTAATAAGATATGACCTAAGAAAGGTACTTTGCTCAACCAAAATTCACACTTGCTAAATTTTGCATATAGCTTATGCTCCCTCAATCTGGATAGAACAATCCTCAGATGTTCTGTATGATCTGCCTCATTCTCTGAATAAATCAATATATCATCGATAAACACGACCATGAACTTGTCAAGCTTGGGCATGAATACCGAATTCATCAGGTACATGAAGTAGGCAGGAGCATTTGTTAGTCCGAAAGACATAACCAAATACTCATATAAGCCATACCTAGTAGAGAAAGGCAGTTTTAGGTATGTCCTCTGGCCTGATCTTTATCTGATGATAGCCTGATCTCAAGTCAATCTTGGAGAATACCTTTGCTTTTGCCAACTGATCAAACAAGATGTCGATGCGAGGCAACAGGTACTTGTTCTTGATGGTCACAGCATTGAGTGGTCTGTAATCTACACACATTCTCAGTGACTTGTCCTTCTTTTTCACAAACAATGCTAGACAGCCCCATGGAGATGAACTAGGTTGAATAAGACCCTTGTCCAATAGATCCTGTAACTGAATCTTAAGTTCTGCTAACTCATTTGGTGGCATTCTATACGACCTTCTTGAGATAGGTGCCATACCTGGCACTAACTCAATCTTAAACTTCCACATCCCTATCAGGTGGTAAACCTAGTAACTCCTCTAGAAATACATTCGAAAACTCACAAACCATGGGGATATCACAAAGAGTAGTGGTTTGGATAGCACAAGCTAAATGTTGGAGTTCAAAATTTTGGGAGAGTGGTACTAGAAAAGCATTCCCTCCCTTGGGTTCTCTCAACATAATAGTACAAGTGCTAGTGTCAATGAGAACACCATGATCCTTCATCCAATTCATGCCTAAGATTACACTTATTAATAACCCGGGCAATATTATCAAATCTGTTATGTACTCCCTCCCTTGTATAGAGATAAGCACATTTTTTACTATCTTATTTGTAGAAATAGTAGCCCCCGCTGAACTTATATTATAACCACCCTTGCTTACTTCAATTATTTTCTGATCATATCTAGATGCAAATGCTTGACTCATAAATGAACGAGAAGCTCCCAATCAAATAAAACAATAGCAGGATGCTTGTTGACAAGAAACATACCAGCTGTGACAACTTCTCCTATGGGCACTTCCTCAACAGCTGTATAATGCACGTATCCTGGATGTGCCCTTGTGTTCTCCTGCCTCTGATTGTTCTGATTCTGGTTGCCATTCTTCTTTGGGTGGGGGCATTCTTTGGCCCAGTGCCCCACTTGATTACAGTTGAAATAGGGTTGATTACTCCTAGGTCCTATGGAGCCTCCCTGACTACCTTTCCTTTGGGTAAGGCAATTGTGAATGCTTTACGGAACGCTTTCTGAGGCCTGCCATTCTGAGCTTTTGGGGGTGGAGGCCTAAACTTGGGTGTAGGTGGACAGAACTGTGGCCTAGCTGTTATAGGAGCTCTAGACTATGAAGATCCGGAGGCTCCTGCCTCAAATGCCCTCTTGCGACCCTTAGCTGCCGCATGCATGTTATTGTGGTTTTCCTGGGTCAAAGCATCACTAATAAACTCGTTGTAAGTGGTGCACTTGGAATTGGCCATGGTATTCATCAGCTTCATGCCAAGACCCCTCTTGAAGCTCTCTATCTTCTTCTCCTCGGTATCAACAAAACTTGGGGCATACCTAGACAGGTTGTTGAACGCATGCATATATTCTATGAGGGTCTTTGTCCCCTGTGTGAGCCTCATAAATTCAGCCGCTTTCATGCGCATTAGGCCTAGGGGAATGTGATGTCCCTGAAAAGCCACCTTGAACTGCTCCCATGTTACTCGTGCATTAGCAGGTAGAGAGGACTAGAAATATGTCCACCAGATCCCTACTGGTCCCTACAACTGATGGGACGCATACTCAGCCTTCAGGTGCTCGGTGACTCTTAGCAGACGAAACTTCTGCATAATGGTGTTGAGCCACTCGTCTGCCTATAGTGGTTCCTCTAGCCACCTTGAAGATATGAGGCTTTATATCCAGAAATTCCTTGAAGGTACTATGCTGATTAGGTTTGGGCCCATGTTGCTGTGGGTGGCCACGAGCGGTGTTCTGCATGATGAGGTGTAGAGCTTCCTCCATTGTCCTTTGGCTTCCCAAGAATTGGACAAAGAACTCCTGAGCAGACGGTGGTGGCGGTGGTGGTAAGTCATCGCCGTTGCCATCATGGCTGCTACTAGCTCCTGCACGGGTGCGAGTCATCTGCGAAGTTGCAACAATAAGCGATTATTGGTTGATGTCAAAAGATTGCAGATGAATTTATAATCATGCCAAACTGAAATTACTAGAGACAATCTCAAATTCATACAATAAAAATAGAGGCATAATAATTCATTCTCGTAATATAACACCACCAATTTGATCACTTATCGGGCTCATAGCACTGTTAATATTCAAATCATGATCTCTGATAAATCAACTAGAATTTACATTAGCATATAACCAAACGTGCGATAGTCATGCAAATAACAATATTACATGATAGTCCAATCACCAACACCAAATTCAAACTACAGGTCCATTACATAACCAACGATGATACATTAAGCACTTCTACCAAGTACTACGCTATCTAATCCTCATCATGATCACTATCGAGGTCAGAGATAGGATCATCTCCTTCCTCAGGCTCCACTTCTTCCTCTTCCTCGTCCTCATCTTCCTCCATATTTGGACCATCTTCTTCCCCATCAAGGATTGGGTTCAGCTGGTTGTTCAAATAGTGCACTTCATGCTGAAGGTTCATCACTTGAAGTTGAGCCTATGCAAGCTACTGATGTAAACCCCTTTTGGCACGGTCCTAGGCGTTACTCATGTCGCGGTGCCTATCCCATTCTATCCTTACTACAGCGACATGGTTTTCTGCTGCATCTCGCTGGCGTCTAGCTGTGGACACCTCAGCATGGGCGGCCTCCAACTGCTCCTGTAGTCCTACAAGTAATGCTTGATCATTAGCTCTTGCTTCTTGGGCTGCTGCTCTCTGTTGATCCACTTGCTCCATTTGGACATGGAGAGTGCCCAAAGCTGCAGAGGCTTGGTCAGATTCCCATCGGGCTTTACTTGCGCACACACTTCTTGAGCTTGTGTTGTGCGGCTTCAGCTCTCATGAGCTTATCCATGCAAGTGGTGTATGATTCCTGCCAGAAATCCCTGGTGTCCTGGCGTGCACAAAACATCTTCATCACCGCAAACATGGCACTCATAGCGAGACTAGAGTTGTTTGCCCGCTCATCCCGATCTCGGATCAATGCATTTTGGTTGCGTTGTTCCCATATTGTGGTGGACGGATCCACCCTAAGGAAACATACTCAGCTGCACTGCCGGTAAGTGCATCCCCATGCTGCTAGGCAGATTTGACTCAAAACCTCAAAGGCCACTACTTGGGCAGCCTCCCAAGGAGTTTTCCCTTCCGATTCTACCTTCCACTCCTGCCAGAAGGGTGCCTGGGTGCGGGCTGGTATAGTTAGCCACACCTCGTACCATGGCTATCCCTCCAAGTACTCTTCATTCCAATGATAAAGGGGCAGTTCATGGTACTTCCACAAAGTGCAAAACTCTCCACAAGTAGTGTAGGCATTCCGAAAACCATCAGGAAATTCTCACATCCAGTTGGTGCTACCATCTGTACCATCAACATGTACAACTTTGTGTGAGATAAGGCCATAATGGATAAGAGTTACATAACCGAGTAAGAAATTTATAAGGGGAGGAACAATGTAATTATTTGAATGATAATTATCATGATGCATGCTCGTTCCGTATGTCCTCACAAACTTAGGAAAAATTATTTCTAACGGTAGACACGGTGGCATACATACGTTCTCTCATATATAGCGTAACTAGTCGAGCTACACGTTTCGTTGTTAGTGTACCTGCATAAGAGTTTCATTTTAGCCCAAACCCATAATTAAATATTCAGAATGTAGATCTAAATACTCCCATATATGTATACCCATACATATACTTCCGTATCAAAGCTACCCGATAACGGTTTATACCCACAATTAAATACGCACCACATACACATGCAAGCATGCATACATAGTCGTACCAAAGCTAACTCTCCCCGACCGCATGCTCAAATCTTGCGGTCATGCCACTCATCAACTTACCTTGGCGTAGAGGCATTTGATCCATACATTACCATTCAAATGAATGGCATCCATACAATAGCACGCCCTATGGACAACAAAAGTAAAAACCCCCATGTTAGTACTTAAATAGCCACCTAATAGTCCTTAATTTGGGCATAAGGAAAGTGATCACTGGCACACTTTAGATTTCAAATACCTATTTATATAGCTATCAGTTGCTAGAAAAGGTTTTGGAAACCAAAAACTTTTGTTTTAAATACACATGTGACAATTAACGTTGAACCTTGCTCTGATGTCAACTATCGCAGAACCGACCAATTTATAAGAGTACAAGTACAATGGCAGCCCGCAAGTGGTCGCACTGTCATACTTGAACCCATATAAACCCGGTAGTCCATCCAGTACCATGACGGGTCTCGATAAATGATTTACAACAACCAAGATCGTACATGATTCAACATACATGTCACATATTACATAAAGTTCACAGATACATTTCTGTCATTAGAGTATGAAATAAAGTTATTACAAACCAAGTTTTATAGATAAAAGTGGAAGCAAATTAAGTTTGAAAGTAGCATTTGCCAACATAGTTTGATAAAGTGCCAACATACGATCACAGTCCACAAAAGCATGTAGAAGGATTAATAAAGAAGCCTACCCAAGGCTTACTCCTCATCCACAGTGGGATAGAAGCAACTCTTACAATAACCATGATACACAGTGTCATCTGCAACAATGGGAAATAAAACCCTGAGTACGAGAAAGTACTCAGCTAGACTTACCCGTCAGAAACCAGAAATAAAATGACTCTAAGGATCATGCAAGGCTATATAAGTGGAGATAGCTTGGCAACATTTTGCATAAAAAGCAATTAACTCAATTATACAATTATAATTCTGTTATCAAGTTAATTATGACTATCCATCTCTAAATTAGCAACTATCCTATGCCAAACATGTGGTATATCATTTTCAGAGCATACAATAGTAACCATAGCCAGTATTGTAAATCCAATTTCATGCGAACCATCATGTTCCATAATGCAGTCACTACGATGCTGGAGCTAGCCAAGTTTCTCACTATGCGGGAGAGACGATGATTCAAATCGATTTCAACCAGCTGGGAATTTATTCCTAACACAAACCCAGGCAGACCTGATCAATGGTCACCTTAGGTCACCTTTGGTACAACTCAGGTACATCTTTCATGGGTTCGTACCGCGCCGCACAATCGGGGACACCAAATGCCAGGACGTTCAGGCCTAGCCTGCCCTTAGGCTTAGTCTGGCTCCTCGTAAGGAGCGCACAATAGAACGAGGCCCAGCCTGAGTTGAGCTACTGGGCTTTGCGGTCGGAACGAGTTATCCAGCCAGCTAAGTGATAGGCATGCGTTCAATCTTGTCAGAAGTTCCAACAACGGTACGGTCCTTGATCGGCACAGATGGAATCACATGAGTCAACCTACATATAGACTCCACCCGGCCTCGATTTATAATACTTGAGGAATCTCCTGCTGGTCTCCTTCCTCTCCTTCGTTGAACTCTAGCAATGTTATCTCTTCCGTCGATCCTAGATGCATGAATATGGCATAAGATATTGTGAATGCATACATGCCGACAAGTATAGTACGATGCTACATGAAGAATGCATTCTTGTAAGTATTCATAACAACATGTTGTTAAAGTAATAACAAGTGTATCATATTTTACTGAGTATGTGCATATCTCTTCTTAATTACTAAATCAAACACTTCAACAATTCAGTTACTACACTACAAAATAGCAGCAACTTGTTTTACTCATAACTGGAGTTCTACTTATCCAAATGCTGTGATCTTGGACTTTCTGGAAATCTTATAAAATTGTCTACAGCTCTTATTTAATCACCAAAAGCTAATTCACACTTTATCTTAACCAAAACAGACAATCAATCCAGTACTGTCCGGAAATTCTAGGGAGCAAGCATTTTGGGATACTAACTTTAAACAGCTATAACTCCTAAACCCTTTGGCATATTGCTCTGAAATTTTAACACAAAATAAATGAAGAAGTTATCTACAACTTTGTTATTAACCATTTTTATAGCAAACATCATTTTTACCATGCAACATACCAAATCACAGAATTTGTCCAAAAACCCTTTTTACCCGAATTATAAAGCAACAATATTTCTACTACATGTAAGCATTCAAATTTTGACAACACCAAGTTTACCAACAGTTCAAGAATACCAAATATACTCAAGAAAACATAATGGTAAAGCCCAAACTATTTATTTAAATGCCTTTATTATTTTATTTAGATACTTAGGTTAAATAATAAACATATACTAAATGTACATCATAAATTCTCATAAATTTACATTGGCTTACTAGTGCTACCAATAGACTACTGTAAAAGTTGTATTCCATTTTAGCAAGTAAAACACCCTACACAAAAATGACAAGGCAAAAAGGCTTAAAATAGCATAATTAAAAAACCCTAGTGAAAAGTGTCAAGCAACAAATTTTATATTTTTCTTAGCATCCATATGGTACTAGGACAACCTCCAACAAATTTCATGAATATTGGATTCATAAATAATTTATAAAAATTCATACAAGGATCACCTAATTATAAAAGGAAAATCTATAACTACAAATCCATACATGCACTGATCCTCAAATTTTTACCAAAGCTTATGCTTGTCAAGAACAGCTCACCACATAAATTTCATAATTTTTGAAGCATAGGAACTCTAGATATAAAATAAACAAGTTTACATACATTTAAAAACACATTTCAAGTTTCATTTTAAATCTTCTAGAAATTCTACTACAAATGCTAATTTCATATTTTTCATAAATACTACACTTCCAAATGAACACTACAAAATTTGGTTCACAAATTTTGGATCTCTATAGCTCAACTTATCAATTTCCAAAGTTACACACAAAAACATGAATAATTGGACTAGCTTTCTGAACTGAGTCACTGATAGACGGGGTCCACCTGTCAAACGGACCCATGCGTCAATGAACGAAAACTGGGGAGCGGCGCTGCTTCACCGCTGCGCGGCCAAAGTTTGCCGTCGACGAGCCTAGCCGGCGATGGAACCTCGACTACCATGAACCCCTCGACCTGGTGCACACGCTAGGATAGCTAGGTGGACTGATTTGCGACGCAAAGGACGACAGCGGCGGCCATGGTGGTGCGGGTCGATGGCGCTACCCCAGCGGCGACCACGACGACTCAAAATAAAGCTCGAACGAGCATCTACTAACTCTGGCGAACCTAGCGCGCAAGCTAACACACGAGAATGGTGGACGGAGGTGCCCCAGCCACGGCGACGGGGCTCGGCAGTGGAGCAGGTGAGGTGGTGCGCGGTGCGGCGGCTTACCGGGCGCAGTCAGTGAGCACGGGTGGGGTGGCGACGGGGGGTGACGGTGGAGGGGTTGTGGTGGTGAATGGGCAAGGTGGAGCTAGCCGGTGCTGAGAATGGCGATGGCGGCGCTCGGTGTTGTGGCGGCTGCTGTGGGCGGCGAAGGAGGAAGCCAGAAAATGAAAATGGTGAGCGGGGGATGGAGCGGGCGAGTGCAGGGTGATAAAGGCCTACTCTAGCTCGGCGTGGCCACGCTGGGCAGGGCGTCGGCGACGCGTGGCTTGCTTCTAGCTCCATGCGGTGGCCCAAGTCTGATGCTGGTCGGCCACCGAAGCCGGTGATTCAGTTAGTTCGGTACCCGCGATGCTAAGCCTAACAGCATGGTTTGCAGCGATGAAATCTCCAAATCCATGAACTATTAGCTAAAATTTCCTAAACCAACGTTGAAGCCCAAAGTACCAGCTCCAATTTCTATTTAGAACTCATGCCCTAATTCTCACCCAATCTCGAGTTATTTCATCTGAAAGTCGAGCTTGTCAGACTGTCAAAGCATCCAAACTTAGAAATATTTGCTAAGTGTTGAAAATAGTGCATTGTTGATTTTTGTGAGCTCCAAAAGACTAAGCTATGCACCTTATTATCTCATGACCCAAAAATAAAAGTCGTTCCCCATATCAAATACTACAACTTTGCTTTAGTGATTACCTACATGCAAAGTCTCTAGCATATGATTCAAACTTGGTCAAACCCTTCACATTTAAATGATAACTTATGCTTGAACTATAACTTAGTGATCAGTTTAGCCGTAGCCATGAATACCAAAATTGTTCATAATGATACTCTAAACATGTTTAAGCTATTTGCAAGGTCACATAATCATTTCATACATTAGTTGCTCATAAAGCTTTTAGGTCAACACACGTAGCATCACTTAAGTACTTGATCATGAAAAGTGATCTTCATGAACAACGTTCCATTTGTTAACCTAAGTGTAGCTAATATGTTTTAGCGACTCACATCAACCATTTACATGTATTCACTCATGATCATATGCATATATACAAAGAAACATAAAATAACAAGCAATGTTGCATATGTTTCAATCAAATGTTTCACTTGTAAAAGCTTAAATATGAATGCTCAATGCCCATGCTCATGCAATGCAAGTCAATTTATGCAAGGCTAACACCTAGTGTGTTACAGTGCACATGCATTCAAAGGGGTAGATGGTGGACATGATAGATCAGTCTGAATTCCCTGCTACCGGTGCCTTGGGAACTACCGAAGAACAAGCGGAGGAGACGAGGAGACGGGGAGATGTATGTGTAACCATGTTGACATATAGGCATATGTGTACATGCATTCAAAGGGGTAGATGATGGACATGACAAATCAACCTTAATTATGAAGATAGCTTTCGCATGCCATATTATGAAGGACAACGAGTTTGATGTTATATTTCAGGAGCCCACTGAGTTGCCTCCTCCTCGCTCATGTGATCACTCTATTCCAATTATTGAAGGTGCCAACCCAGTCTTCATAAGGCCGTATCACTATGCTCCAATATTGAAAACTAAGATTGAGAGATTGAGTGTCAAGTGACAGACATGCTGCAACACGGTATTATCTAGAAGAGCAATAGTCCTGTTGGCCCCTCGATCTCTGGTACGTAGCATATCATCCAATATGTAAGCAAATAAAATGAGGTCATGCAATGCAAGTATCAACCCAAGGTGACGATGATCAAACAAAGGAATTGACGACATGGTTTTTTAGCACCAGTAAATTATTACATCGACCTAAGACATAGATTAATCATGGTTTTTAGTCCTGCTGCCGGTGCTCCTCTTCACGCTTCTTCCGCTTAGCCCTGTGCCAGCATCGTTCCACGTCCATCATGAGACACCGCTCGGTCTCCTCCTCCTAGCAGCGGTGCTCCTCCTCCTCCTCATGGCGGCGCCCCTCCTCCTGGTGACGATGCTCCTCCTCCTCCTAGCGGCGGTGCTCCTCCTTCTAGCGACGGTGCTCCTCTTCCTTGGAGATCTCGACGACACGCTTTAGGATGCAGTCGTCGGTCTCCTTCTGCATGATGGCGCGGAGGCGCCAATCCTCCTCCTCCTTTCGAGTTGAAGATGACCTCCTCCACCGATTCCTCCTTTGATGCGGTCTCATGGTTTGGATCGTCCTTGAGGTTCACCTCGAGGTCCGACTCGGACAACGGCATCGGCGGAGGCGTTGGGGGCGACGTGAGGATGACGGGTTCAGCATCTCCCATGTTGTCTTCAAGCGGCGAGGCATTATGGCAGCGGGTCGAGGGCTGAGGCGAGGTGTGCGTGGGAAGGGTGCTTCGCTTTCTTAACACGTGGTGGTGCAATGGCGGCTGACTGTGCATGGGGGCCGGGCTTATATAGGCGTGACAGTGGGTGGAACTGACAGTGCAATAACTTGCACCCTCAGAAGATGGAGCGCGCCTGCGTTGGGAACCGGCGCGAGCAGCCGTTCGAGTCCTGGGTAAACATGACGTCTCTTCATGGGGAACTAAAGGGCCACGACCAGTCCAAGGACCGGGTAAAACGACAGCTCTTCATGGGAACTACGCGACCAGCGTGGCCGGGGAGTTGAAGGGCCTACGTGCAAAGCAAGGACATATAATCACTCAAAGGAATAAATTCCTTCAAACTTATCAAAATCAGATGATAGCTCAATGGTTTGTCCGCTGCTCTAGAACTTGTAGGCTTCGGTTCGATTCAGGGATGCAAAACATTTTTTTGCATTTTCTTTCAATTTATATTCCTTCATTTTTAATTTACAAGTTTTTAGTCCTAATTTTTTTGCCAATTTAGGTTTATACAATTCCAATATATATTTTCTTAAGTCCTAACACAATGTGCATGAGGGAGTGGATGCTATCACAAATACAAAGGTAAGTGTATATCACTAACTTGGTTTATCACAAATACAAATACAAAGATAAGTGTATCTTGGTGTCATGAACCCAAACCTAGGTAAAGATGTCACGCTGCAAAAAGATGGTTTGTGCGATAAATCCTGTCCTTGAGGACATCGATTACCAATTTGCACTGAAACATTATCTTAGCTCCCACATGAAATCACCTCAAGGAAAAGAAGGTGACATTGAACATGATACACCTATATGATATGCCATATATGACACACCTAACACATTTTTTTGCATTTTCTTTCAATTTATATTCCTTCATTTTTAATTTACAAGTTTTATATTACTAATTTTTTGCCAATTTAGGTTTATACAATTCCAATATATATTTTCTTAAGTCCTAACACAAAGTGCATGAGAGAGTGGATGCTATCACAAATACAAAGGTAAGTGTATATCACTAACTTGGTTTATCACAAATACAAATACAAAGATAAGTGTATCTTGGTGTCACAAACCCAAACCTAGCTAGGTAAAGATGTCACGCTGCAAAAAGATGGTTTGTGCGATAAATCCTATCCTTGAGGACATCGATTACCAATTTGCACTAAAACATTGTCTTAGCTCCCACATGAAATCACCTCAAGGCAAAGAAGGTGACATTGAACATGATACACCTATATGATATGCCATATATATGATACACCTATATGATAAACATTTGATCAAACAAGATTCCAACTTGCCTATTCATAAGCCCCTGGTACCTTGGACACATTAGAAAAGGTCTGTTCATTATAGAGTACGTAAATAGTAAAGCAAATGACAAAATGTTAATACAAGGGGTCGAGTAACACAATGCAAATAAAACCACGTGAAAGGAAAAAGTTTTCTGAGAAATTAGAAAAACGATTCACCTGATTTGGACAACAAATGCAAAATCTAAACACATTTAACATTTTTACAATGAATCAAAATAAAAAAGATGAACACCATGAACCCGACGCTGACAAGTGGGTCCCTCATGTCAGTGGCACACCCTTTTCCCACTTATTTTTTTGTAATTTTTGCCAAAAATTGGCTTGGCGCCCGCATGCAGCCATTTACCCCCTAATACCCCACCCATTATGCGAACAAAGCGAATCTTAACCTCCCCACTTCCTCATTATCCTCCCCATCTCCTCCAATTCTTTCCTTTCCCTCCTCCAACTCGGTTCCCGATCTGCACCCGCCACCATCGCTTGTCTTCGCCGTCGCGTCGTCATTGGAGGGGCGCCAGTGCAGGACAGGCCGCACCCGAAGGCCGCCACGACGTGCCCCTCCACTGCCGGTGCTCAAACCTCAAGGACTCCTAGACTTCCTCTTTGTCAGAGTTACGGTAACCCTAAAGCCATTGATCTATTCACTTTTCACTTACGAAAGAGTAATGCATGTACCTGTGTGTCTATGTAGTTTACTTGTTCAATGTAGCTGGACTGCAGATTGCATCAATGGAGACTAAATCGACGTCACCCTGCGTTCAACACATGAAAGGTCCTAATGGCTAGGGGGGTGAATAGCCTAATAAAAATTTCTACAACAACACTTAGCAAACCAGTTAGACAATTATGAGGCGAAGCAAGTGTTGCGCTAGCCTACTAAAAATGCAAGCCACCTACCACAATTCTAGTTGATATAGTTTCTATCCACACAAAAGCTATGTCACTACACTAAGTTAATGTGCTCTCAAAGGCTAACTAAAGAGCCACACTAACTAAACTAACAAGCTCTCACAACTAGCTACACTAAAGAGCTTGGCAACTAGTTTGCGGTAATATAAAGAGAGTGAGCAAGAAGGTTATACCGCCGTGTCGAGAAAGGAGCCAATCAATCACAAGAATGAATAACAATGAAGACCAATCACCTTGGAATCAAATGATGAACACAATATTTTTTTACCGAGGTTCACTTGCTTGCCGGCAAGCTACTCCTTGTTGTGGCGATTCACTCACTTGGAGGTTCACGCGCTAATTGGCATCACACGCCAAACCCTCGATAGGGTGCCGCACAACCAACACAAGATGAGGATCACACAAGCCACGAGCAATCCACTAGAGTACCTTTTGGCTCTCCACCGGGGAAAGGTCAAGAACCCCTCATAATCACCACGATCAGAGCCAGAGACAATCACCACCGTTGGCTCGATGATCCTCACTGCTCCAAGCCATCTAGATGATGGCGACCACCAAGAGTAACAAGCAAATCCCATAGCGAAACACGAACACCAAGTGCCTCTAGATGCAAACACTCAAGCAATACACTTGGATTCTCTCCCAATCTCACAAAGATGATGAATCAATGATGGAGATGAGTGGGAGGGCTTTGGCTAAGCTCACAAGGTTGCTATGTCAATGCAAATGGCCAAGAGAGTGAGCTTGAGCAGGCTATGGGGCTTAAATAGAAGCCCCTACGAAATAGAGCCGTTGTACCCCTTCACTGGGCACAACACGGGGTGACCGGACGCTCCGGTCCGATCGACCGAACGCTGGCCCTCAACGTTCGGTCACGTGATACACACCATGTGTCCCCTCTCTTTGAATACTATTCGCCTGATCTCAATGGTCAATAGTTGATCGGACGCAGCAGCTAACAGTGATCGAACGCTGAACCCCCAGCGTCCGATCGTTTCCAATAAGCTTCTAGAAATGATTTTTCCTGACTGGATGCGTCCGGTCATGCTTGACCGGACACAACCAGCGTCTAGTCACATGGTGTCTTCCTCTTGCTGCCACGTCAGCATGATCGAACGCAGCCATCCAGCATCCGGTCGCTGAGCGACCCAGCGTCTGGTCATGAGACCGAAACGCACGCCCTCTGCTGCCACTGACTAGACGTGCCGGTCCAACCAAGACCAGCATTCGGTCACTTACAGTGACCTCCATCTTTTCTGTCTAGGGCATCGGTGAAGTTCCTAACCCTTGCTCAAATGTGCCAACCACCAAGTGTATCACCTTGTGCACATGTGTTAGCATATTTTCATAAACATTTTTAAGGGTGTTAGCACTCCACTAGATCCTAAATACATATGCAATGAGTTAGAGCATCTAGTGGCACTTTGATAACCGCATTTTGATACGAGTTTCACCCCTCTTAACAGTACGGCTATCGAACCTAAATATGATCACACTGGCTAAGTGTCTAGATCACCAAAACAAAATGGCTCCTACCATTTATACCTTTGCCTTGAGCCTTTTATTTTTCGCTTTCTTTTTTTCAAGTCCAAGCACTTGATCATCACCATGGCATCACCATCATCATGTTATGATCTTCATTTGCTTCACCACTTTGGAATGTGCTACCTATCTCATGATCACTTGATAAACTAGGTTAGCACTTAGGGTTTCATCAATTCACCAAAACCAAACTAGAGCTTTCAACATGCCAACACCTGCTTCATTGTCCAGACCCAGGGCGGTGATGTTGCTTTTTCAAACACCTTTGTCCAAGACGGCGACACCTCCTGCCGATGAAGTTGGAGGTGATGGCAGCCAATCACAAGAAAACCTTTGGTGTTCCACTCAGGACGATGACAGGTAACGACATAATGTCTGTCTGGATGCTACTACAATGATTTAGAATTCAATAAAATACTTCAATAATAGTGAGATCCTTCAATAAACGATAGTGAGATGCTTCAATAATATGAAGGGCACATTATTGTTTGCCATTCTCAAGTTGTTCCTTGTTTAAATATTGTTTAGGGTGTGCTTATGTTTCTCATTACATTTTGTGACAGCTCGGAACAAACATGGACTGTTTCTTTCACTTGTAAGGGGGCACTAGGGGGACAACAATTTGCTCATTATACAATAGCCAGGGATGACCTCATGTTTGGTAACTTAATAACAATGAAATCAAATTTGGGGTATGGTACCAGAGACTACTTGTACTACAAGAGGAGAAGTGGTAACTCTGTAGCAACACTAAACGAGATCGAAAATGATGTCGATGCAACTTCAATGATATCAAGTAATGCAGAGGAGAGGGAGGTCAGATTAGTATTGTCAAGGGATCAAATAACAAAGCGAACTGTGGACATAACACCCATTAAATTGCCAAGAACTATGGCATCAAATAGTGAACATTCCATAGATGAGTCACTTGATGATTACAAGGTGTGGCTTAAAAATATGCATAGATAGGGCCAAGGCATGGGTAAGTTATGTTGCTGCCCTATTATGAATTGTTATATTATATTATATTGCAATGGCCATATCACTAATAGCAGCATGACTTTCATAGATTTTGAAGATATACAGGGATGACACAGTCAAGACTTACAAAGAATGGTTAAGGGTGCAAGGACAACTAGATCAAATTAGTAATATATACCTTCTTTTCCCAAAATGTCAACCAACTTATTATTAGTCCTTCGCTATACATTTATAGTTTACACTTGTGACCTATTGTCTGCAGGTGCATATGACAACCCTACAAATCAAATAGTTTTACTAAATTCAAGTCAAGATAGCAATCCAACACCACCTCTGAACTAGCCATCACATGCTCGGCGTGAGAAAACACAGGGAGATAGTAAGTGATGCTTATTGTGATTTTATTTTGATGTTCAGTTCAGTTTTCCCTATGTAAATGATTTTGTTTAATCTCTTACACTGTATATTGTTTTGATGGACAAGACTCCCAAAAGAGGAAGGCATGAGGTACTATGAAAGGATTGGTAGCCAGCCACAAGAGATCCAAGTAGGGCAGTCAGAAGTTTAAAGTCCAATTCTCTACACGTGGATGAGCTGTAGGTGAGAACACATGCACATTTACTGATGAAATAGTAGTGTACACAAGGAAAAAAGCACCACTCATTGGGGTGAGAACATGGAAGGATATCGACCAAGATGTCAAATATTCAATAGTATCTGATATGATGGTAAGTTTATGATTTGTTTTTTCTAGCATACACAGTTTTGTTACCAAATTAGTTAAGAAGTGACCTAGAATTTATGTTTTATATGTTGAATAGCATAAGTGGGACATTGAGAATAATAAAGAAAACAGGAAAAAATATGGACCATCGCTAATGAGCGTTACAAAGGATGGCGAGCAACATTAAGTGCTACGTATAGGGCGTACACCACCTATGAGGAGAGAATGAGACATAAGCCAGAAGAGTTGGACATTGTTGAATGGCACTATCTGGTTTTGTATTTTGGCAAGACAAGTTTTCAGGTTTGATGACCTTTACTTTATTCTTGCCATTTGCACTTGATGAAATAAAGGCTATGTTTCGGTACATTATAATATTTTTTATAATCAACTCCTTGCAGAGGGTTAGTTGCAAGAATTCTCGGAATCGGCAGTAAAGGTACACCATCGGGCAGGATCAAAGACTTTTTCTCAGTTTGGCTTTGAGAAGGTAATAACTTCAGAAGCACATGACCATGCTTCCTTACCTTTTGACATATCGCTAATTTATTACATTCTTGCCTAATTAGAGAGACCCAATAACTGGTGATGAGCCAAATGATTTGGAGCTTTTCATGATCACGCACAGTAAGAATGGGCAATGGACAAGCCAAGAATCTAGGGATGTCTATGTGAGTATATAACAGTTTGTACAAACCTTATTAACTGATGCAAAGTGACCGCCTACAAAATCATTTTCAATTAACTACTTCAACTATCCTCCTTTGTTAGGATAATGCATGCAGCAAAATTTTAGAGAGGGAAACAGATGGAGAAGCACTCATCATCTCAGGCGTGGAGCAAAATAAGATTTTCCAGTTAGCCTACCAGGAAACAAGAAACTGCAAATCAACCAAGATCTATGCTAATGGATACTTGGCAAAATACCCAACCAGAAGGAAACTACTGTCTGAGGATTACCAGTACCAAGTGCGTCAGGAATCGACACTAGCCGAAGCATTTTCAAAGCTACAAGAGAGATTAGAATCTCAAGAGGCTGAAAGGAAAGAACATAGGCATCAGATGGAACAAATGATGAAGGCAAGGGAGGCCGATAGAGAAGCTCTTAGGCAAGAGTTTATGGCAATGATGCAAGCAACACATGTACAAGCATCAATACAACAGGTAATAGTCGGCTACAAACCATGCATCATTTTCATAGTTTCAAACTCCACTCATGATTTTTCTGACCAAAATTGAAATGCAGGCTAACAAAGATGGGGGACAAAATGCAGATGTTGCTGCTACAACAAACATGGTTGAAGAAAATGTAAATACAGAAAGTGAAGAAATATCACATCAGCATGTAGTTTGAGAACTGAAGAGTGTTTAATGTTGTCATGTGATAGTCCTTAGTATGAGGCATAATTTTCCCTCCATCTATTGATTTGTAGGAAAACCAAGATAGCATCCCACCACAAACACAACTCGAAGCTACAACAGTGGTAGGTATAAGTAATGGTCGCACAACTAGAAATAGTGCTATGAATAAGACTCAAACTGGCCAAAACAAAGGAGGGGATACGACAGTTAGTTTTACTACTACTAAAGCACTGAGGGATGCTGCGGCTAAGAAACGAGCATTATCCAAAATAAATCAATAAGCTGGCAAAGCACAAGTGATTTTTGACTCCACTACCTGTGAATATTTCTGAATCAGATTCAGTTGCCTAGTTCCTGTTACCATAAAGTGAAATGATACTTAGCTGAATATACCAATGTTAATGATTGTTTCCGGAGCAAGATAGAGTTTGAGTGGAGCGCACAACTGATGATGGACGGTCAATGTCAAGCCAACCTTTGCTACAGTGCTACACATAGCTTATTACATTTTGAATTGTTTAAAGTAGCTACTGTGTGTCAGATACCTTATGTGTTTCAGTTGTTGTGTGTGTGTTATCAACTAAGTTTGACATTGGATGTGGTTTCATTAATGAGTTGTACGAACAAAGCATATTTTGGTTTAATGGATGTCTAAATGCTTCTTTCATCATATATTGTTCGGCATGCAATTATTGTTTGAAGCAAACAGAGCATTGCAATATGGACTATCGACAAAATAATTTGGCGTTGCAATATATGATATAGCAACAAACAAATGGTGTTGCAAAAAATATCGTACCAACAAAATAGTGGGCGTTGCAATAGAGTCTCCAAACTATAGCAACACAATAGTTAGCATGGCAATAGAGGGTCCAACAATAGCAACTAGTATTGATCGTTGCAATAGAGAGGCAACCTCTAGCAACCAAACATTTACGGTGGCAATAGACGGAGGCACCTATAGCAACCACAATGTTTAGTGTTGCAATAGAGAGGCTACCTCTAGCAACCAAATATTTATCGTGGCAATAGACGGTTCCACCTATAGCAACCAGTATTGATCATTGCAATAGAGCGGCTACCTCTAGCAACCAAATATTTATCGTGGCAATAGACGATTCCACCTATAGCAACCACCGAGATAGCGTGGCAATAGAGGGTCCATCTATTGCAATGCTATTGATGTGTGGCAATAAGGTCTATTGCAACACCCAATATCATTGCTAGTGCACCTATTGCCATGCTTTGGGTACGTGGCAATAGGTATTTCTGGCAACACCGGGTGTGTTGGAATAGTTGGTGTGTTGCAATAGTAACTATTGCAACATCCACCATGGTTGCCTATACTATGGGTTGCAACACTACATGGCGTTGCAACAACACTCCTTGGTGTTGCAATAGGGGAAAACCTATTGCAACACCAAAATGAGTCGTTGGGCAAACCTTTTGCCATGGTTACTATGGCAACGCCTGCCAACAAAAAAAAGTGTTGCAATTTTGCCTATCGCAACCATTTTTGGTATATTGCAACGCTTTAGGTCGTTGCATCAGGGGTAAAACTTTGTAGTGAACGCAAGCATACCCGCTCGGGCAGATCGACCTACCCATCACATTCGGCGACCGAGCCAACTTTTGCTCGGAGGTCCTCCCCTTCGAGGTGGTGGACTTCCTAGGGTCCTACCACGCCATCTTGGGGCAGCCATGCTATGCCAAGTTCATGGCGATCCCCAACTACACCTACCTCAAGTTAAAGATGCCAGGACCGAACGACATCATCACTATGGGTAGCACCTTTTCGCATGCCTATACATGCGACAATGAGCATTACGAGCTCGCCACGGCCATCATCAACTCAGTCGAGATCCCTCAGCTCAGAGAATCTTTGACTCTAGCAGTCCAGACTACAACAAGCCAACCTCCTATACTGCCTTCCACCCACTCGAGGAAACTAAGGTGGTGGGGATCAACCCCGCCAACCCAACCAAGACGTTGCGGATCGAGGCCCAGCTCCCGGCCAAATAGGAATGTAAGCTCGCCGACTTTCTATGCGCCAATCGTGATGTCTTCGCATGGAAACCTTCTAACATGCCAGGCATACCATGGGAGGTCGCCAAGCATGTGTTACGCCTCATCTTAGGCTCAAAGCCCACCAAGCAATGCCTGCATCGCTTTGATGATGAGAGGCGCAGGGCCATAGGTGAGGAGGTCACCAAACTCCTAGCAGATGGATTCATCAAGGAGGTATACCACTCTAACTGGCTAGCCAATCCTGTTCTTGTTAAAAAGAAGACCAGAAAATGGAAAATGTGCGTTGATTATACTAGCCTCAACAAAGCATGTCTAAAGGACCATTTTCCTTTGCCACACATAGACCAGATAGTCGACTCCACCTTAGGATGTGAAATCCTCTCCTTTCTAGATGCCTACTCAGGCTACCACCAGATTGTAATAAAAGAGTCTGACCAACTCGCAACTTCATTCATCACCCCATATGGATCGTACTGCTATGTAACCATGCCTTTCGGTCTAAAGAACGCTGGCGCCACCTATCAACGGTGCATGCAGCAATGCTTCGCCGACCAAATCGACCCGCTCGACCAGTCTGACCAAGTCGAGTGCCAAAACCAACAATCACCATCTATGTTGATGACATAGTGGTCAAAACAGCTCAAGCTTGCAACCTGATCGTGAACTTGGTCGCAACATTCGTAAACCTCCAAAGGTTCAACATCGAATAAAATCCCAAAAAATGTGTTTTTGGGGTTTCAAAGGGGAAGCTACTTGGATACATCATGTACAAACATGACATCGAGGCCAACCCTAAAAAAATCACGGCCATGTCCAACATGGACCCTATACACAACGTCAAGGGCATACAAAGGCTCACCGGCTATTTGGCCACCCTGTGTTGGTTCTTTTCCTAGCTAGGCGAGCGGGGGATGCCTCTGTACAAGCTTCTCAAAAAGACAGACATGTTCGTCTGGACTAAGGAAGCACAGTGGGCTTTGGAAAGCCTCAAAGCATCACTGGCATCGGCCCCAATCCTCGTTGCTCCTGAACGAGGAGAACCTCTCCTCTATGTCGCGACAAGCAACCACATGGTGAGCGCCACCCTAGTTGTCGAGAGAGAGGAGCCGGGACACCACCTGAAGGTCTAGCGACCCATATACTTCATCGGTGAGGTACTCACCAACGCCAAGGTTTGATACCCCTAGGTGTAGAAACTTCTATATGCCATGCTGATGGCCACCTGGAAGCTCCTACACTACTTAACCGATCACGAAGTCATGGTCATCACTTCATTCCCGCTGGGAGACATCATCCACAACAGCGATGCCATGGGATGGATCTCTAAGTGGGCACTCGAACTAATGGGCCACAACATCAGGTATATCCCCTGCACCGCTATTAAGTCTCAGGCTCTCACAGACTTTGTCGCTGAATGGATAGAGGTCCAGCTACTAACCCTAGATGTCACCCACGAGTACTAGACGATGCACTTCGATGGGTCCATGATGGTGCCTGGCTCGGGGACTGGAGTGGTTCTGATCTCCTCGGATGGGAGCAGGCTCTACTACATAATTTGTCTCCATTTTTTGCCCTCAAACAAAGCCGCGGAATATGAGGCCCTCATCAATGGACTATGCTGTATGTCCGCGGTGACTCAGAGTTGGTCGTCGACCAATTCATGAAGGAGTCCTCTTGCGAAAACCCCCTCATGGCAGCATACTGTCAGGAGGTGTGCAAGCTCGAGGACAAATTCCAGGGGATTGAGCTGCATCATATCCCCCGAAAGGACAATGATGCCGCCAATTTTCTCACAAAATTGGCTGCTAGGCGGGTTCCATCTCCGAACAGGGTCTTCATCAATGACCTTCATGAGCCATCTACCTACATCCTAGAAGGTTCGATCTAGGCACACTCCGACACCCACCTAGCACTCGTGGGCTCCGACCTTGGTGCCTCCATGACAACGGCACTCACCGACATCGCCATAGTGGCACTCGATCAAACCGACTTGAGAGCACCACTACTCGCCTACCTCCTCGAGGAGATCCTCCCACCAAAAAGGACCGAAGCACGATGCGTCGCTCGGCGTGCCAAGATGTTCGTCATGTTTGGCAATGAACTTTACAAGCGAAGTCCGTCGGGTGTATTCATGAAGTGCGTCCCTTCCGGCCAAGGGAACAACTCCTCTCTGAGGTCCATGCCGGAATCTGTGAACATCACGTGCCCCTAAGGTCGCTGGTTGAAAAAGCCTTCTGCCAAGGTTTTTACTAGCCCACTACGCTGTGGGATGCAGAGGAGGTCATCTGCAGGTGTGAGGGATGCTAGTTCTACGCTCCGCAAACTCATTTGTCGGTGTAGGAGCTTCAAACCATCCCCATCACCTGCCATTTGTGGTTTGGGGCCTCGACATGGTCGGACCCCTCAAAAAGGGCCCGGGCGGCTTCACTCACCTACTCGTAGCAGTCGACAAATTCACCAAGTGGATAGAGGCGAAGCCCATCACCAACATTCGCTCGGAAGAGTCGGGCAAGTTCTTCCTTGACATCATCTACCGTTTTGGTGTTCCTAACTGTAACATCCCTAACCACAGAACTAACTTCACCAGGAAGAAGTTCATGGACTTCTGTGATGGATACGGCATCAAGATCGACTAGGCCTTGGTCGGACATCCACGCACTAACGGTCAGGTTGAACGAGCCAATGGCATGGTCCTCAAAGGACTCAAGCCACACATCTTCGATCTACTCAATAAGTATGTTGGGCAATGGGTTGCAGAGGTCCCAGTGATCCTCTAGAGCCTGAGATGACCCCAAACCCATCCATAGGATTCACACCTTTCTTTCTGGTCTATAGAGCTGAAGCAGTGCTGCCCTCCGACCTCGACCATGGCACCCCAAGAGTGAAGGCCTTCGACCGAGACTAAGCCATGGAGGCTCAGCAGGACGCGGTTGACCTGCTTGAGGAGGTTCATGAGACAACCATCATCCACTCTGCTCGTTACCAACAAACTCTCCGTAGGTACCATGAAAGAAAAATTAGAGGGAGGATCCTCGAGGTCGGTGATCTCGTGCTCCAAAGAACCCAATCAACCAAGGAGAAACATAAACTCTCTCTCCACCATGGGAAGGACCCCATACAGTGATCGAGGTGATCCGATCAGGCACCTACCGACTGAAGGATGACAAGGGCAACATTTTCACCAACACATGAAACATCGAACAGTTACGCCGTTTCTTCCCCTAAAACTCAGTCTTACCTCTTTTTTTATTATTCAACGTTTGCTCCTACAAGCACCCTAGCCCGAGCACTCTCAGCCTGGGTCACTCGGGGGCTCCACGAGGGTGCGATACCACCTCTCTTTTTTACTATCATATTAAACTTTTCACCCAAATGAAAGGGTAGTCCATTCCTTTATTCACCCTACATAACTTATGTTTTAAAGTCCCGACCAATCATACCCCACCACGACCTATGGTTACGCGTAGCTGAGCCTCGTGGGCTACGCCCGGGTTCTTAAGGTTATAGTTTATGGGTCAAACGGGCAGGTGCGAAAAAGAAAGGATAAAATATAGAGCTATGCTAGGGTAAAAAAGGAACAAATGGGACAAGCTTCCCCTTACGAAGTGATTCCATCGCAAAATGAAATTGAAGTATTCATGAATACAAGCTGTTCACACAGGGGCTTCCCCACGAACTAAACTTTTACATATACTAACTACTTCTACTATAAATTCTATTGTGACCGCCCGACGGCATCGGCTGACAGCACGGTCGATGAGGATAAGGGCTGCTCGCTTACCAATGGGATGACGTTCGGCTCGGTCGAAGGTGGGATGACGCTAGCTTCTGACCCGGTCTCCACTATGCCTATAGGCTAGATGATGTCTTCCTGGCACACGCCTTTAGCCATCCTTGAACAGTGAGCCTCCATCACCCACTGCGCGAAGACTTGCTCGGCAACCATCTATGCGAATGGCACCAACCTCTCCCCAAGCGCATGGATTGCGTCCACGCTCTAGCCATCGGCGTACCCTATGCAGATGGCAGTGAAGTCTAGGTTTGGGTGGTGCAGTTCTAGGCCCCATTTGTTGAGGAGCCCACGCAAGAACTAGTGCGCGGGATAACCTAGCCCACGCTCGTGGAAGGCAAGAAAGGAGACAACCTCGTCGGCCCGAGGTCATAGAATAGCCTCCCCTGGCACAGGAGCCCTCCAGTGCACCACCTCCTTCAGCGGGAGCAGCCCCTTCTTAGCAAAGGCGGCCAGCACTGCCTCATCCACATTGGATGGCCTCTAGTTAGACATCGCGCTCTAGATTCATGAATGAATCTATGAGTTCTCCTCTCCCTCGCTTTACTCTCCCTCCCCTAGAAACCGCCACAATGCACGAATGGGCTTGGCAAAAAGGAAGAAGGAGGAGAGACAACAGTTGGAGAAAGGTGAAGGAATGGGACAAAAACCCACTCCTTTCCCCTATTTAAGAGAGGAGACATAGCAGTTGGAGAAAGGCAAAGGAATGGGGTGAAAAAACCCTCTCCCTTCCCCTATTTAATGCGGATAGGCATGCGGTGGGACACGTCCTGACAGATGGGATGCGCCCTACCCAATGAAACGATGCCTGGTTAAACAGGACGTGGCCTGGGCATGGCCCATCACTACCACATGCCTTGTGTAGGAAACAAGGTGCAACCACACGTAAACGGCCCTCCGCTTTCCCAGGTAGGACTTGGAAGGGCCCAACAACGGGATCTCCATCAAAGGAGAGACCAACGGGCTTCCTAAGTCGATCAGATGACTCAGGCGAATGCTGAGAGACTGGTAAGGAGTCAAGGGATGCCCCATGTAGGCTATGCCAACTCCATCATAAATGATGGACATAGATCCCATTCGGACATATCCGATAAGAGCTCCTCAAACCCATCACTCGAGTCATTAAGGTAACTTTACCAAACCTTCTTACTTTATTTTTTTAATACATGATCATTCATTCATCCTTTCTCATACATGCATTCACACATTCATTCATACATTCATTCATTCATCCCATACAATCAAAGCATTGCATATGCAATTAATGCATCACAACGCCTCATGTTGCATCACGAAGCGGTAGTTGCCTCATTCAACATGAGCAACGACCGACCAGGGTTCAAAGGCTGGCCCATGAAGGGCTCGAGGCCACCTCATGTCATACAGAGCTAGGGGAGAAAACATAGATGAGCCCTAGCAGCCCTTGCCTGATCTGCTCAGAAGCAGACAAGGTCATCTTGACCTTCTCGTTCGATCCCAACCTTGAGCCATGCCCTCAGAATCTCCTTCGAGGGAAGGCCAGCGGGCCACCTGAGTCGATCTTTGGAATGACCCGGGCATTTGTTGGGAGGCAGATTAAGCAGTTGTGGAGTGCCACATGAGGGCTATGCCAACTTGGTTATGAATGATGGACCCAGATTCCGCTCGAACGTGCCCATTAGTGAGCTCATCGAGCACGTCACTCGAGCCATCGAGGCAAGCAATGTTAGCTCAGCCCCTTCGGTTGCAGAAACCGTGGATGGGATAACGCACGGAACTAGACCAACCCCTACCAAACCCAATGGGGCTCAGGGGCTTGAGGCGACGCCGACTCAAGAAACCAACCGACCGTGTAGGTCATGGGCAGGACAAACAGGAGCAAACACCCCGATTGGTAGAAACACAAGAGTCTACGGACCTAGGAAGGAGTACCAAGATACTCAGCCTCCAACTAACTCACTAGTCAGTCGTAGACTTAGGGGCTACACCCACCGGATGCGCTCACGCGCACCCACTAGCAAAATGAAAAATCCCTCAGATGATTCTACCCAAATCACTCAGGGGCTCAGGGGCTCCTATCAGGTTCATAAACCTAGGGTCCCTAATGGGCCGCTTCCCAGCAAAAGCACAACCTAGCAGACGACATTACAAACAACGTGCAACTCCTTGGCCAGCCTAGATACCTAACGATAGGCCAGAAGAGCGATCCAAGTCTCCGACCAGAAGGCCTGGCCAAGGAGGATATGACGCTCACTTCTGACTCTGACCCACGTCTCTGACCTAAAGGCCTAGCCAAGGAGGGGACAACGCTCGCTTTTGACTTCGACCCACCTTCTGACCAGAAGGCCTGGCCAAGGAGGAGATGAGGCTCCCTTCTGACTCCGACCTACGTCTCCGACTGGAAGGCCTAGCCAAGGAGGAGATGACGCTCGCTTCTGACTCTAACCCACCTTCCGACCGAAAGGCCTGGCCAAGGAGGGGACGACGCTTGCTTCTGACTTTGACTCGTGTCTCTGACCGGAAGGTCTGGCCAAGGAGGGGACAATGCTTGCTTCTGACTCTGACCCGCCTTCTGATCGAAAGGCCTAGCCAAGGAGGGGACAACACTCGCTTCTGACTCTGACCCACCTTTTTGACCAGGAATAGACCGAACCTCTGCTTACGGCTCTTCTCCGACCGATGTGGTCGAAGCTGACTGGGAACGACCAAACGGGGACGCCCGCTCAGTAAAGACCCAATAATCAGGCGGAGCAGATAAGGCAAGGCGCTCAAGTCAACCACAATATCAAGGACCGTACCCTTCACACCTACAGGATAGTACTGTTAGGCTATGCCAGAAGGGTGCTTTACAACCTTTCAGACATGTTAGAACATGAACAGTATTGTGGGCACCGACATTTGTCCTACAATATGGTAGGCGCTGACATTTGTCATACCAGAAGAACACGATGGAGCCTGCCACATGCATCTGGACATCAACAGTATTGTGGGCACCGACAAACTATCTTATACCCGACGGTGTGGGCAACAAGACTAAGACATACACACTCTCTCTCTCTCTCTCTCAACTTGTAAGGCCATCCCCTTCACCTATAAAATGGGATGCGCCCTCTCCTAAAAGAAGGATGATTGATTCTGACTCTCAAGCTCTGCTAGGCTCTAGAACTCTAAAGCCACACTGTCGATGCAGAAAGTGACCAACAAGTAAATATTTGTAGTTTTGCCGTTCGTTGTGATCGGAGGTGGCCTAGCACTCAATGACACAGGGTTTGTACTGGTTCAGGCAACGTGCTCTATGTCCAGTTTGAGTCGGTCAATGACTTTATTCCTGAGCTCAGGTGCTTGAAGTTTGCAGTGGGGTTACAAACGAGAAGGAGAAAGATGGGGGGTACAACAGGTCCGGTTAGGCTCCGGTCGGAAGGGCCAAGAGTGATAGGAGCTCCGCTATGAGCTAAGTGTTCAAGCGTGTGCTTGAGGTTTAAACCTGGAGGTTCTATGGTTGTGAACTAGTGAACTTGATCGATCTAATGAATCTGGAATCACTCTTCTATTTTGAGAGAGCGCACCCCCTTTTATAGATGAAGGGGATGGCCTTACAAGTGAGAGGGAGAGAGTACGTATGCTTCTAAGCCTTGTTACCCATGCCGGCGGGTAAAAGATGATGGTAGGCGCCCACAACACTGTTGGATGTCGGATGCATGTGGGAGGTTGCGTCGTTTTATTCGGCTATGGTAGATGTTGGTACTTGCTATACTGTTGATGCCTAGAGGTATGTGAGGGGTTTCACCAGGTTCACTCGGTACGGTAAATGCCGGCGCCCACAACACTGTCGATGCCTAGAGGCATCTGGGGGAGCTTTACCATATGGGAGTTAATGGCGCCCACAATACTATAGCAAAAATGTCGACGCCTACAACACTGTTTGTATCAGGGAGGTTGCAGAGTACTATTTCTGTAGGTGTATAGGGTACGGTCCCTAGTATCATGGTTTGACTTGTGCGCCTTGATTTGCTTTCTCCGTTCGTTCCCTAGTCCTTTTCAAGCAGGCATCCCCGGTCGGTTGGTCCTAGTCGGCTCTGGTTGCGCCGGTCGGAGAAGAGCAGTGAGTAGGGTTTTTGCGTACCACGGTCGGAGATGTGGGGTCGGAGTCGGAAGTAGTGCTTTGGCCAAGCCTTCTGGTCGGAGAGGCCATCTGGAGATGGGCTAGAGACCGAAGTGAGCGCTCTTGTCAGAGAGGTGGGTCGAAGTCAGAAAACGGGCGTCGTTCCTCCACGGCCAGACCTTTTGGTCGATGATTGGATTGCCCTTCTGGCCTGTTGTTTAGATACTTGGGCCGACCCATGAGTTGTGTGTTGTTTGCTTGGGCCGAGCCTTCATTGGGAAGCCGGTCCATGAGGGACCCTGGGTTTATGAACCCGATAGGAGCCCCCGAGCCCCTAGGTGATTTAGGTAGAATCGTCAGCGGGGTTTTTGTCTTGACGGCGGGTGCGTGCGAATGCACCCGTGGGTGTAACCCTTGAGCCCCTAGGCGATTCGGACAGAATCGTCTAGGGGTTTTTTATGTTGCCAGCGGGAGAGGTTTTTTGTCAGCGAGTGCGTGTGAGCGCACCCTGGGTGTAGCCCCCGAGCCCCCAGGTGATTTGGGTAGAGGCCCCAGGTGTCGTTGCTCAGTTGAGGCATTTAGTTTTGGGATCGGGTGTGGTAGAGGTCGTGGACCTGGCGTCGGTGCGTGCCGTGGGATCAGGAGAGGCAGTTATTTTTAGGGATCGGATGAGATAGAGCTCGTGGGTCCTAGCGTCAATGCGTGCCATGGGATCGGGCGAGTCAGAGTCGTGGATCCTGGCCTCGGTGCAGCCCACGTTGCCTATGTAGTTAGTTAGCTAGTTTAGGGATCGAACGAGACAGAGCTCGCTGATCCTGGCATCGATGCGTGCCGTGGGATTGAGCAAGTCCGAGTCATGGACCCTGGCCTCCATGCAGCCCACACAGCTAAGGTAGTTAGTTAGTTTAGGGATCGGACGAGATGGAGCTTGCTGATCCTAGTGTCGGTGCATGCCGTGGGATCGGGTGAGTCAGAGTCATGGATCTTGATGGGGCGAGTTCGAGGTCACAGACCCTGGCGTTTGGTGTGTAGTCGAAGCGTAGCCGATGGATGGGGCGAGTTCGGGTCGTAGACCCAGGCGTTTGGCGTGCAGTTCAAAGTGTAGCCGAATGGGGCAAGTTCGGGGTCGCGGACCCAGGCGTTTCATGTCTTGAGCCCCCGAGCCCTGTTGGGCTTTAGTAGGAGTTGGTTTGAGTTGTGTGCGTTACCCCGTCCTTGGTTCCTCACAACCGGAGGGGCTGGGTTTTGTCGCTTGTCCCGATCGCTCGAGCTCGAATGACGCGCTCAGTGAGTTCGCTAATAGGTATGATCAAGTAGAATCCGGGTCCGTCGTTCGTGATGGGGTTGGCATAGCCCTCTTGTGACATTCCACTGCTCCTTTACCTACAACCCGGCAGATGCCTGGGTCATTTTGAAGACCGACCCTGGTGGCCTAACGGCCTCCCCTCGATGGAGATTATGTGGGTTTGGCAAGAGGTTCAGGATCGAACGAGAAGGTTGAGATGACCCTATCTGCCGCCGCACGGGGCTCATCTACGTTTTTCTCCCCTGGCTCTGTTTGACATGGGGCGGCCTCGAGCCCTTCGTGGACCAGCCTTCGAACCCCGATCGGTCGTTGCTCATGTCGAATGAGGCAACTACTGCTTTGTGATGCAACACGGAGCATTGTGATGCATTTCGCTGCATGTGTGATGCATAGTTCCCGAGCCCCCGGGCGGTTTAGGGCCTGAATCATCTAGGGGGTATGGGCATATGGAATGGATGCATCTATGGATGTATGGAATGATTTATAAAGAAATAGCGAGGGTTGGTAGTGTTACCTTGATGACTCGAGTGATGGGGTTTTGAAGAGCTCCAGTCGGAAATGTCCGACTAGGACCCGTGCTCGTCATTCGTGATGGAGTCGGCATGGCCTACATGGGGCATCCCTTTACTCCTTACCTGTCCCTCGGTGTTTTTTTCTAAACCATACGATCAACTTTTAGGAAACCCGATGGTCTCTCCTAACTGAGATCCCATTTTTGAATTTTTCCAAGTCCCGCCTGGGGAAGCGGAGGGCTGCCTATGTGTGGTGGTGCTTTGGTTCTTGTGCCTGGCATGTGGTAGTGGTTGGCGTGCGGTAGTGGTGGGCCATACCTAGGCCACGTCCCGTCTGATCAGGAGCCATTTCATCGGGCAAGGCATGTCTCATCGGTCAGGGCGCGTCTCATCTGCATTAAATGGGAAGGAGAGAGGGTTTTTCACTCTGCCGTTTCGTCTTCCCCGATCGGTGCGCCTTCCCCAACCGCTGCACCCTTTTCCTTAAGTAGGAGAAGGGAGAAGGTTTTTGCCCTGTTCCTTCACCTATTCCTCATCTGCCACCTCCTTTCCTTTTCCTTCTTGCCGAGAGCATTCTTGAGAGCCGTGGCGGTTTCTAGGAAAGAAAAGAGAGAAAGAAAAGGGGGAGAGCAAGGGAGAAGAGAGAACTCATGAATCTTTTTGCGATCCTAGAGCAAGATGTCGGACTAGAGGTCGTCCACTGTGAGGGAGTCGGTGTTGAAGGCCTTTGCCATGAAGGAATTTTTGCCGCCAAAGGAGGTGCACTGGAGGGCTCTTGGGAGGGAAGAGTTTCTGCAACCTCACCTTGGTGAGGTGGTTTCCTTTCTCGCCTTCCATGAGTGTGGATTGGGATACCCCACGCATTGGTTCCTACGCGGACTCCTCAATGAGTGGGGTCTGGAGTTGCAGCACCTCAATCCGATGGGGGTGCTGCACATCATCGGCTTCATCACCGTCTGTGAGGCCTTCCTTGGGATGGAGCCACATGCGGACTTCTTCCGATGGCTGTTCTCTAGGTGAGCTTTGCTGGTGGGGAATCCGCCCGAGGTCATACCGGTGGGGGGTTTCGCCCTGCAGAGGAAACCGAGCGCGGGAGGCTCATATCCCGCATACATCCCCTGCGACTCTAACTAGGGGTGGCACAGGGAGTGGTTTTATATCAGGAATCTGGTGGAGGTGTTGTTCCTGACATTTACCGGCGGGAGGCCAGAGAAGCGGGATAGTTGGTCGTGGGGCTATTCTCGTCGGGAGAAGAAGAAGGTGGAGATCATCGAGGTGGAGTCTAGAAGCTCGTGCGGCACGACCTTGATGGGGTGTGGGTGTTCCACACCCTCTACCGCCGCTGGGTTGTTTCGTTGGAGGAGAGGGCATGGCCGATGTGGAGGTACAACGGCGCGTTAGTCCCTGATCGTGCATCGCTGAAAGAGCTATCGGATGATGAGGTCTAGAGTCGCGTTGACCAGGTGCTGTAGTGAAGCCCAAAGAGAAGGTCGAGGGAAAGCCCATACGTCTCAATGCCTTGGTGGTGTCCAAACTGGTATGCTCCTCTTTCTTTACTTCGTGTTATTTTTCCCCTTTGCTTTTCTGCTTTTTTTATCTTAAGCCGCCTGTTGCGTAGGGGCTTGATGCTTACAGGTCCCAGCCACGCCTTCTGAAGGGGCCAGAGGGCACGGCTCAACAGGCCACCTAGAAGGAGGCGGTAGATGCTAGGAAGAAAAAGAAAGCTGAGGTGCCTCATCAGAAGTATAAGAAGGAGAAGGAGATTGCCTGACGCGTGAAGGCCGAGGAAAATAAGAGCGATGTTGAGTCTGAGCTCGAGTCTCAAGATCCCATAGATGTGGATGACATGGTTTTCTTCAAGGAGGAGGAAACTCTAGAGGTCGTTTTGACCTTGGTGGAGTGTCGCGATCCTATGGCGACATCCGCTGGTGATGAGCAGGAAGCGGAGAGGCGCATTGAGGTTCCCGTGTCGAGGAAGTGTGCGGCAAGCACAGACACCGTCGGCAAACGGGAGGCGAAGCGGGCGTGGTCACTGCGCCCCTTGGTGGCGTCGCCGGTCTCGTCCTCACCTACCGCGGGTGTGACCGAGCAAGCCAGGCGGTCAGAGGAGCGGGCTTGCACTTGTGCATCATCAGGACCGGTGCCAGCACATGACTCATAGCGGGCGGATGCCCCGTCTACCACTTTGGTTGGCGCATCCCGAGGCAAAGGTCGCGGTGACTTGTAGGCCGAGCAGGAGCCGGTCAGGACGACTCCACCCCCAGCTAAAGTGAGGGGGCACGGGTCACAGCCTAGGAGCGGTCCTTGCCCTACGGGCCTATTGATGTTAGGTCTTAGCTTCAGAGTAGTGCCGCTTACCTCCTAGTATGTTTTCCTTTGTTGCTGTTGGATCTTGTTGTTGAGTCTTTTTTTGGAGTATGATTGACCCATACTCTTTGTCAGCGGTCGGGTGATGATAGGGTTGAGTATCGCCCCAACTCCTATCTAAGAGGCTTGGAGGTCCCCCTGCAGCGTGCGACGGCGAGCGGTGGGGGAACGGGATGGTGGCGGTGAACCCTTCCCTTCCGGGGGTGGTGCTCCCTAGGCCGGTTGTTAGCACAGCAGTAGTGGCGGCGACGGTGCTGGCGGCAATCCCGATGGCGATGGCGGAGGCTTCATCGGTGGTGTCCTTTGTGGCCCCTCCCCCACCAGCCGTGGCAGAAGAGGAGAAGGAGACCAAGACCCTTGCCATGCCGGGTGAAGGGCTGCACGACTCACCCTCGTGGTTGGAGCTAAATGCACCGGGGAAGACACGACCGGGATGGAGTTAGAATGCCCATCAGTAGCCCACGCAACTGAGGTGGTGGATATCCCATCCGACAACAAAGCGGATGTTGTGGCAGAGCTACCAGCGTCGTCATGGGAGCTAGCGGTGGTTCGATCAAAGGCTAGGCCCTTTGGTAGGCTGATGGAGGGTGACCTAGAGTGGCCCTACCCTTAGGACCCAGCAAAGGTGTGGTTTGTCCTTTAGGGTTCCTAGGAGTGTCAACTGACATCCTTGGGGAGAAAGGACTTTCCACAGTGCTCGAACTCGCCAACCTTTCCTCGAAGCTTGAGGACACCCAGGAGCGGGTTAAGTCCGCCCAGCAGTTAGTCCAGGTCGACCTGTAGCTTGCCGTGGAGGGGAGTTTCCTATATTTGTCCTTAACCTCTGAATATCTTGTTGGTTGCCTCAGCATGCTTGCTTTTCATTGGGTCTAAAGGAATTGTCATCCCACAAGTCCCGCTTCCTCCGAATGGAGCATGCCCGTGTGGCTGAGCTTGAGCATCAGCTAGAGTCTGCCCGCCGTGAGTCCTAGGATCGGGCAGCTGAGGTGACCGCGGTGTGGGGGGGAGGAGCAGCATGCAGCGGAGCAGGTGACCACCGCTGAGTGGGGGTTTGTGGCGGTGAACCAAGGTGAGGTTGTGGAAATCCCTGGTGGACACCGAGGCGGCGCTCCAAAAATCCCTGGAGACCCTTGAGTCAGAGCGGAGTGCCCTAGAGTTGGCGCAAAAGGCCCTGGAGTTAGAGCGGAAGGCCCGGTCAGAGGCAGACCAGGAAGTGCTCGCGCTTTGGGGCCAGGTGATGGGGACGAAGGAGGCGAGCACCCAGCTACACGAGCAGGTGACCCGGTAGGCGGAGGAATTCTCCACCCTTAAGAACTTCCGCCTCGGTACGTACCTTTTTTGTTTTTTCGTCGTGTTGGTTTCTTCCCTCAGCCTATTTCTGAGCTTGTTGCCCTTCTTCTAGAGTTGGACGGAAAGGTGAAGTCATTGGAGTGGGACCTAGAGACGGTCAAGGTGAGTTTTGGCTGGAATGCAGAGGAGCTGGCCAAGTCCCATGAAGAGCGACATGCTCTTGAGGGGGAACTTGACCAGGTCCACAATGTTGCCCAACTTGTCATCTTAGAGGTCTTCGGGTCAGTGCCAAGTACTAGCGCGCTTGCCGTCCAGTTGGTGGAGGTCCCGGATGCAGTCCGAGACCTTATCACAAGTGCGTTGTTCTATGGAGCGTTGGGGGTGTTGACCTCGGTGGCGATGTACCACCCGAACATGAACTTTGCCACTATCTACAGCGGGTATGCTGACGGCTTAAGCACGGAGGACATCCAAACACTCGGGGAAAGCTTGCTGCCGCATGCAAGGTTGGTGGCAAAGCAAGTCTCTGCGCAGTGGGTGATGGACGTCCACCGTGAAGACATGGCCAGATGCATGCGTTGGGGGGACGTCGCCCAGCTTGCAGATGGCATGGAGCCTGGGTCAGAGGTGGATATCACCCCAGCTCTGACTGAGCCAAATGTTGTCCCACCGAGGAGTGAGTAGCCTATGCCCTCACTGGTCGTACCGATAGTAGATGCCGCCAAGCCACCCCAATAGTTTGTAAAGTTTAGTAGATGTAAAAGGATTAAGTTCGTGGGGGAGCCCCTTGTAAACATTCTTGTGTACTTAATGACTACAGTCGATTTTGTTTTTTGTGATGGAGTCACTCCATTTAGGGAAGCTTGTCCCTTTCGTTCCTTAGTTTTCCCTTAGCATAATTTTGTTTTTTATTCTTTCTTTCTCGTATTTACTCGTTCGTCCCGTAGGCTGCAACCTTGGGATCCCGGGGCATGGCCCACGAGACTCAGCTGCTTGTAACCGTAGGAAAAGGCATGGTGTGATTGGTCGGAATGTTTTAAAGCAAAGCTACGTAAGGCAAATTAAAGGAACGAACTACCCTTTTGTTTCATCAGGAAGGAGTTTCACCATATGATAGTAAACAAAAAAGAAAGGTAGTAGTGTACTCTTGTGGAGCCCCCGAGTGATCCGGGCCAAAAAGTGTTCGGGTTGGGGTGCTCTTATAGGAGCAAACGCTAAGTAAACAATGGTAAGATTGAAATTTAGGGGAAGAAAAACAACATAGTTGTTCCAAGCGTTCGGTGAGAATGTCGTCGTTGTCGTTCTTCAGTCGGTAGGCATCCGGTCTGATCATTTCAACCTATAGTCATCCGGATCCTTGTCCGATACGCCCCCATTCTTGGTCGCTGCTTCTTCGCCTTTTTCTCCCTTTGGCTCGCTAGCCTGTCATAGAAGGCGCTTGAGGAGTTCGCAGTCCTTGTAGAGGTGTTGACCGGGTAGGCGTGGTTGGTGCACGGGCTCTCCATGAGCTCGTGGAAGTGGCCCAGAGGGTCCTGCTGGGGCTGCTTGCCTGTGTGATCAGCCGTGGTGACCAACGCAGAGTTGGTCGGTCAGCGGCGATCTTTTCTATTCTTTTTCCCCTTCTACGTGGAGGGGCCCTCGTCCGAATCCTAGTGCTTGGCCTTGCCTTTGCCTCGGCCTCCATTGGAGCATGACGAGAGCGGTGCTCGCTGGAGGCATTGGACAAAGGTCCATGATCCTAGGCCATCATGGCTGAGACTTCGGTCGCTGCTACGTGCGTCTTGGTTCCACCCAAGCTGCGCATATACAGGCGGTCGGTGCAGAGCGGTCGTCAAGTCAAGACGAGGCGCAGCTGTGACCTCTTGTGCCGCGTTCGGTGGTTGTAGCAGTGAGCGCATGGAGCGACTCGTCTGCTGCGTCCCCATTCTCCTGGTGGGGAGTGAGGTCACGAGTCGGTGTCGCAATACAGAGCTCTCCGCTTGTTGAACAGCGGCGGTCTCCACTAGTGCCCGAAGGTTCCGGTGGATCACCTGTTTTTGAGGGTCGTTCGGCTCGGGAAGGCCGTGCAGGAGCATTGCTGCAGCGGCGATGTTTTGATTGGCCCGAGCGAACTTGGGGGTTCGTTCCCCCTGTCCATGGTGTTGCGCTGGACCCAACGGGCATGACCTCGGGCGCCGCTTGCCAGTCTACGCGCACAGGGTGTAGTGTGGTGCACCGAGCACGCTAGCTCAGTCGGTGGCTGGTGCAGCCACCGTTGTCGTAGTTCCTCACCGTGCTCCCATGTGAGCTCGGGGGTCTATGCACAAGGGTCCAGAGAGGCGTGAGTCTGCAAGGCCTTCGTTACCACCGGTGGCTGTCCCAGAGCGTCTGCCATAGCACACTCCTCGGACGGACGGTGGCTAGGCGCCATGTTGCCGATGCTAGAGCCATCACTCTCGACATCATCATCCATGAGGTTGAGGAAACAGGTGGGAGCATAGCTCTCCATTCCCAGGAATTTGGATGTGAGAGGGGGTGGCACCGGCATCCTTCGGAGCACCTGGGCATACACGTCCGCGGGAGATGTGAGGCCGTAGGGGAACCGGTCGTATGGCGGTCGCGGCGGGGACAATGGGGTCCCTCTAGGTAATCGGCGGAAGATAGAGAATAGTAAGTAAATAACAGTATGTACATTACTTACAGCGGGGTTTGAGCAGAGAGTTTGCTTGGATTGAAGCACAGATGCTACGTCGTCGTGCGTGCCAGAGCCGATGGAGGGTGCCCCTCCGATGGGTGCTGGAATGAGAGTCTCCTCATGGAGGCATAGTACGCCGAGCCGGTCAGTGACAAAGTCCAGGCTTCCAAGGAGGAAGGCCTGGGATGGCTCGAAGATGGGTGGGACCCACATCCCTACAGGTGGGAGCGCGAGAAACTCCAGTGAGCCGAAGCGAATCATATCGCCTAAGCCCGCCATGGCAAAGGTGGCGGAAAAGTGGGCCATCCGATGACCAAAAAGTATTGAACGTACAACGTCTTCTCCACGGGCGGCGCCAACTGTCGGTGCAGAAAGTGACCAACAAGTAAATATTTGTAGTTTTGCCATACGTTGTGATCAGAGGTGGCCTAGCACTCAATGACACAGGGCTTATACCAGTTCAGGCAACGTGCCCTACGTCCAGTTTGAGTCGGTCGGTGACTTTATTCCTGAGCCCAGGTGCTCCAAAGTTTGCAATGGGGTTACAAACGAGAAGGAGAAATATGGGGGGTACATGAGGTCTGGTCGGGCTCCGATCGAAAGGGCCGAGAGCGACAGGAGCTCCGCTATGAGCTAAGTGTTCAAGCGTGTGCTTGAGGTTCAAACCAGGTGGTTTTGTGGTTGTGAACTAGTGAACTTGATCGATCTAATGAATCTAGAATCACTCTTCTATTTTGAGAGAGCGCACCCCTTTTATAGATGAAGGGGATGGCCTTACAAGTGAGAGGGAGAGAGTACGTATGCTTCTAAGCCTTGTTGCCCACACCGGTGGGTACAGGATGATGGTAGGCACCCACAACACTGTTGGATGTCGGATGCATGTGGGAGGTTGCGTCGTTTTGTTCGGGTATGGCAGATGTTGGTATCTGCTATACTGTTGATGCCCAGAGGTACGTGATGGGTTTCACCATGTTCACTCAGTACGGTAAATGCCGGCGCCCACAACACTGTCGATGCCTAGAGGCATGTGGGGGAGCTTTACCGTATGGGAGTTAATGGCGCCCACAATATTGTAGGGAAAATGTCGACGCCTACAACTATGTTTGTGTCAGGGAGGTTGCAGAGTACTGTTTCTACAGGTGTACAGGGTACGGTCCCTAGTATCATGGTTTGACTTGTGCACCTTGCTTTGCTTTCTTTGTTTGTTCCCTGGTCCTTTCCGAGCGGGCATCCTCAGTCGGTTGGTCCTAGTCGGCTCTGGTTGCGTCGATCGGAGAAGAGCAGTGAGCAGGGTTTTTGCGTACCCTGGTCAGAGACGGGGGGTTAGAGTCGGAAGTAGTGCTTTGGCTAGGCCTTTCGGTCGGAGAGGCCGTCCGAAGGCGGGCTGGAGACCGAAGTGAGCGCTCCGGTCGGAGAGGTGGGCTGGAGTCAAAAAACGGGCGCCGCTCCTCCTCGGCCAGACCTTCTGGTCGGTGATTGGATTGCCCTTCTGGCCTGTTGTTTAGATACTTAGGCCGGCCCATGAGTTGCGTGTTGTCTGCTTGGGCCAAGCCTTTGTTGGAAGCCGGTCCGTGAGGGACCCCGGGTTTATGAACCCGACACACATAGAGCATACGTTCCAACACTTAGCGCACGTTGGAGCTCCCGTCACTCTTGGCCCTTCAGTCTAGAGTCCAACCGGACCTCTAACACCCCCATCTTATTCCCACTCGTTTGTAACCCCATAACAAACTTCGAACACCTGGGCTCAGGAATAAAGTCATCGACCGATTGAAACTGGACGTAGGGCACGTTGCCTGAACTAGTATAAACCCTGTGTCATTGAGTGCTAGGCCACATTCGATCATAACGTACGGCAAAACTACAAATATTTATGTATTTGTCACTTTTTGCACTGACACTATTTGAATCATCTGCTCTAAACTTTAGAGCTCTAAATTCTAGAGCTAAAATACTAAATAGGTGGTCTAAAGTTAGCTCTAAACTTAACCCACCTCATATTAGAGCTAAAGTGCTCTAAAGTTTAGAGGATGTGATCCAAACATGCTCTTGTTATGTGTTTTTACTTCACTAATAACACATATAAGTACGAACCATAAATCTATATCACAAATAATGATGGCATTTGGTAAGTAAAGAAAAAAACAGAAAAAAAAGCTATCAAACATTCGTGAAAAACGACAACATAATGCTATATATCTATTTATGTTTTATTTTTTTCATAAAATTTAAAAGCTAGATAATTTATGTTATGGTGACCATAGCATCCAAAATATAAGTTAACGTTGATACTAATATGATAATATCTTATCAAGCTTGTATCGAATAAAAATACAATATGTGTAGAATCTTTTTTCTCTCCCATTGCAGTATAGAAATATTTATATGTTACTCATAAATATATCATAACTTTAATTTTATATTATTTAATTGTTTGATTAGTTGAACCAAAGGTTGATACATGTTTCAATAAAAGTAAGTTTGTTTCTAATCATAACTACTACACTAATAATTTAGTGGGGGAAATATTTGTTTTGAGAATGTCAACTGTTCAAAAAGTTCACAATGTTATATCTATTGTGTTGTTTTCTATGTTTATGAGAAAACTAAATAAATTATAATGAATCCAGACAAAAAAAATGGACACAACAAAATGTACAGGGGAAAAGGAAAAACAGACCAACGGACAAGAAAACAGAAAAAGAAAAGGCATACCGAGCCAAAACGGATGAACAGACCAAGACAGCAGGAAAAGGAAAAGCATATCATGCGGGGGAACTGTGGGTAATGGAAAAACGGAAAACACGATGTTTATTTAAAAGAAAACAGAAAAGAAAAAAATGACCAAACGAAGAAACTCTTCGTGGCTTAATATTAGGGTAAGATTTGTGCAGCTTCTTAGGGAAATGTTTTCTAGAACAGTTGTATTAAGGGAGATTTTGCTCAGGGACACTGAAGAATGGCGTTATTTGCTGTCGGACACCGCTAACTCGCTTATTGGCTCAGTACTATTATGAATCACGGTTTATTTGGCAGAAGACACCGTAGTCATTACTTTACTCTTTTCTATCATTTTGGAGAGAGAAAATTTTGAAAATGACGCTCGATGCCCTTAGTTGAACCAGACTGTGTCGGTCAAAGGCACACATCCCCTTCTTTCCCTCTCTGCGCGATGGGCCAAGCAGTCAGCGACTCCAGAACCTTCTTCCTCCTCAAGCTGACGCCACCTCCCTTTCCGTCCACGGCGAGACGGCATCGAGCCGGCATCCCAGCCCACCGCGCGCCCTATCTCTCGAACCCGACAGAGATTAGCACGCCCCGCCATGTCCGCGCCCTCACTCCGCCTCACCTTCCTTCTTCCCCCTTCATTTTTTTCTTCTTGCGAAATCTCCGGCCACCATTCCTTCCATGGCCGCCCTGGCCGAGCCCTCCCCGTAGGCCTCTGCCTCTGTAAAGACCGCGAGAGCTCTGCGTGTGTGCGATGTTGTCGCCTTGCCACTACCCATGGCCTCCATCCCGCTCCAGCGCCCACACTCACCGCCGCCGCCGCCATTGTCGAGCTCGTCGATCTCCGCACACAGCTCGGCGGCGGGGTCGCTGGCTGCTGGGATCCGCGAGATTCTCCTCGTGCGAGACGCCGAGGAGCAGGAACGGGAGAGCTCGGCGCCAAGTTCATGGCGGCCGGAGCTGGGCCAGTTAGACGGGTGGGAGAGCTCCGGGGAGGAGCAACGGGAGCGCTGGGGCTGGTGCCACCGTAGCTGCCGCGGAACCCAAGGGCGCCGACGACGACACTGCGGTCGCCACCGGCCGCTGTATCCGCCTCTGGCCTGTCGGGACATGCCGGCCGCCGCCGCCGCCGAGGTCACTGTCGACACCTCCACCAGCAGCGCCAGCACGCACAGCGGTAAACGTCTCTCTCTCGGTCACCAGCAGGATGTTGCTGATGGCCATGAGCTTGGCGTCGAGGCGGACTTCGCCTTCTGCTCCTTGGCTTCCATGGCTGTCTACGGACCACGGCCGTCGCGGACCATGTTCAAGGATGGGGTGGCCCCGGACGCGGTCGTGCTAAACATGGCCATCGCGGCATGCGCGCAGGCAGGGCGCTAGAGAGGATGGCACGGGAGGATGGAGTGCGGCCAGACCACTGCTTGTTCTCAGCAAATACACGAGCTAGGGGCAACTTTGTCCATCCACTGCTTGTTCTCTCTCCCAAACAATAGAAAATATTAAAATAATGGCCACGGTGTCTTCTGGCAAAAAAACAGCGATTCATAATGGTACTCAGCAAATACACGAGTTGGCGGTGTCCGGCAGCAAATAAAGCCTTTCTTCAGTGTCCCTGAGCAAAATTTCCCTTGTATTAAATAGGAAAATAGGATCCTAGTTGCTTACATATTAGGTTATTTTGAATTTGGTTGAATGGCGGGCCTTGGTTGAATAGGATCCTAGTCACTTATACATCGATGTCGTTGCTAGTTTGCCTTGGGCCTTGGATGAGCACTGGCATCATAATAAATTTACGCTTCATGCATAACCAAGGAGAAATGTTGTAGATACATAGAGTAATAGGCCAAGTACTATGACTACTGCTCTGCTCCCCCAAAATGATTCATACCATCCGTACTTAAAGCAAACCTTAAGTTTCTTGTGTCATTTGCAAACTCTGGAAATTCTCTATCGATTGCTCTCCACTGGGACCCATCAGCAGGGTGTCTCAACATATTGTCTACCTTACGGTCTTCTTTGTGCTATCGCAACAACTTTGCATGGTCTTTGTTTCTGAACAGACGTTTCAAGCGTGGTATTATAGGAGCATACCACATGATCTTGGTAAGGATTTTCTTCGTGGGACGTTCGCCCTCAACATCACCAGGGTCATCTCGCCTGATCTTATACCACGATGCATGACATATCGGGCATGCATCTAACTTCTCGTACTCCTCGCCACGGTAGAGGATGCAGTCATTAGGACATGCATGTATCTTCTGGATTTCTAATCCCAAAGGGCAGACTACCTGTTTTGCTTCGTACGTAGTGGCAGGCAATTCGTTATCCTTCGGAAGCATCTTCTTTTGGATTTTTAGTAACTCCCCAAATCCCTTATCAGATACACCATTCTTTGCCTTCCATTGCAGCAATTTCAGTGTGGTACCCAACTTTTTCTGCCCCGCATCACAAGTTGGGTATAGCAATTTCTTGTGATCCTCTAGCATGCGCTCGAACTTGATCTTCTCCTTTTCACTTTCGTATTCTCTTTGTGCGTCACGAATGGCTTGACCAAGATCATCAGTGGGCTCATCTTCTGCCCCTACCTCTTCTTCAGCTTCCCCCATTGCAGTATCATTGAAGGCACCATATTCAGCAATAATGTCATCATCGTCCCATTGTTCTTCTTCACCTTCTTCCATTACAACTCCGGTTTCTCCGTGTTTCGTCCAATAAATATTGTTTGGCATGAAACCTGACTTTAATAAGTGTGAATGAAGACTCCTTGAGCTAGCATATTCCTTCAAATTCTTACATAAGACACATGGGCAGCATATGAAACTATCGCGTTTGTTTGCCTCGGCCACACATAAGAAAGAATGCACGCCCTTAATGAACTCTTAGGAGCAGCGATCAGCATTGTACATCCAATGCCGGCTCATCTGCATTACATGACATCCATACCATATTAAAACCTAGAACATAATTAGTTAATTATACAACATGCATGCCACCACACAAGGTATTAATTTATGAAAGTCTCGCTACAATGTAGACAATCTCAACTACCACTAAAAAAACTAAAGCTAAAATGTACTTCAGCAGCATAAGGATTTCGTGACCAATCCCAACTAAAATAGACAGATCATGTGTTTGTTCAACATCTATGGGCTTCTTCCGCAAGATCACTGCCTCATCAGCCGACGTAGCCGCCTGTGAAAGAGAGTTTTGTACGTGTTCAACATACTCTTCCTCCCAGTACCAGCCTGAACATCCAGTGCCATCCCACTGAAATTAAAACAAAAAAATAGAACTCTAATCACAATCATCATGAAAATAAGTATAAATTAACCATAATCATCAAATGCGACAAAATAACTCACATTGCGATCCGGACACTTGTAGAAGATACGTCTCTTGTTGGGACACTCCTTCCTTACCCGATACTCCATCACAATTTTCTCCTCACACTTGCCGCATGCAATGAGAGGGAGGTCCGGCCTCAGTCGCTTTAAAACCCAATGAGAGATCGAGGACCCGGAAACAGTTGACATCTACTCTCTATACTCATTTTTAATATAATATAAATTTCTCATTTTACAAACAAATAAAATTAAAAAAACTCTAAAATTCTCTATATCTCTAAACCATGAAGTGTGCTATGCATGCTAGAAATGAAAGCTGAATACTAGTTTTGAATAACTACTTTAACCTTCCTTCATCCAAATATGCAAACTTTAAAGTGATTTTGTGCTTAAATGGCTTACAAATAAAAAAATCCACCATAAAAAACCACATATATCTAGTTCACAAAATGAGATATGCTACTGATGAAACATGAGAGTATAAAGTTGGTAACCTTTAGAACCGAAGAATCGATGAGGAATCGAAGAAAGGCGATGAGGAAGAAGAGAGGCCGACGATGAAGCAAGAACACTGAGCTCGAAGTGGCTCGGGCTCTGAGAGAAAGAAGGGGTATATAGGAGGGGACCTTTAGTCCCGGTTGGATATAGAAACTGAGACTAAAGGTCACTTTCTAGTCTCGGACGGAGCCTCCAGCTGGGAGTAGATTTTTACTCCCAGTTGGAGGGACCAACTGGGAGTAAAAGTTAACCTTTAGTCCCGGTTGGTAGCTCCAACCAAGACTAAAGGTCCCCTGCAGCAAAAGCCTACCGCGGTAGCCGTTGGACAGGGACCTTTAGTCCCGGTTGGAGCTACCAACCAGGATTAAATGTTTCTCTAGTCCCGGACGCGAAAAATACTATGACTAAAGTCAAGTTTCGAAGTGGATCAAATATCGTTTCTCTAGTGGTGGGAACAATACCTCCAAAGAACCATCGATGAATGGGACGCATGATTGGTGAACGTGCCCGACAAAATGACAACACTGACCTAAATATTTTCCATCACACTATTCAGTGGACCAACTGATTAGTGATGATCGTCCAGCAGAGTTTAGTGAGTTAGCCACAGCACAAATATAGCATAATCAAGGAAGACTACAACATGTTATCTAGTGATACTCAGGAGCATACCCACTATACAAGAATACACGCACCGAATATTTTAGTGAGGAGAAAAAGATACACACCGAACCTTCCGATACAACATATTTCTACAATGTCTAGCAGCCGCCATATGATCTAGTGAAGCATTTTTGCAGATTGCAGATCATCTGGTGCTACGCAGAAAAGTGTCATACTTTGGCGGGATGGACAGGTCTATATTGTATTATTGTGGGCTATCACTGTTTGATTTATGTTGTTGGAGCACCCAGATTGCTAGAATCTAGATAAAATATTTCTACACTCGATCTACCATTCTCAAATGGATAAGGATCATATCAGGATAGATACCAATCATGGAGACTATTCACCCACACGTACTTGTCTCTAGTTCTATGTCCCCAAACTAAACAAAAAAAAGGTGACAGCTCCGTCCTTTCTCAACTATCCCCCGAAACTAAGATGGGTCATCCATCCTACTTCGTCCCCAAAACCAAATGTTACAAACTAAACTAGTATAGCTTAGCATGTTCCTCAATATTTCTTGTCTCATTCGTTGCATCCATTACGAAAAGGCATGCGGTGTAATAACATCCAAACTAGCCACCAACGACCTAGCAGTTTTGAATTCACGAGAACGAACCTTAACAAAGCCTCAAATCATGAGAGAATGGCTAGACAAAGAGACCAAGTTGGGCGTGTTTAGTTCCCCAAATTTGGGAATTTGGACGACTGTAGCACTTTCGTTTTTATTTGGCAAACAGTGTTCAATCATGGACTAATTAGGCTCAAAACGTTTGTCTCGCAATTTTCAACCAAACTGTGTAATTAGTTTTTTTCGTCTACATTTAATGCTCCATGCACGTATCACAAGATTCGATGTGACGGCTACTGTAGCACTTTTTGGGAATTTGAGGTGAGAACTAAACACACGCTCAAAAGGTTATGACACAAAAGGCGCTCCTGTCACTGACTCATGAATGAGCAGGGGGTAGACGTCTCTGAGGAAGCGGCGCTCGCAGGCGTTCGATACAGGCTTATGCCCTAACCTCAGCTATCGTATGCCCATACAAGGCCACGCTTTCACAACCAAGATAGTGCCCCAACTAGCAAGCGTGGCAGAAAGAGGCAAAATGGATGAAGACCAAGGAGTTGATGTGCAAGTGGACCACTTTAGAATGCCCACTACCACCCTGGTCTAGACCGGCTAGACCCAAATCTTCCGTCAAACGTGGTGAGAAAAGCACAGGAGGACGCACAACTCACCGCGAGGTTCCCCTCCACTCCTTGCAACAGTTGCCAACGTAGCCATCGTTTAAGCCACACCACCATAAAGCCTCAGTCCCCGAGGCCACCATGCATCAACGTGCACGTCAACCCCACGCGGCCACGCCGTCATGCCCAGCATAGACTGGCTTAGGGATGTCGATCCATATGGCAGAACTGTCCAGAGTAACACACTTCTCGGAGGCGCTTGTCTTTCACTAGACACTAAGCACCCTAAAAGTGGACTATACCGGACAGTTCTGTCGAGCACACCCCAAGAGAGAACTCGAAACAATCCACGTTTTACATCCAGAATCCAATAATGAGTACGAGCTTAGAATATTTAGTCTATTTCATACAGCCTAGAATCTTGAAAATTATCTATTCCAATATCAGAGTTCAGAGTGCGATAATTAAACAACGGAAATGTAATAATCATCTAGCGGAAACGATACACAGACCCATCTGTGCCCACTAGAAGAATCCTCCACACAAGAGCTAACTCTTTAAGTTGCACCTGCAATAGGGTAAAATAAACCATGAGTACATAATGTACTCGCAAGACCTACCCGACTAGTGAGAATAGTTTCCCGACTCACAAGGAACATGATAGGCAATATGGTCTGTTGTTTTCTTTTTTTGTGAAAAAACATTACTAAAAGTACGTCCTTAGGGTAAAGTTTTATTAGCAGTCATGATTACTTAATTAGCTAAGCATTCTAGGTAAGCACATGTTCTACTTTCCAGAAAGGGTTGAGCAATCAGAACCATTTCACCATCTTTCAACTTTCTATTTTTACTACGGTGCTAAACCATAACCAAGTCATTCCGTCTCACAGAAATGGCGATTCACGAACCAATGTATCCTAGCTGGATACCTCGAAGCGCACGCCTTACTTGTACCCCAGGCACAAACGAGACCAACCCACTCCACTCCCGTTGAGGGGTCTAGGTCCCCGTCCAAACTTAGACTCCGAGCCCCCACACTTGAGACCCGGTCTCAGCATGGTGCTTAGACCTCCACCTTTCCCTACCTTCAATCAGTCAGTCCGGAAAGAGCAGGAACTCACGATAAGAGCGCAACGAGCCTTCTCATTCGCATAAGCAAGTATGTGCTCAGAATAATAAGTCTGTGACCTGACTACCATCCACATCAATGTACGGTCCTCAATCGACACAGACAGGGAAAACAGTATAACCAAGTTAAGCCCCGTGCCCGCGGGACACAACTTGTTAAACCCACCAATAACACATGTCATATCCCTGTCCGGTCTCCATTTTCTCTTCATCATTTTTATTATGAAACTAATAATAATCACCTATTGTGAGTAACGGCAAATTACTAACGTTACCGATAACCTAAGCATAACGGCTACTCGAACATGCACTAGTAGGACTCTTAGGATGGATATATATATGCATGTGGTTTTCATAGAATTCCTGTAACGTAAATGCACATCACATATATTTACGGTGATTATAAAAAATAAGGGTTATGCACCGAGACTTGCCTTAGGCAGGTGTGGTGTCAGCTGAGTCAGTCAGTGGCGGCTCTGGGATCTCCTCCTGCACGAGAATCTCCTCCTCGTACGCATCGACAATCTCCTCAAACTCAGGCTCACCGGTGGTCACAATCTCCGCCAACTCGTTCCCTATATGCATGCAATGATGATGATGCAACGATTTAGTATTTAGGCAACGTCAACTCTTAAAAGAAGAATACACATGTTAAGCTACTAAGCTAGCTCTAATGACTAAGATACTAAGCTAACTATCATCTTCATCAAGCAAGATATTGAGTTCAACTAACAAGCACCTAGTTTCGTAATTCAATGGTATGCCTTTATTTCTATTAAAGATTTAATGTATATTTAAACATAGAACATTTAACTACCCTAATGTTTAGTCCAGTCTAAGGCTACAAAAATTACAGTGAGCACATAATAATACAATGAAGCTACTGTAAAAAATTTAGGATTAAAGCTATCACCAATTTACCACAAAAATTCCTACAATAATTACCTTAATAATATTAAGCATTTTCCACTCGCGCCCTCTCTCTCTGCTTCCATGGCCGGCTAGGCTGCGCCATTAAATCCATTAGGGAGAGATCATCTCGAGTCGATTCGTCGCGTCGCTGGCTTTGCCATCAAGTTGCCTAGCCACCCGACCCCACCCCGCCTTGGACCGAGCCCATCCAAGCTTTAATTTTGGCGTTTCCTTGTCACCGGCCTGATAAGGCCGTGTGCATCAAAAGCCGATGGCAGTTCCCCATCGAACCCCACATAGCCAATTTGTCTGCACCACTAGCCTCACCTTGACTCCCTCTCCACCCTGCGCGCGCCAACAGAACCGCTACCGACTCCCCGACGTCGCTGACATAGCCGTGTCCGCCATGGCTCGTCGTCGAGCTCACCGCGCGCACGTGGCTAGCCCATCCCTGGCCTCCTCTGCTACAACCACCACACCGGTTGAGCCCTCGGTAAGTCCCTGGTGCTCGCTCGCTAGCCGATTAGGTGCCCTGGTTCGCTAGAACAGTTGCGCCACCGTCGTGGATGGCCGCGCGTCGCCGTAGCTTGCTCCAGTGAGTCCTGTCGCCCCGCGTTGCCGCTTAGCGTAGGCATTTAGGCCGTAGTTGGAGGTCGGACCGACCGATGGGCCTGTGTGAGCCTCTGGTGGCCGGCGTAGCCACCCAATGCCAATGCTCGTCGGGCCGTCGTGCACGGGTTAGCTGGGGGTGTGGGGGGGGGGAAATTAGATGAAGGCCAAGGGGTTAAGTGAAGATATCAGAGAGAGAAAGAATTATTAAACGAATGGTGACGTAGTTTCAAAAAAGATCAGGGTCTCTTTTGCAAAAGAGCCACGCCCACGCGGGTTTCCCTCTTGGGCCATGTTGATGGGCCGGCCAGCGCGCGCGGTCCACGCATTTGTGGGCCGCGAGGTTGGTTTCGTTTTTTCTTTTTCTTAGAAATAGGTAATAGCTTTCTATTTTAATTTCTGAGCTAGATTTATATAATTAATATAAATTTGTATAGGTGTCCAAAAATTATGAAACTAATTTTTTAGGTTTCTAAAATCACCGTCCACCTGATAGTGTAGTTAGTTCATACATATCTGTGTTCATACTAAAGGCTATTAAATCATTTGAAATTGCTTAATATTATTAATGTAGTTATTGTAGGAATTTTTGTTGTAAATTGGTGATAGCTTTAATCCTGAAATTTTTACAATAGCTTCATTGTATTATTATGTGCTCACTGCAATTTTTGTAGCCTTAGACTGGACTAAACATTAGGGTAGTTAAATGTTCTATATTTAAATATACATTAAATCTTTAATAGAAATAAATGCATATAATTGAATTGCGAAACTAGATGCTTGTTAGTTGAACTCAATATCTTGCTTGATGAAGATGATAGTTAGCTTAGTATCTTAGTCATTAGAGCTAGCTTAGTTGCTTAACATGTGCATTCTTCCTTTAAGAGTTGTTGTTGCCTAAATACTGAATTGTTGCATCATCATCATCGCATGCATATAGAGAACGAGTTGGCGGAGATCGTGACCACCGGTGAGCCCGAGTTCGAGGAGATTATCAAGGAGTACGAGGAGATTCTCGTGCAGGAGGAGGTTCCGGAGCCACCACTGACTGACTCAGCTGACACCGCCGCCTGCCCAAGGCAAGCCCCGGTGCATAACCCTTATTTTTTATAATCACCGTAAATATATGTGATGTGCATTTACATTATATATATATATATATCCATCCTAAGAGTCCCACAAGTGCAGGTTTGAGTAGATGCTATGCTTATGTTGTCACACTACTAAATTTTGACCTTGTTGCACCGGCTAATTTTTGATGTTATAGGTCTAAAATAGATGCAATAGTTCGGTGTCGCATCAATTTCTCATTTGATGCCAGCCGATGCAAGTGGTCTTGATGCAATAGCCTTTCGCATCGGTTACTTGTGGTTGATGTGAGAAGCAGCTATTGCATCGTCCGTCCGTTGTCTATTGCATCAAAATTAAGAGATGCAATAGCTTGTTGCATCCAAATCATGTTGATGCAATACATCTATTGCAACGGCCAACGTTCGGTGCAATAGACTATATTGCATCGATATTAGGTTCGATGCAATAGAACCTATTGCATCACCATTTTGGTTCGATGCAATACGAACTATTGCATCGAGTTTATGTTGAGTTTATGTTTGATGCAATTCGAACTATTGCATCGACTTTATGTTTGATGCAATTCGAACTATTGCATCAACACAAGGTTGGATGCAATAGAAACTATTACATCGACATGAGGTTGGATGCAAGAGGTTCTATTGCATCACCATTTTGGTTCGCTGCAATACGAACTATTGCATCGACATGAGATTGGGAGGACAACCAATTATTGCATCGGATTCATTGCACAGAAATTCATAAAATTACAAAATTCAATGGCACAAAAAGGCAATCATATTAATAACTTGGATCATAAGCATTCAATAATTTGTACAATGTGAGGAAGTCAAATGCCTTCCTATTTCCAAATAGGTAATTGCAAAGTTGAACTGCATTACAAACCACTAACTTATGCTACAAATAGGCAATCATAAACAAAAATAAATGTCTCTTAGCACAGATCAACATGATATCTTTCTCGTTGCACAATATTAGATTCATTTCAGCTTACCAAGACTCCCTCAAGGTTGATCTTCCTGAAAAAGTCAAAATGACATGAATTAGTAATATATACAATTGATCACACAGTTGGAATCAAACATAGACAGCATGGTAGATGCTAATCAAGGTTTTACTCATGCTTACATGAGAACAGGGGAGTTGATTAACATTGGACACTTTCTGCAGGTTTGAGCATAAAGAGCATAACACTAGAATCCAGTAAGACTATCTAGGGAATAAAATCAGTAACTTGCAAAATCCTAATGATTGCAGTACCATCTAGCCAAACATCAGTTGTTCATTGCAAAGTAGCATCACTAAAATGAAGTCCTCAAAGACTAGTAGCAGCATAGGCACAGGGACCAATCCAACCGGGTCATGGCACTACTAGAACTCACCAATCCCACCGGTGTGGAAAGCAACACTCTACAGCAGCTTGACACTATCAGTTAAAGCTGTTCACTATCTAATCAAAATTGGAATGCTAGCAGGAGCAGCAGCAAGGACATGTTTAACTTTTCTGTGCTCTCGCTACAAAACTTATCAAGTTTCATGTATTTCTTTGCAAAATTTACAGCAGCAGCAGCAAGGACACATGATTCATGTATAAGTGAACAAAGTTCATGTTAATAATCTGGACAACAACTTAAAATGACACCTGATTCATGTATAAGATTTTGAGCTCATACCTTTCCTTATTTATTTCTCAAAACTCGCTTTTTACTTGCAGCATTATTCCTCAGTGTATGTGAAGTAATAAACTTCAAAGACTCATTACTGCCTTTGTCATTTGGGAAAAGTGATCTGTTGGCATTGCTGCGAGTGAGGCGACTAGGTTGGATACTCATCTTATTGCTCACTAATTCACTATCTTGTACAGTCTGCAAAAACAAGAAGATTTGAAGGAGTAATCACCACTTAGCAATTCTAAGAATCTGTTAAAGTACAGGTGATATTTTTGAAGTATATTACCTTTTGCACTTGTTCTGGTCTTTGGCTAGGAGTGGGAACAACAGCAGGCCCATTAGAAGGTGCATTATGTATGCCCAGCGCAGATTTTGTACCAGCCTTCATTTAAAAAAAAAGATGTACACATTACCTCAAGATTAAATGTAGGTATCCTTTTTCATTACATTACAGTTTTCATTTATCAAAAAATAGTACCTGTGCTGAATTTGCAACTTCATTTGCACTAACAGTAGCCTTCGTATTTAAAAAAAAGATTCACACATTATGTTAGATTAAATGTAGGTATCCATTACATTGCAGTTTGCATTCATCAAAAAAATAATACCTGTGCTAAATCTGCACCTTCATTTCCACTAACCATATTTTCAATACCAGTAGCATTGGTTGTGAATTCTGAAGGATGAGTGGCTGTTTCTGTAGGCTGAGGGGCTATTATGGTTGGTGCAGCATTCTAGCATTGGAGTTATAAGGAGAAACATTAGTAATCAAGCTTTACTAAAAACAATGATGTTGGTAACAATTAAGAAGTAGTATTAGTACCAAAGGCGGTGCTTGATTCTGTTGTTTGATTAGTGCAAAAAACTCTTGCCTTAGTTCTTCTCTAATCTTGCTACTTGTACTCTCCAGTTGATGTTGCAGCTGCTGAATTTTTTCCTTGTCGCTCTCCCTCTCAGCGGCTTGAACGGTAAGCTGTTCTTTTAACTTGTCTACCTCAGCTTGCATCTCAATATTCTTCTGTTGGGCTGCTGCTGCTAATGCAGATGCATGAGCCTGCTCTTCATTTCGTTCATTCATAAGTTGGCTTCGGGTCGGATACTTTGCCATGTATCCATGTCCAGGACCTTTCCTGCTCCTGCATCTAGTGGTTTCCTTGTAGGTTTCATGAAGAATGTGCCTTTCTTGTTCTTTTGAAATCACAGAAGCTTCCAACTCAATTCTCTCTGCAACTTTGGAGAAGGCGCTTTCCTAAATTTAAGAACACAATTAGTGTATTCAACTTTAGCAAGTAGCAACAGCAATTCCAATTCAAGTATAATAAGAATTAGGTAAAATGGATACTTCAGAGATATGTATGACATTGGAGATAAATGAATAAAACATGTTATGAGAAAGCAATGGACAGTTGAACGCTAGCATTTCAGAGATATGTATGACATTGGAGATAAATGAATAAAACATGTTATGAGAACATACATCACTGGACACTCATTTTACCAAGTAGCCCAGCTCTATTCAAATCATTTTAAAGAACATAACTTAACTACATAAAGCATAAGTACGATATTAGGTACATGAGATGAGTCTACATATTAGGTTGTTGGAAATGACAAGGCAAGTAAATGGATGAAGACAACAATAGTAACCACGATAGAAACACGTTGAATTTGAAAAGCTAAACAAAACTACAAGCTGATGACATGACCGGACACGCAGTTGCACACGACCGGACGTGCTAGTCACAACAATACAAGCTGAAACAGTACATCAGCAGAAAATAGCCATTTGAGCTGTCCGGATGCGCATGTGCGTCAGGTCACTCATCACCGGATGCGTCCGCTCAGCAAAAACCCTCTCTGGTCACTCTCTATTCGTGACCGGACTCCAAGTCTCGGTGCGTCCGGTCATGCACTCTCTTCAGCGTCCGGTCGAAAAATGGACCACAGCCACTCTGCAACACTGACCGGACGTGGAAACTATGCGTCCGGTCCAGCGTCCGGTAGCACTTGACACTCAACAATGCTCTACAAAAATTACAGCAGCTAGCATATGCTACCAGGAGACCACAGAAAAAGTTTGGAAGCATTTGGCTCATCCTAACTTGCTATACCAAAAAGAACAGGTGGCACAGCTAAAAACTGAAAATAGCATAAAGATAGAATTGCCAAACCGAACACAAGGACTAATGAACAAAGTAGCACTTACATATATTTCCTTAGCAGCATCAGAAGACCATTGGCCCTCCTTGGTGCGTGTACTCCTCCAAAATGTCAAACCATCTGGCTCTTCATTAGTCTCCAGGTTTCTCTAAGATGTGAAAATTGAACATTGTTACTGTTTAGGTAAAAAATAAAAGAAGAAGATTAGGTTCCATATCATTACCTGCTCAAAACTAACTTGTGAAAAAGGTTTTGATCCTGTAAGATGTATTGTCTATCGATGCTGGGAATTGCTAGAGTTTATGGTGCTCATTCGCTAATATAAACACAGATATGTTAGTTGCACTACAAAATACAGACAATAAACACATATATGTCAGAGGCTTGGAACCTAGAATTTTTCACTTCCAAAATACAACACCAAGTAGTGCCACTCCACAATGTCCAAATCATCTGGCTTATGTTTCATTCTTTCATGATAACTGTTGTATGCCTTGTATGTGGCACTGAATTGAGCTCGCCAACCTTTGTAACGATACTTTGCAATCTTCCATATCCTAGCCTTCTCTTCATCATTGTTTTCAATGTTCCACCTAACCTGTAGAAAGGGGATGACCAACAAATTGTGAACAATTAAGATATTACAAAGAATTAATTTATCATATGCGGGAGCAAGACTGTAACGTACCATTATATCTCGTGCTATTTTATCTTTAACAATCTGCTTGACATCTCCCCACTTTTTAACTCCAATAAGTGGAGTCCTTTTTCTTGTAAACCGAACTATTTCATCAACAAACGAGCGATAGTTATCTCCTATAGGACCGCCTTTTGTGGATGAGAAATCTATACTAAGTTTCTCAGTGCTAAGTTTAAATCTCTTAGCTTCGACCGATAAACCTTTCAAGGTTCCTCACCCAATCTTTCTCTTGTCGCCAACCCCTACTGTAAAATTGATGTTACAAAATGGAACGTATGTTAACATTATAAATCAGCATTTTTATGTTATAGTAATGTATGAACACTTTGAACCATTGCATACCTTTATGAGAGGCCTTTGGCCTACGAGCATGAGCTGGAAACTGCATTGGTGCTGCGCTATTGTCACCACTTCCGTCTTCTTCAATGGTTTCATCATCTAAATATGCATCTGCACATACAAAAAAAGTGAAAGTACACAGTTACAATGGAGTTGGAAATATATGTAAATATTAAGGCTTCCACTAATGCCAAGATAAAACAAAATCAGATTACATATATCTTTAAGAGGCCCTTCCCTCCTCAACCATTCTTTATATGTTGCAACAGTATTCAGCCAGGTGTCATCCTTAAATTCTGCAAGATGCATATATATATGTTATATATATAGTGTAAGTTTGAGAACTGTACCTAAAAATCATTGAGATGTATTTTTCTAGTACATTAGTACCTGGGTTGTTTTCATCCTGTGGCAGCTTATTGAGCCACACCTTGTACGCATCAATGTCTTCATCCTGAATTCCTTGTCCACTAACTTCCTCATGTGTACTACGTTGCTTAATTGGTGTGATTGCATATTCTCCTTCCTGATCTAGCTGAGTGTCTGAAACTGCTATCCTAATTTTCTTCTCTTGCATACAATCTTCTATCATTGCTAATGCATCTTCTTCGTAATCTATACGCTGCAGCAAAGCTGTATCGTTGCCACATCTCTTCATATAGTACATGAAGTCCCTCGTAGAATAACCCATCTTAACTTTGAACTTCAATAAGTTGGCAAAGGTAATTTTAGCACGGTCAAGGTCCAATATGGCACGTTTCTGGCCCTGGGGTCCCCCCAAGAAATCAATAAGTACTTGCCACATATCTCCTATTTTCTAGAATGTTTTCCTACAATTGTCAGGAAATAAATTAATTGATGCACAGGTATACTTGTTAAATGAATAAACAATGTACTCATACTCAAATAGCATATATGGATGTTCAAGCTACGTAGTGTATGCCAGTAGTTAGAGCAATGATAGGAACAATGTGCCAAATGTCAAAATTTAGTGGATAGCATTTTGGCAATGTCAAAATTTGTTAGCTGCAAGTGCTATGTGCCTACAATAACTTATAAGGGGTGATAGGGATTCCTATAATGGCTATGTATACCATTGGCTACCATGAGAAAAGGAATGCAGGAATTAGAAGGAAAATCTTTCTCTTGCTTGGCTGGCCCCCTCCCTCCCTCTCAACCTAAACCACACCATAACACATCAAATGACACCTGTGTATTTCCATGATAGAAAGAAATTGTTAATGCAACCATTGCATATGTGCAGACTTAAAGGATTTGTGGCTTATCCAGGAGAAAAAAAGATGCCAAACTGTTGCTAGAATGACAAAACAAACTGAGCCATTAAGTAAAGGATTTGGACGGAGGAGACGGCGACCTCCTGGTAGGCGGACTCCGCGGAGGCCGAGGCCGAGGCGGCGGCGACGGCGACCTCCTGGTAGGCGGAGGCGGCGGCGACCTCGTGGTAGGCGTCTTCCTGGTAGGCGGAGGCGGCGGCGACCTCCTGGTAGGCGACCTCATGGTAGGCGGCGGCGACCTCATGGTTGGGGGCGGCGGCTCCTCTTCTACTGTGATGCAGATTAGATTAGGATAGGAATATAAATCGCTCTGTATTAGGGAGGGAGGAAGAGTAATTAGCAGCTGGTGTTTTTTCGCGGGACGAGGGCGCGCGCTGCCGAAAGTTTTCGCGGATTCAATTTTGAGCGCCAGGTTTCGCACAATAACAAAAAAAGTAATAAATAAAAGACTATTCCTGATGTGAAATAAATAAAGAGAAAATATAGAAAATTGTAAAAAGGTTTTAAAATAGTTTTAATAACTATAATATATAACTAGATAAGTGCGATGCACGGTGTAAAAATAATTAACAAATAAACTAATCTAATTACATGATTCATTTTTGTATTTGTGTGATTTATTTTGTTCTTTTTCTAATAGTTGTGCGATTTTTTTTACATTTTATAATTTTAAGATAATTACATCATATTTAGAAAAATAATAAAATGACAGTACATGATTTTGTATTGGAACAATAAACCATTTTCGAATTCACTTAGGCATTTTTTCTCTTTGTATCATTGTTCGTGGTGGGGCGCCCTCGGCTGCAAGTGTCGTCACGGTGGTATTCGTCGCTATATTTGAGTTCTACTATGAGAACCTAGCTCACTCCAAGTCTTGGTGCATCGGTAGCGGCAGCATCCAGGGCTGGGGATGAAGCCCATGTTGTGAGATCTTGAAGGATGCATCAAGTTCACTACACGATCAGAAACTCGGTGACATATGACAATTAGGTACTAGCTGGACATGATCGGAAACTTGGTGACACATGACGTGGTAGTACATGAGATGAGTCTACATATTAGGTTGTTGGAAATGACAGGGCAAGTAAATGGATGACGACAACAATATATAGTAACCACGATAGAAATTGTTTTCAAAATTTTATAAATGTTGTTGGAATGTTGAATTTTAAAAGATAAACATAAATTGTTAAAAAAACACGTTGAATTCGAAAAGTTAAACAAAAATTGTTAAAAAACACATTGATTTTCAAAAGGTAAAAAAATTGTAGGAGAAAAGCACAAAAGTAAAAATGAGAAGTCTAATAAGTGAATTGTTAATTATTTTGAAAAAATAACAAATAATGTGAGGGGCAAAGGAGTTGAACCTGTGCCCTTACGATTGCCCAGGTCATGAACAAACCACTAGACTAGTTGCATGTTGTTGCATGGACTAGTATTTTTATTCTTTTATACTATTATCTAACCATGTTTTGACTTGCATGTATTTACGTAAGAGATCTGTTTTGTCCATGCAGGAGACCAGGGGACGCCGGCACTAGGAGGTACATCTCGTATCCTCCCGTGACCCTTGGAGGCGCACGTCCTCCTGCTACAGATCAAAGGTGATGCATCCTCCCTGCTGCCGATCAATCTTAGGGCTCAGATCGGATCAGAGTTCCCTTGAATTCTCAGTTCTAATCGTGGTGCTTCATTCTCAGTAGTACGGTCACTGCAGATCGATCTACAATCCCTCCGTCCCTGACTCGTGACTCCTGTGGCTGCGGTAAGTGGTTTCAGTAATCACTAATCAATAGTACAGTCTCATTGGCTTCTGTTGCAGTATTTGTAATTTTTTTACCTTGCAATTCAATCCATACTAGCATCAAGCGACTGAAGCTAATAGTTGATCCATTAATTTAAATTGTATTTAGTAGATATGGCTTCCACTTAATTCATGAATTTAAACCTTATTACCGAATTGGTAAATGGATTTACCGAATTGTGTATGAATTTTTTTGTGGTGCATACCCTGACCTAAAATCCTAGATTCGCCACTGCTTTGTTTCCAATATGTAGCATGTTCTTATTTATCTTTGTGTATGTTTGTCAGGTGTTCAAATCAATGTCACACCAAGGTAGAAGTTGGATGCGGCTGGATAAGGCATCTGCAGAGTGGCAACAAGGATTAACAGATTATCTTGATAGCACCTTTGGAGGCAGCTCTAAAGGAGGAACGGCACCATGTCCATGTTCAGCATGTCGTTCCATGTCATTTAGAAAACGGTCGGATGTTCAGAATCATTTGCTTCGGAAAAGTTTTGATGGAAGCTTCATCCGAGAACAGGAAAGTATATGTGAACGTTCAGCTATTGATAATGATGATGATGTTGATGATAGGGCTGGTACCACAGAATTGTTACATTCTTTGATCAGGGGTACTATACGTGGAGAAATCGATGAGGAACAGAGTTGATCCATTAATTTAAATTGTATTTAGTAGATATGGCTTCCACTTAATTCATGAATTTAAACCTTATTACCGAATTGGTAAATGGATTTACCGAATTGTGTATGAATTTTTTTGTGGTGCATACCCTGACCTAAAATCCTAGATTCGCCACTGCTTTGTTTCCAATATGTAGCATGTTCTTATTTATCTTTGTGTGTGTTTGTCAGGTGTTCAAATCAATGTCACACCAAGGTAGAAGTTGGATGCGGCTGGATAAGGCATCTGCAGAGTGGCAACAAGGATTAACAGATTATCTTGATAGCACCTTTGGAGGCAGCTCTAAAGGAGGAACGGCACCATGTCCATGTTCAGCATGTCGTTCCATGTCATTTAGAAAACGGTCGGATGTTCAGAATCATTTGCTTCGGAAAAGTTTTGATGGAAGCTTCATCCGAGAACAGGAAAGTATATGTGAACGTTCAGCTATTGATAATGATGATGATGTTGATGATAGGGCTGGTACCACAGAATTGTTACATTCTTTGATCAGGGGTACTATACGTGGAGAAATCGATGAGGAACAGCCAAATGAGATGGCAAAGAAGTTCTTTAAATTGCTACAAGAGGCCAAGAAGGAGTTGTTTCCAGGCTGCACGGAAGCTACCCAGGTGTCTTTCATTGTCAAAATGTTTCAGATGAAGTGCATGTTTGGTTGTAGTAATGCTTGCATGGAGTACGTACTTGGGCTGTTCTTACTTATTCTTCCTAAAGGACACTGCCTCCCAGATAGTATGGAGAAGATCAAAAAGGTTGTTAGAGATCTTGGTCTAAATTATGAAAAGATAGATGCATGCTATAATGATTGTGTGTTATTTAGAGGGAAAGAATATGAGGGCCTGGATAATTGCCCAAAATGTGGTGAGACAAGGTGGAAGCAGTCTAAAGAGGTACAGGATGTTGGCAGTAGTTGTGGCTCAAAAAAGCGTGTTCCACGTAAAATCCTACGGTACTTCCCACTGATTCCACGGCTCCAAAGGATATATATGTCAGAGACTAGAGCATCATATATGCGCTGGCATAAGGAAGAATTGGTGGTTGATGGAAAAATGCAACATGCTGCGGACTCCAAAGCATGGAAACATGTGGATGCATCCTATGAATGGTTTGCAGAGGATCCTCGTAATGTCAGGCTTGGTCTGGCATCTGATGGATTCAATCCGTTTGGTATGTTGAATGTGTCATACAGTTGTTGGCCTGTGATTTTAATTCCTTACAATCTTCCGCCATGGTTGTGTTTGAAACAGTCGTATTGGATGTTATCGATGATGATCCCAGGAGCGAGATCGCCTGGTGTTAGCATTGATGTGTACTTGCAGCCTCTAATTGATGAGCTCAAAGTTCTCTGGGAAGAGGGTGTCAAAGCCTGGGATGCAAAGGAGAGGAAGGATTTTGATTTGCATGCAATTCTACTGTGGACAATCAATGACTTTCCAGCATATGCGATGCTTTCTGGATGGAGTACGAAAGGCAAGTTTGCATGTCCATACTGCCATATGGAAACAGACTACTTATGGTTGAAGCATGGGAAGAAGCACTGCTACATGGGGCATCATCGCTTTTTGCCTATGGACCACAAGTGGCGCAAAAACAAGGTCAGTTTCAACAACAAGACAGAATATAGGGAGGCTCCACAACCACTGACTAGAGAACAGGTGTTGCAACACTATGATAGTTTTGACCAAGTCACATTCGGCCCTGAATCAAGAAAAAGGAAGCAGCGTGACGAAGAAAAGAGATGGCACAACTGGAGGAAGAAGAGTATTTTCTTCCAGCTTCCGTACTGGAAAAAATTGCTTATTAGGCACAACTTGGATGTGATGCATATCGAGAAAAATATATGTGAGAGCATATTGGGCACTTTGCTAGACATAGAAGGTAAAAGTAAGGATAATGAGGAAGCTCGGCTTGACATGCAGCATCTGGGGATAAGGATGGATCAGCATCCAGAGCATGAGAATGGTAAGTTCACCTTACCACCTGCTTTGTACAAATTAGAGAAAGATGACAAGAAACTTTTATGCAAATTTCTACATGAAGTTAAGTTGCCTGATGGGTACGCGTCCAATATCCAAAGATGTGTGGATGAAAATCGGTGTCAGCTGTCTGGTCTGAAAACTCATGATTATCATATTATATTCCAGAAACTTTTACCATTAGTACTACGCAACATTCTGCCTCAAGAAGTTGTTGTCCCATTGATTGACTTGAGTAGGTTCTTCAGTTCGCTTTGTTCAAAGGAGCTGGATGAAAAGGAGCTTGCTAACATGAGTGCTTCAATTAGGGAGACTCTATGTCGGCTTGAGATGATATTCCCACCTACTTTTTTGACATCATGGTACATTTGCCAGTTCATCTAGCTGAAGAGGCTTCACTTGGTGGACCTGTATGCTATAGATGGATGTATCCCGTGGAGAGATATCTGTGTACGGTAAAAGGTTATGTGAGGAACAAAGCACATCCTGAAGGCTCAATAGCGGAGGGATATATCACAGAAGAGTGCATGACATTTTGTTCTTTGTTCTTCAAAGACATGCCAACTAGCCCAGAGCGTCATGAAAGCGCCGTAGCACCTGAACCACCATCTGGTTTGAGCATTTTTGGTGACCTTGACTACAGTACGAAAGGCTATAGTTTCGTGGTCTTGGACGAATCCGAGATGCTGAGAATAAGGCACTACATACTCACAAATACTGAGGAGTGTGCTACTTTGCCTGAGTGAGTTAAATTTAACATTTTCAGCATGCTATTTTTTTTGTTCACGTGATATATTACTAATTCTTTGCATTTTGTTTGGTCTGCCCACTGCAGTGCACATAAGGCTTCACTAAAGGAATATAATCCGCATAATGTTAAGAGAAAACATAAGCAGCAATTTGTTGGTTGGTTTGAGGACAAAGTGAGTCACCAGAATTTTTTTTATTCATATTATGATGCACGTAATGAAAGCATCTTATTAATTTTTGTTAAATGGAAGTACAGACCAAACAAGAATATGACCAAGGAAAAGCTAGTGAGGAGATGTACAACCTTTCTCAAGGACCAGATGATCGTGCTCATGTATTCAATAGATGTTTCATCAATGGCTTCCTATTTCGGACGGTGTCGGCAGAGATGAGCTTGATCACACAAAATAGTGGTGTCCTTGTCAAGGGTGATGAAAGTACGGGTAATATGGACTGGTATGGAGTTATTAAGAAAATTATCTCTCTACAATTCACTGGTGGAAAGGAAGTGATGATGTTTCAGTGTGATTGGTTCGATGTCCCCGCTCCAACAAAGAACAAAGGTAAAGGGTACAACAAAGATCGATATGGAATTATAGATATTGATACTACCCGTCTCAGATATTCAGATGATCCCTATATTGTGGCGACACAAGCAGAGCAGGTGTTTTATGTCAAACACGCAAAGAAATCAAATTGGTGTAGCGTTGTTCGAATCAAACCAAGAAACCTTTTCTCCATGCCAGAATCAGCTAGTGTTGAAGAGGAAGCAGAAATTGATGTTGACTCATTGCTTGTTGGGGTGGAGGACATGACTGTTAGAAGCGATCAGGGAGACTTGATGAATTGGCGATGAACGGACATGGAAGGGGAAGCAATTGATACTTCTGTTATTCAGAAAGCAATTGCTCAGTCTGTACCAGAACCAAATGATGAAGATTTAAATGATGAGGGTGAAGATGATATACACGCATATATTGACGATGGAGTTGTCGCACCTGCCGTTGCGACAGATGACGAAGCTAATGATGATTTTTTCGTTTAAGTATTCACAATTTTTCTTGAATTATGTTTGGATGTTCTTAGCTGATCAACAGCATGCTTATGTTAAAACGTGCAGTTAACTTATCCTTCCCTAGGTTCAACGCCAGCAATATTCTACATGGAGGGATACAGACATCTTAAGGGAAGAGTAGTCTAATTGCAGTTGACTTATCCTTCCCTAGGTTCAACGCCAGCAATAGGTCTACAGAATACATGAAGTTGAACTCAATGCTGGCACAGTCACCACCAGCTATGATACACTGCCAGCCATTAGGTCTACAGAATACACTAGCTAATAGCATGTCTAAATACTTGCGTGACTCATTTTTTAGATCAAATGCTCATGCCAGCTTTATTAGAAAGCGTAAGACAATCCAAGGCCTGGGGCTACTAGGTTTACAACAGAAAACCCAAGCATGCAACGAGAAAAAGTCCAGAGACAAGCACATACAGTGATCGAACTCGACATCGGACGCACGCGCTGACATGACCGGACTCACACCGTGCGTCCCTTCAACACAGTGAAGCACACAGAGAATGACCGGACTCTGAGTTGCGGTGCGTCCGTTCGTTCCACAGGCTGGCGTCCGACCGAAGGCAGGAGAAGGACAGCACGACACCGGACTCCTCCGAGCGTTCGGTCATGTACACCAGACGCATCAGATGGCTCCAGGTGCTCTCTGCTCTCTTTCTGGAGGACACCGGACGCTACAGAAGCATCAGGAGAACCACATCGGCGCGTCTGGTCAGGGAAGTTCGAAGCGCACTAAATTTCTAACTGACTAACATCGGGGCCCGCATCTAAATTTCTTCCTCCCGTCTGTTCGCCGCGCAACCGCTCCGCTGCTTTCCTAACCCTAACGTCGCCAGCACCCTAGCCCGCGTGCGCGTCCTCGCCCATCCTCGCCGCGCGCCGCACTGCTCCACTCCACCGCGCGCACGCACTCACCTCGCCGCACCTGCACGCAACCGCGCCGCCGTCGGAGTTCTCGTCACGGCCGTCATCTTCCTCCTCTCCGGCGACTCCGCTCAGTTAGAAAAGGTTGTTTATGCTATGCCTCACACATTTTAGTCTTTCTTGTCTGTCCTTGTGTACTGACAGCCTGTTGGATCTCGTTGGAGTGACTGATGCTTTCCTACTCTAATCTGTTTGATGCACCCATCATGCCCAATTTTAGTTGTGGCTGACTTATTTAGACTTATTAATTGAATTGACTGATTTGCCTAAATTGGTTTGTAATGCTATAGCTCCAAAACCATGAAGTTCCCAACTCGTTAGGTCCAGGTTTAGAAAACTGCATTACGCCTATAATTCTATCAGTTAATATTCAGTATATGACACTTGATTCTTAATGTGCGTATACACACTTTTTTTCCAATGCATGTCATTTTGACTTTTTCAGGACGATCAACAAGCTGAATTGAATCATCTTTCAGTGCAGTATTTCTTGTCAGAGACAGTTGTGGCAGTTGGTCTTGCAGTGATTGTCAGTGACAGGGGGAGTATGTGTGGCAATTGACTCACTGGTGTGTTTCTATTGGCAGTTGATCTTGTGCAGCAGTTTTCTTGCTTGACAGTTTGTCTGTGCCAGTTTGATCATCAGCTATGGTGCGAACAAAGAACCTTGGGGGTCCCAGTGATGACAGGCGTCCCCCCAGCCACCTAAGGGCAAGGGGAAGCAGACGATGACGACCAAGGTTACCACCAAGAAGAAGAAGCGGTCACGTTCTGATATTGAGGCCAAGACGGCCATGGCAGTAGCACAGGCCGCTGAGAGAGCTGAGCAGGGTGGCCATAGTACCAGTCTCCGTATTGGAGAGAGTTTGTCACCTGCACAGAGACAGGGTCTGGAGCGAGTTGAGAGTTTTCACCAAAGCCCTCGTGGCCCAGATGATAACCCACAGAGAGAGTCCGAGGAGTAGGAGGCAGAGCAGGAGGAGACAGTCGAGCCAACAGAGCCCCGACGACGTCGCTCGACTCGCACTCGCACTGAGGTGCAGCCGAGGCCTGACGCTCAGAGACGTGGTTCCTAGGCCCCTCCTAGACAACGTGGACCACCACCAGTGCAGCGCCTTGACCTGAGAGCCTCCACTGCTCGTCAGGTTCAGCAGCTCCGCTTCGTCGAGTTTGATCAGTGGTTCCCGCCTCGGAGGGATGAGCGAGCTTCAGAGGGTTTCTACACAGTTCTTCAGGAGGACTTCTACACTGCCTTTGCTCTCAGTGGGGTTGCTTTGAGATCTCACAGAGTGTGTCATATTAGGGACATAGTTGCAGCTGCAGGCAAGCAGATTCGTCCCTACCTCACCTACTTACCTAGGTTGGCTGACCTTATGGGACGGAGTGGCAGTTACGTTGCAGAGTGGGTCAGACAGTTCTATGCTTCTTTGTGGATTGACCCTAGTCATAGGTTCATTCACTTTGCTGTGGGAGGCCGTGACCACCGCCTTTACGGTAACCGTGCTCGGGAGATTCTGATGGTTCCAGATGACTCGATCAAGCTTCACTAGGTTTGCTACGGTCAGACAGCACCACCGAGACGCCCTCACGGTGGAGCAGTGCCACCGATAGGTCTTGTCCGCCCCTGTTTCAGAGAGTCGTTTGGCGAGGGCTCGAGACGCACACCAGGTGCACTTACTCCAGTGGCTCGAGTCCTCGATGCACTTATGAGGAGGACACTACTTCCGAGGGGTGGCTACCGTGAGGGACTCACTCGCTTTCAGCTCTGGCTTATTCACCACCTGATCTCTCAGATAACGTTTGACATTTGGGATCTGATGCTCTGTGAGATGGAGGACACCTTGGCAGAGGGCTTCAAGGGGCACCGATAGTTGCCTTACGCTCACTGGATCACATTTATGCTTCGTAAGGCCTGTCCAACTCTAGTATCGATTACGGAGGCGCTACGGACTGTCACTGAGTTTCCAGATTATGACATGCGCCAGCTGATGGTTTCTCTTGGCACACCTAGTCATCCGCGTAGAAAGAGAGACAGGCCCAAGGTTACTGAGACAGCTGCACAGCAGGACGCCACAATAGGAGAGATTGCAGATGATGAGCTTGCAGCTCTTGAGACACAGCAGGGAGCCACCGACGAGGACGACTACTCTGACAGTTCAGACGAGGAGTACAGGCCGATCCCTCGGTACTCTCCTCTACCTCATGACGCCGAGGGCTCTAGTTCAGCTGCACCACCTCAGTCTGACCCCGCACTTGCAGCTATCCTTGAGCGGATGAGGCAGGACCAGGCTCGATAGGCGGAGTCGACCACCACTGCTATAGCTCAGTTGCAGACACGACAGGATCAGTTCCAGCAGCAGCAGTAGGACTACCAGCGATAGCAGCAGTAGCTTCAGAGGGACTAGTTTGAGTTTCAGAAGCAGATGTTTGGGTGGATGCAGCACGTGGTCCCGGCTATAGGGATTTCTCCTCCTCCGGCCACACTTCAGCTTAGTGCCGCTGTTCTGGCACCGGCACCGACTCCAGCGTTAGAGCCTAGTGGGCTTCAGAGTCACTGACAACCGATTTCTCAGTTTGGGTCACCCACTGTTCAGATCGCTCAGACGTTTGCAGCACAGCTCAGTCCGCAGTTCACGCCTCTGCACACCGACTTCACTCCTACACAGACTGAGTCTCTGCTTGTCACCTCTTCCCCAGTGTCGCAGGGCTTGGGTGCCTCCTACAGTGAGCTTACTGGAGCACCGACACCTACTGGGCTAGTCACTACTTCTGTTGCTATAGTTTCTATGCCCTTGCCTGTGAGTGAGCCGCCTCACACTTGCACAGTTCTAGCTACCACAGTTGAGGCCACAGCGACAGTGTTAGTGTCACCGGGTCCGACCACTACTTCAGCTTCTCCTTCTCAGCCTGTCGACCCCGTGACCACTACTACTGAGGCTACAGCGATAGTGCCAGTGTCACTGGGTCCGACCACTACTTCAGCTTCAGAGTCTCAGCTTGTCGACCCTATGACCACTACTACTGAGTCAGAGGGTCAGGCACTTCCGGCTTCAGACAGACAGATAGACCCACCTTCACCTCCAGATACTCAGGGTCAGCAGACTGCCAGTTTAGAGTCGGATGATGGTTCTCAGTTTGCTGTCACACCGCACGTCTCTACGCCCGACTCGTCTGCTGCAGCCCCACCGCCGACCGACCCTTAGGTTTTGGTGCTTTACGCCAAAGGGGGAGAGGGAGCGAGTATGTTAGACTTAGGGGGAGCATGAGAGATGGGTTCATTCTTTTGTGTGCTACTTCATGAATCATGTTTACTTTCATGCATCGTAATTGTGATATATGTGGATATGTGTGATCATGAGACTCTTGTGACATGAGTGCTCTCTGCGTTGCTTATATATATGTCATGTCACCTTGTTTATGCTCATATGGTTAGGTGTGGTGCACACTTGTCAAACCTAGCACTAGGTAGCTCTGATTTTGCTCTAAGACTAAGTGGAATCAAGACCATTCACGAAGTTTCTTGAATTGGAAGTGAATGGGGTGAGAAGGGCGGCCGGACGCTGCACCGGACGCATAGTTTGTGCGTCCGGTTAGTATTACAATGCATTGTTTAGTGTCAAGTGTGACCGGACTCGGAACCGGACGCACGGTAGCCGCGTCCGGTCAGTGTTGCAGAGTGGTTGTGGTCCATTGTGCAAGCGGACGCTGAAGAGAGTGGAGACCGGACGCTCCGAGAATTGGAGTCCGGTCACGAACAGAGAGTGACCAGAGAGGGTTTTTGCTGAGTGGACGCGTCCGGTTATGAGGACCTGACGCACAGGCGCGTCCGGTCAGTTCGAACGGCTAATTTCTGCAGCGGTACTGTTTCAGCTTGTAGTGTTGTGACCGGCGCGTCCGGTCGTGTGGAACACAACGTCCGGTCATGTCATCAGCTTGTAGTTTGGTTTAACTTTTAGAATTCAACGTGTTTTTTAACAATTTATATTTATCTTTTTAAATTCAACATTCCAACAACATTTATAAAATTTTGGAAACACAAGTTGAGTACCAACGGTTCTGGCTTCCCAAAACAAACTGACCAACTGTCCATAGAGCACCTGCACATGTAAATAAATTGACACGCCTATGCACACCCTTCAGGCTTCCACGAATTTTGGTGACTGGACACCCAAGCATGCAACGAGAAAAAGGTCAAGAGACATGCAAATATACATACTGGTTCCATTAGGCTTCTATTAGTGGTTCCAAACACAAGCACATACAGTGCTTGTATTCGGTCTTACAAAGTACTAGACATAGCACATAGAGTTCTTTCATTATTTACTAAACTACCAGCATCACATATAGTGCACACGTTTGTTCCTCTTCGTATTCAGGAATCACTGGGCCGACCCAGTTAGGATATTGTTTATCTGTTCTCCAAATGAGCATGCGCATAGTCCCACATCGCGAATTCAGCGAGGTAGAGACCTGCTTAAAAGTTCGAGGCTGCATGCTTGGTCGAACTTACTACCTGTATGACTACCATTACCAAGCTGTACTTTGTGGGCCTGATCTAGCCAGGCTGGCTTTGCTGGGGCTGCGGTGAGGCTGCGCCACTGGCTAGTCTAGCGCCTACAATTTTTTATTATATTCAATGTGTTTTTTAACAATTTTTGCTTTTCTCCTACAATTTTTGTTTATCTTTTGAAAATCAATGTGTTTTTTAACAATTTTTGTTTAACTTTTCGAATTCAACGTGTTTTTTAACAATTTATACTTATGAGCTTTTCTCCTACAATTTTTGTTTACCTTTTGAAAATCAATGTGTTTTTTAACAATTTTTGTTTAACTTTTTGAATTCAACGTGTTTTTTAACCGTTTATACTTGTGCTTGATTAATACAGGTAATGGACTATTTATTTGGAGGCCTATGAGATTTGGACTCCTCTACCCGGCCCCTTGCAATAGTTATTTTTAAAATTTCCCTTCAAATTAACAATTCAATTATTAGGTGGAAGTTATTTTTTTAAAAATAATTAATAATTTACTTATTAGACGTGTCAGTTTTTTAAAATTAACAATTCACTTATTAGGTATCCACAAGGTGTTTTCACGTTAGTCAATTTTCTTCCAAAAAATACTGGTTGCATCAAACACAAATCCGTTGCAATAGTTCTTCCTAATTGCATCCATATTCTAAACCGGTGCAATACCACCTACATATTGCATCAAAAAATCAATACTAACGCAACCAAATGTGTCCGATGCAATAATTTCTACCTATTGCATCCCATATTCGAAATGATGCGATAGATCATACCTATTGCATCGACATGAATTACTATCGCATCCAACTCATTTTCGATGCAATAACGACCACCTATTGCATCGGATTTTGAAAATTGATGCAATAGCAGCCACCTATTGCATCATATTTGTGTTTGGTGCAAGGAGACATGATGCAATAGGGTCAAAATTTAGTAGTGTCAGTAGCGTGAGTAACTTGCCGTTACTCACAATAGTTGATTATTATTAATTTCATAATAAAAATGATGAAGAGAAAATAGAGATCGGGCAGGAATATGGCATGGGTTATTGGTGGGTTTAACAAGTTGTGTCCCGCGGGCGCGGGGCTTAGCTTGGTTACACTGTTTTCCCTGTCTGTATCGATTGAAGACCGTCCGTTGCCGTGGATGATAGTCAGGTCACAGACTTATTATCCTGAGCACATACTTGCTTATGGGAGCGGGAAGGCTCATTGCGCTCTTGTCGTGGGTTCTGGCTCTTTTCGGACCGACTGATTGGAGGCGAGAAAAGGTGGAGGCCTAAGCACCATACTAAGACCGGGTCTCAATTGTGGGGGCTCGAAGTCCAAGTTTGGACGGGGACCTGGACCCCTTGACAGGAGTGGAGTGAGTTGGTCTCGTTTGTGCCTAGGGTACAAGCAAGGCGTGTGCTTCGAGGTACCCAGCGAGGATATATTGGTTCGCGAATTGCCATTTTCGTGAGACGGTACGACTTGGCTATGGTCTAGTACCGTAGTAAAAACTGGAAGATGAAAGATGGTGAAATAATTCTAATTGCTCAACCCTTTCTGGGAATTAGAACATGCGCTTTCCTAGAATGTTTAGCTAATTAAGTAATCATGATTGCTAATAAAACTTGACTCTAAGCATGTACTTTTAGTAATGTTTTTTTTGCAAATAAAAGAAAACAACAGACCATATTGCCTATCATGTTCCTTGCGAGTCGGGAAACTATTCTCACTGGTCGGGTAAGTCTTACGAGTACATTCTGTATTCAGGGGTTATTTTACCCTGTTGCAGGTGCAGCTTGAGGAGTTAGCTCTTGTATGGAGGATTCTTCTGGTGCATATGGATCCATGTATCGTTTCCGCTAGATGATTATTATTTTTTCGTTGTTTAATTATCACACTCTGAACTCTGATACTGTAATAAATAATTTTCAAGATTCTAGGTTGTATGAAATGGATTAAGTATTGTAAGCTCGTACTCGTTATTGGATTCTGGATGTAAACTTGGATTGTTTTGAGTTCTCTCTTGGAGTGTGCTCGACGGAATTGTTCGGTATACTATAGTCTACTTCCAGGGTGCTTAGTGTATAGTGGAAGACAAACGTCTTCGAAAATGTATTATTCCAGACGGTTCTGCCACATATATGTTCCTTACTTGGTAATCAAAATATAATCGTTTCTTTTTGCGGGAGATCATAATTATTTCCTCACAATTACTTGGTAATCAAACTAGCTAAGGATAAGACAAATTTGCACAAATTGGCTCGATATTGCAGTGTTGACAAAATCCATGCGACTCCAAAACCGCAACATTATCAGTCTGCACAGCAAGCCACTAGAGAAATAGGAAAGTTAAATACACGACTGTCGCACGGAGTGCGGACGGCGCGACGTAGCTGGCCCACCCTCTCCCTCCCGGACACATCTCCCTCTCACTCTCGCGTTGTTCCTCCCACCCGCGCCCGCGGCTAGGGTTTTCAGCGAGGACCTGGCCAGTGTCGGAGACGACGAGCTCGTCGGCGTCAGGTAAGTTCAGTGCCATCTCTCTCTGCCCCCGCTATTCTTCTCCATCTTTGGCGAGCATAGAAGGGGGTTCAGAGGAGGAAGGCTATCCAGGCGATGGGGACAGCGGCCGGACGAGTAGGGGCCCTGGCGCGGTGGAGGCAGTTGGGCCAGGTTGAGGCGGTGGTGCCATGCTCGAAGCTCGCAGCCACGGGAGGCGGGAGGGGAAGAAGGTGGCCGCCGTAGGCACATTAGGGTTCGCTGGAGCCGCGCGACTGCGGCGTGGCGGTGGACGGCAGTGGGGGCAAGGATGAGGGCATAAGGTGAACAGGGGTTGCGCGCTACCCTGCCGCGCGACGGTTTACACATTATCTGAAGAGAAATATATTCTAGCATTATCACCAGGCATATAATTCATCACCGACTTTGAGTTCGTCTACTAGCTGAGTTCTTGTCCTTGCACTGCAAAAGGACATGGATTCCTCACGCTACAACACAAACAACAAACCTAGAGAGTAGATTCCCAGCCGCGTCCATCTAAACTCACCACCAGTGTGGGCAACGGGCAAGGACAGGGATCAGATAGGAGCAGCTGATTCGGGATCGACGGGGCGTAGACGACCTATGTCGATGTATTAGGGGACGACGGCACATCCTCGATCGATCGGATTTGGTCACTCGGGCCCAACGGCGGCCGGGCGTTTCCTGTGCTCGGAGAAGATCGAAGCGGAGATGGCCGGCGCGCCGAAGATCCCATAGAGAAAGGGAGAAGAACGGTAGAAACGATGAGCGTGCACCAACGGGCGCTCGATAGTTTCTCCGTCTGTTGCAGGTTGAGCCGAGTTCGTTTCTCCGGTAGAAAGAAACGATGTCTAGTGATTTTTCATCTCTTCTCCTTAATTCGTTTCACGTCAACAAAATTGTATACTACGTATCCCTCAAAATAAATTGTATACTACGTGTACATAGCAACATATTTTTTGATCCCTATGCGTTGCTACGGAACAGCTAAACTTTTGTACTAAAAATATACGGATAGCACAATAAGAGAACAATACTGTGAAATTAAATACCGACGTTAAAGTAACATTTAATAAAAAAGACAGAGTTCGTGAAAGAATTTGGGTGGTGCCTTGGTGCCAGTTCAGACTTCATTAAAGTGTTCTTCAATGTTAAATTTATGGATGAGAATTTTTGCAGAGTAACATCAAAATCATAAGGTGCCTGAATGAATCACCAGTTCATACTTCTCGTGATAACCGCCAAATAAGAAATAACTCATATATAATACTATCAGTTGTAAGCATACCAAGTAATACTTTGTCTATTTCCAAGTTCGAACCAAATTAATACTGGCACGGCATAGGAGAGGGCATGCACAATTAACATCAGAAGCATGTAAAAACGAAAAGGGCACATACATAAAGCATTACAGTCTCTGTAGCGTATGTTAGTCCAGTCCCTTCAATAAATATCAAACCTTCATATGAAGCTCTACCCATAGCCTATAGCCACATGCTGCCACATATTAAGGAAATTGCAGCACTATTTCAAACCTATCTAATAGGTTTTCAACGGTAGAGAAAAGCAACTTCTTATCAGAAAAGTAAGAGTAAATAACGACAGCGTGATGACAGGTGTGGCAGAACCGCCCGAGATAGCACACTTACAGAGGCGCTCGTCTTCCACCAGACACTAAGCACCCCGAAAGCAAGCTACCGCGGGCGGCATCCGTCGGGCACACCTCGAGGAAGAGCCCGAAAGATCCACATTTACCCAAAGATCTAATAATGAGAACGAGTTACAATACTAGTTCATTTCATACATCCAAGTTTCTTAAAAAGTACATTATTACAATACCAAATACCAGAGTACGGAATAATAAACAGCAGAATTTTCAAAATAACAACTAGCGATAAGGGCGAGGATTCCGTCTGAGCCCACCAGAAAGATCCTCCACACAGAGTTACTCTTCAAGCATCACCTGCAACAGGGGTAAATAAATCCTGAGTACACAATGTACTCGCAAGACTTATTCGACTAATGGGAATAGTTTCCCGACTGCAAGGAGCATGATAGGCTTTATGGTTTGCTGGTTTTCTTTAGTAGAAAGCAATACTAATAGTGAGTCCTTATTTATGTATTATTATTATCAGCCGTATTAAGTTATCATCTAGCTAGTCTATATAAGCACCGGTTATACTTTCAAGCAAGAGTTGAGCTATCAGTTCCATGTCTTCTCCCTTCAACTTTCAGTTCTTACTATGATGCTAGAGTTAAGACAAGTCGTACCGACTCAGCGGCGATTCGCGAACCAATGTGCCCAGCTAGGTGCCCCAAAACACACGCCCCGCTTGTATTCCAGGCACAAGCAGGACCAACCCATCACTCTCCTGTCCCGGGTGTCCAGGTCCCCATCCAAACATGGACTCCAAGCCCCCGTCCCTGAGTCCCGGACTCAGTGCTGTGCAAGGACCTCCACCATCCCCGCCTCCAATCAGTCGGTCCGGAAAGAGCCGGATCCGCAACAAGAGAGCAACAAGTCTTCCCTGCGCCCATATCCAAGTATGCGCTCGGGATAATAGATATGTGACTTGCCTAGCGTCCATTGCAACGACCGATCCTTAATCAACACGGACAGGGAAAAAGTATAAACCAGTCATGCCCCGTTGGCCGCAGGACACAACCACTTACACCCACCAGTACCCAAACCATATCCCTGCCCGGTCACAAATTTTCCTTTCCACCATTTTATCATAAATGATCATATTTTATCACCTATTTATGAGTAACGGCAGGTTACTCACGCTACCGATATCCTGAGCATAGCAGCTACTCGATCTGTATTAGTAGGACTCATAGGTAGATATATTTATGCATGTAGTTTCCATAAAATGCCTGTAACTTAAATGCACATCGCATGTATATATTCAGTAATCATAAAAATATGGGTTATGCATCGGGGCTTGCCTTGGGCAGGCGCCAGGTCAGTAGGGTCAGCACCAACAGGCTCCTGGGCTTTCTCTTACACAAGGATCTCCTCCTCGTACTCCTCGATCACCTCGTCGTACTCCGGCTCGCCGACGGGCACGAAGTCTTCCAGTTCGTGATCTACATGAAATGATGATGCAACGTTTAATAATACGGCAACAGAAATTCTTAAAAATAAAAATACATCGATTAAACTACTAAGTGAGGTCTACCCACTAAAGGCTAAGCTACACACCGGCACCACTAGCAAGTATGAAACATGACATTCCTTCGTATAGCAACTACGGTATTCTTACTCCTAGTGCTAATTTACGCAATATATGATAAGGCAAAGGTAATAGCTACTCTATCTAACAACTCATTCTAAGGTTACAAAATTTATAGCAAGTACATCATGGCCTAGGGAAACTACTGTAAAATTTTTGTGTCGATAGTTGTCACCAATTGTCCACAAATATTCCTGCAAATATGAAGCTACATAATACCAAGCTTTCTAATTAGAATTTATGAGCCTATCACCATAACAACTAACTGTGAACTAACTACACTAACAGATATATGGTGTTTTTGTGAACCTAACAAAATTAGTCTTGCTATTTTTGGACGACTACGCAATTTACTAAGATTTATCGAAGTTCAAAGCATAACTAAAATAAATAAACATTTCTAATCTTCTGAAAATTACGAAAACCGAATCCCTTCCCTTGGCCGAAATCGCTGGCTTGGCCCGCGACTGCGCGACGCACGCGCCAGAGCAGCGCGGCCCAGCCGGCCAATGGCCCACGATGAGGGCAGGCCCACGCGCGATGGCAAATATGCACGGGCACCCCTGAAGTACTACGTAATCACAGCGAGCCCTGAGACATTATTCTACCAGTCTAAGGTTTTACAGCTGCACCCTCCCGTTTCTCCTTCTTCACCGCGACGGAGTCCCCCAGCACCCGTGCGCGCACTGGCGCGACGGCGTGGCACCGGACGGTCCCTTTCCTGCAATGGCGGGCGCGTTCCCGTGAGTGACAGCGAAGACGGAGCAAGCAACTAAGCTAGAGAGCTCAAGGGACTACCCCCGAATACCTTTGCGTTGACGGTCTAACCAGAGAAGGTCCGAAGTGAGCCGGCCACGTGTGCGCTAGGTGGTGCGGCGGTGCACGACGGTGGCATGGCTACGCCAGGGACTGCTACACGGCAATAGGGCATAAACTAAGGTGAGCATGGTGAGACCCGACTAGAGGAGAGGCTAGTAGAGCAAGGAATTGGACTGAGTGCCTTGGTCGCATGGTAAGCCGATGGCGCAGGCCGTCCCGGTCTTAAGGACCCGATGGCGTGGCTTTTCAAAATTCGAGCCTATGGCGGAGCTATAGGCAGCGTTGTGGGGTCGATAGGACAGCAGGCTACCTAGCGGAGTCGAGGACGAAGCCAATTGCAATAGGGCGCTGCTACCATGGCGAATTTGAAAGAGTCGTCCCGGCGGCCATGGAGATAGCGGAGGCAGGGGAGGTACTGGCGTGGCTTGGCTCGGTCTAGCTATGGACGTCAATGCAATCGACAAACACGTGCCATGATGGGGGACAGTGGGACGTGCCCCGGCGACTGATCGCATGGCCGCAGCAGCAAGCCGACGAGACATGGCATGGCGTCGCAGCGGGTAGCGCCAAACAAGAACGGCATAGTGCGAGCGACACGGAGGTGATGGGGGAGCAGGCTGTCATCACACGCACGAGCAGCCAAGATGAGTCAATGAGATAGTGTCGTGCGTTGCCGCTGGCGGCGTGTAGCGTGGGACCCGGCGTGCCTCTGGCCAAGGCAGGTAGCGTAGGGCATGGCACGACAAACGCGGTCGGCACCTTGGACGCAGCGCGCCAGCCGGCGAAGTGACCCACGCGCTAGTGAGGGCAGCAGGTAGCCAAGGCAGTAGTAGCCAGGGCCCACGCGCTCATGGACGGCAACGAGGGCGCAGCCGGTGCTCCGGCGCGCTAGATGAGCCAGCAGCGGCGGCAGGCCGGGCAGTGGTGGTGGTCACGGCCAGCGCTGTGGCAGGCAGCCTGGCACATAGCACAAGGCCAAGCACGTGCATAGACGTGGCGTGTGACACAGCCAGCAGGCAGTGTGATCTGGCCGACGCGGTAGTGCGCTGGCAAGCCAGCAGTGGCGCCAGGCCAACGGTGACCACGCCTAGGGCCGAGACATGTGCCGCACATGCCTTTTAAAGCAACCTGAAAACTTGTATGTAATGCTCCAAACGCCAAACTAATTGCGCGATGCACAATGGGGTACGTTGGGCTGTCGATCGGAGTCCAGATAGCGTACCACTCCCTAAGTCGATCGCTCTACAATTATCGCCGAAGGTGGCTTCGTTGACCTTCTTTCAAACCTACACGGAACAACGTCGGTTCGAACGATTTCGCGTCAAAACCCAAATCTGACCTATGAGATGCACTAGCGAGTCATCCAGTACTCGACCGCACATGTTACATCGCCTTTCACAAAACGCTATATACATTTTTGTTCAACAAGATGCAATCAAGTGACATGACGCGTATGCTTGTTTCACGTTTCGCATAAATGTTTCAAGTGCCTAACATTGATTTATAACTCACGTTGTACACATATGCACATAATTATGATGCTCATGCGATGTTTAGCAAGAATAGTACAACATAACACCGAGGGTGTTACAAATCTACCCCCTAAAATAAAATCTCAACCCGAGATTTCGTGTGCCTAGTGTGAGAAAGAGACAGGGAGTACATTTTGACACCGCACTAGCTACCAGCGCTAGAGAGGAGATGGGGATAATGCTCCAACAAGTAACTCTCCTGCTCCTAGGTGGCTTCATCTTCAGAATGGTTTTGCCATTGCACTTTGTAGAACTTTACCACAATATTTCTGGTGACTCTTTCTTTCTCATCCAGGATTTTTACAGGGTGCTCCACATAAGTCAAATCTGGCTGGAGAGGAAGTCCTTCAATTTCCACCGCTTCCTCAGGAACCCGTAAACATTTCTTTAGCTATGATACATGGAACACATCATGTACTGCAGAGAGAATATCTGGAAGTTGTAGATGGTAAGCAACTGGGTTACACCGCTTCAAAATTCTGTAAGGGCCCACATACCAGGGAGCTAGCTTACCATGGATACCAAACCGATGCACTCCCCTCACAGGAGACACCTTGAGGTACACATAATCTCCAACTTCAAATTCCAAATGCCTTCTTCGTTTGTCGGCATATGCATTCTGCCGACTCTGAGCTACCTTCAAATGACTCTGAATAAGGACTTGCTCCCGAGCTTCCTCTATGAACTCTGGCCCAAAGTATCCACGATCTCCCACTTCGACCCAGTTGAGTGGAGTCCTACACTTCCTTCCATATAGAGCCTCAAAGGGTGCCATGCGGATGCTTTCTTGGTAGCTATTATTGTAAGAGAATTCTGCTAGCTTCAAGTAGGCCTCCCACTTCTTAGGGAAAAAAATGGCACAGGCTCTCAACATATCTTCAAGCACTTGATTTACCCTCTCGGTTTGGCCGTCGGTCTAGGGGTGATAAGCTGAGCTATGAAGGAGACTTGTCCCAAGACACTCTTGGAGTTGTTCCCAGAAGCGAGAGACAAAAACTGATCCCCTATCAGAGACGATAGTCAGTGGAACTCTATGTAGGGTCACAATCCGGTCCAGGTACAGCTCGGCATACTGTCTGGTAGAGTATTTAGAATTTACTGGGAGGAAGTGAGCGGACTTGGTGAGGCGATCCACAATGACCCAAATAGAGTTATAACCCTTGGTTGTGCGGGGTAAACCCACAATGAAATCCATAGAAATATCTTCCCACTTCCAAACAGGAATGGGCAAGGGCTACAAATATCTTGGGGTACGCAAATGATCTGCCTTAACCCTACCGCACGTGTCACATTCGGTGACATATCGGGTGATGTCCTGCTTCATGTTGGACCACCAGTACACGTGACGCAGATCGTGGTACATCTTGTTACTGCCAGGATGAATAGATAGTTTTGAATGGTGAGCTTCATTCAAAATTTTTCTTTTTAGCCCTTCATTGGATGGAACCACTAGTCTATCCTTGTATCTCATGACCCCCTGCTCATCAACGCTAAAGTGAGGGCCATCAATTTCCTAATGTGGGGAATCTCTTTGGGGTCTTCCTTTTGTTCCCAAATAATCTACTCCAGCAATTCTGAGGTCAATGCAATATGAGCTAGCACCTCTGTGTGGTTGAGAGACAAAGGTATTTCCTCAACCTGATGTGACTTATGGCTCAAGGCATCTGCTACAACATTGGCCTTTCTAGGGTGATAATGGACTTCCAAATTATAATCCTTTATCAACTCTAACCATCTCCTTTGCCTCATGTTCAGCTCAGACTAGGTAAAAATATACTTGAGGCTCTTGTGATCAGTGAAAATATGTACTTTGTTACCCAACAGATAGTGCCTCCAAATCTTCAGAGCGTGGACCACAACGGCTAGCTCTAAGTCATGAGTGGGGTAATTCACCTCGTGCTTCTTTAGTTGGCACGAAGCATAAGCTATCACATGCCCATCTTGCATAAGCACACACCCCAACCCTATCTTCGAGGCATCACAGTATACATCAAAGGGCCTATCAATATCTGGTTGAGCCAACACAGGAGCAGTGGTTAGAAAAGTCTTCAAAGATTGAAAAGTTTCTTCACAAGTTGGACCCCAATCAAACCTAGCCTCTTTCTGGAGCAGCTTGGTCATGGGCTAGGCTATCTTAGAGAAATCAGGAATGAAACGCCAATAGTATCCAGCTAGACCAAGGAACTGATGGATCTGGTGCACAGACTTGGGAGATTTCTAATCCAACACATCTTGCACCTTGCTGGGATCTACAGAAACGCCTTTCGGTGTTAACACATGCCCCAAAAACTGTACTCGATCTAACCAAAACTTGCACTTGCTGAATTTAGCATACAGCTTGTGCTCCCTTAGTCAAGTCAGCACTATCCAGAGGTGTCAGGCATGCTCTTCATCATTCTTGGAGTAGATTAGGATGTCATCAATGAAAACCACCACAAACTTATCTAGCTCCGGCATGAAAACTGAATTCATCAGGTACATGAAGAAGGCAGGAGCATTGGTGAGACCAAAAGGCATCACTAGGTATTCATACAGCCCATACCTTTTAGAGAAAACTGTCTTTGGTATATCATGTGGCCTGATCTTGATCTGATGATAGCCCGATTGGAGATCGATCTTTGAGAACACCTTAGCACCAGCTAATTGGTCAAACAAGGTATCTATGCGTGGCAAGGGATACTTGTTCTTAACTGTTACTACATTAAGGGGGCGGTAATCCACACACATCTACAAGGGACCATCCTTCTTCACAAAAATGGTTGGGCAACCCCATGGTGAAGAACTCGGACGGATGAAACCTTTGTCCATCAACTCTTCCAGTTGCTTCTTTATTTCTGCCAGTTCCCTTGGAGCCATACAGTATGCCCGTCTAGAGATAGGAGCAGTATCGGGCTCTAGCTCAATGGAGAATTCTACCTCACGGTCCGATGGCAACCTAGAAAGATCTTCAGGGAAAACATCCAGAAACTCACATACTACCGGAATGGATGTAAGATTAGGAGCAGCTTCAGCATGGGCAGCAACAGGTAAGACTGGTTCTAAGGGTATAATAAGAGACATCCTATCCTCAGAAGAAGGAAGTTGTAACTCCACACTTCTCCTCTGCATATCCAATACTACCCCATACACCCGCAACCAGTTCATTCCAAGAATAACATCCATGCCTTACCTAGGCATGACCATGAACTGAAGGCGGTAAGTGTGGGTGGCTAATACCAAACTTACTGTATCCGTGCGGGTATTGATGAACATTTGTGACCCCACAGTACAGATCTTATAGGCATACGATATAGCCATAAGTGATAAGTTGTGCCGCTCTACAAACCCCATGCTCATAAAGGAATGTGATGCACCAGAATCGAACAACACCAAGGCTAGATGGGAGTCGATGGTAAACATACCATCCATCACCAGCTCCTGCTGCAACACCTGCACAGCATCTATGAAGTGCACCTGGCCAGATCTGCTGGGCACCTTTTTCTTGATGATGGTCCTCTTGATAAGCCTAGAATTTATGAACGGCTAAGATGACTGAAGTGGCTGATGTTGGGGACACTCTCTGGCATAGTGGCTATCTTTGCCACACTTGAAACAAGCACCAGGCTTGTTCCCGAACCCCTGACGAGTTGGGACCTACTGTCCCTGAGACTGCTGAGGCTGCACCTGCTATGGAGGTGCACGGTACTGTGTAGAGGAAGCTTGCGAAGTCTATTGGGGTTGCCGGAACGAAGGCCCACTGGATGGTTGATAGGGCCCCCCCCCGGACAACCTGTATCTTCTGTGAGTGAGGGTGGCTAGAGGACCCAGCTGCCACCTGCTTCCTCTTCCAATCAGCCTAAGATTCCCGCTGAAAACCCTCCATAGCAATGGCGGCGTTCATCAGAGCCCCAAAGGTTTGATAGTTCGCCGTGTAGAGCTTTTCCTGAAGAAGGGAGCTAGACCACGAAAGAAGCGTTCCCTCTTCCTGTCATTAGTATCCGCCTGACTGCCAACATACTGAGCCAAGTGATTAAACTTGGTCACATATTCCATCACTGTCCTATTCCCCTGGCGCAGCTCTAGGAACTCCGTCACCTTCTGGTTGATGACACCAGCGGGGATAAAGAACTCTCAGAACACGGTGGAGAACTCCTGCCAGGTCGCTGGATGATCCGGCAGCTCTGTGGCCTAGAAGGTCTCCCACCAAGCACCTACGGACCCCAAAAGCTGCTGTGCCACAAAGTACACCTTCTGCTCGTCGGTCACTCCGAGCAGCCAAAATTTCTGCTCCATCGTACAAAGCCAGTGCTCCACCTCCAAAGGCTCATCAGATGGGGTGAAGGTGGGTGGGTGAGTCTTGAGGAAGTCCTGGTAAGAGGACAATCCCTTAGGACGACGAGCACCACCCCGTTCCCACCGTGACCCCTGTGGGCTCCGTGGGCGAGGCCCGCGATAGCCTGTGCCATAATGTCTATGGCACGGGCTATTTCCTAGCAAGCAACAGCTAACTCTCGGTGAGCAGCCAACAGCTCTGCCATAATCTCTGCGGGAGTCAACGGCGGAGGCGGTGGCGGTGGCGGTGGCAGGAAAGGATGAGGAGCCAGAGGTGGAACCTCCTGACCTCCCCTGTTGCCGCGCTCAATGGCCTGACCACTGTCACCCTGACCCTCGTGAGCCACCCTAGAACTGGTGCTCCCGCATTCAGACCTTAGATTCATCTATAAGAGAGACGAACCATCCATTAGAACACCTTCTCGGATTAGAAGCAAGGAATTAGGGGGAAAAGACAGCACATTTATTAAAGCATTATGTTAGTTAGCCCTATTAATTTACTAATTTTGTTATACGTGAAGGGGATTTCAGTTGAAGTAAGATGCTATTATCATGATGCATGCTTCGACCTATACATTCACTCTAGCTAGAATATAGCGGCATTCGTAAAAGTTTCGGCACATCGCACGCTCACTTTCTGTATACTAAGCGATTTCTTACGCAACATAAGTCAGTGTACCTGCAGAAAATTGATTAGATAAAACCAGTGCTGCTATTCTAGATAGACCATATAGCTAGGGCTTATACTTATGTAACTTAACTTAATCGCATCCTACTTTTCACAAAACTTTTGTTGGTCAAATTTTTAGTTTTGGAAAAGAGTGATGAAACTCATGACCATTATTGGCTCTGGTACCAACTGTGGCAGAATCACCCGAGATAGCACACTTACGGAGGCGCTCGTCTTCCACCAGACACTAAGCACCCCGAAAGCAAGCTACCGCGGGCGGTATCCGTCGGGCACACCCCGAGGGAGAACCCGAAAGATCCACATTTTTCCTAAGGATCCAATAATGAGAACGAGTTACAATACTAGTTCATTTCATACATCCAAGTTTCTTAAAAAGTACATTATTACAATACCAAATACCAGAGTGCGGAATAATAAACAGCGGAATTTTAAAAATAACAACTAGCGATAAGGGCAAGGATTCCATCTGAGCCCACCAGAAAGATCCTCCACACAGTGTTACTCTTCAAGCATCACCTGCAACAGGGGTAAATAAACCCTGAGTACACAATGTACTCGCAAGACTTATCCGACTACTGAGAATAGTTTCCCGACTCTAAGGAGCATGATAGGCTTTATGGTTTGCTGGTTTTATTTAGCAGAAAGCAATACTAATAGTGAGTCCTTATTTATGTATTATTATTATCAGCCGTATTAAGTTATCATCTAGCTAGTCTATATAAGCACATGTTCTACTTTCAAGCAAGAGTTGAGCTATCAGTTCCATGTCTTCTCCCTTCAACTTTCAGTTCTTACTATGATGCTAGAGTTAAGACAAGTCGTACAGACTTGGCGGCGATTTGCGAACCAATGTGCCCAGCTGGGTGCCCCAAAACACACGCCTCGCTTGTACCCCAGGTACAAGCAGGACCAACCCATCACTCTCCTGTCCCGGGTGTCCAGGTCCTCGTCCAAACTTGGACTCTAAGCCCCCGCCCCTGAGTCCCGGACTCAGCGTGGTGCAAGGACCTCCACCATCACCACCTCCAATCAGTCAGTTTGAAAAGAGCCGGATCCATGACAAGAGAGCAACAAGTCTTCTCTGTGCCCATACCCAAGTATGCGCTCGGGACAATAGATCTGTGACTTGCCTAGCGTCCATTGCAACGACCGATCCTTAATCGACACGGATAGGGAAAAAGTGCAAACCAGTCATGCCCCGTTGGCCATAGGACACAACCACTTACACCCACCAGTACCCAAACCATATCCCTGCCCGGTCACAAATTTTCCTTTCCACCATTTTATCATAAATGATCATATTTTATCACCTATTTGCGAGTAACGGCAGGTTACTCACGCTACCGATATCCTGAGCATAGCAGCTACTCGACCTATACTAGTAGGACTCATAGGTAGATATATTTATGCATGTAGTTTCCATAAAATGCCTATAACTTAAATGCACATCACATGTATATATTCAGTGATCATAAAAATACGGGTTATGCACCGGGGCTTGCCTTGGGCAGGCGCCGGGTCAGCAGGGTCAGCACCAACAGGCTCCTGGGCTTCCTCTTACACAAGGATCTCCTCCTCGTACTCCTCGATCACCTCGTCGTACTCTGGCTCATCGACGGGCACGAAGTCTTCCAGTTCGTGATCTACATGAAATGATGATGCAACGTTTAATAATACGGCAACAGAAATTCTTAAAAATAAAAATACATCAATTAAACTACTAAGTGAGGTCTACCCACTAAAGGCTAAGCTACACACCAGCACCACTAGCAAGTATGAAACATGACATTCCTTCGTATAGCAACTACGGTATTCTTACTCCTAGTGTTAATTTATGCAATATATGATAAGGCAAAGGTAATAGCTACTCTATCTAACAACTCATTCTAAGGCTACAAAATTTACAGCAAGTACATCATAGCCTAGGGAAACTACTGTAAAATTTTTGTGTCGATAGCTATCACCAATTGTCCACAAATATTCCTGTAAATATGAATCTACATAATACCAAGCTTTCTAATTAGAATTTATGAGCCTATCACCATAATAGCTAACTGTGAACTAACTACACTAACAGATAGATAGTGTTTTTGTGAACCTAACAAAATTAGTCTTGCTATTTTTGGATGACTACGTAATTTACTACGATTTATCAAAATTCAAAGCATAACTAAAATAAATAAACATTTCTAATCTTTTGAAAATTACGAAAATCGAATCCCTTCCCTCGGCCCAACTCGTTGGCTCGACCCGCGACTGCGCGACGCGCGCGCCAAAGCAGCGCGGCCCACGACGAGGGAAGGCCCGCGTGCGATGGCAAATATGCACGGGCACCCCCGAAGTACTATGTAATCACAGCGAGCCCTGAGACACTATTCCACCAGTCTAAGGTTTTACAGCTGCACCCTCTCGTTTCTCCTTCTTCACCGCGGCAGAGTCCCTCGGCACCCGTGCATGCACTGGCGCGATGGCGCGGGCACCGAGCGGTCACGCCGGCGTCACCCGAACCTCTACTACCTAACTAAGGGGCCGATGATTACCTTGGGGACAAAGCGCAGCGATTGGAGGCTTCACGATGAATAGAGGCGCTGTGCCGAGCCCCCTCCCTGGCGGTGGTCCCTTTCCTGCAATGGCGGCCGCGTTCCCGTGAGTGACAGCGAAGACAGACCAAGCAACTAAGCTAGAGAGCTCAAGGGACTGCCCTCGGATACCTTCGCGTTGACGGTCTAGCCGAAGAAGGCCCGAAGTGAGTCGGCCGCATGCGCGCTAGGTGGTGCGGCAGTGCACGACGGTGGCACAGCTGTGTTAGGGACTGCTACATGGCGGCAGGGCTTAAACTAAGGTGAGCATGGTGACACCCGACTGGAGGAGAGGCTAGTAGAGCGAGGAATTGGACCGAGATGCCTTGGTCGCATGGTAAGCCGACGACGCAGGCCGTCCCAGTCTTAAGGACCCGATGGCGTGGCTTTTCAAAATTGGAGCCTATGGCAGAGCTACAGGCAGCGTTGTGGGGTCGGTAGGATAGCAGGCTACCTAGCGGAGTCAAGGACGAAGCCAATTGCAACAGGGCACTGCTACCACGGCAAATTTGAAAGAGTCGTCCTAGCGGCCATGGAGACAACAGAGGTAGTGGAGGTCCTGGCGTGGCTTGGCTCGGTCCGGCTGTGGACGTCAACGCAATCGACAAACACGTGCCACGATGGGGGACAGTGGGACGTGCCCCGGCGACTGACCGCACGGCCACAGCAGCAAGCCAACGAGACACGGCATGACGTCGCAGCGGGCAGCGCCAGACAAGAATGGCACAGTGCGAGCGACGCGGAGGTGATGGGGGAGCAGGCTGTCGTCACATGCGCGAGCAGCCAAGACGAGTCAACGGGACAGTGCCGTGTGTTGCCGCTGGCGGCGTGTAGCACAGGACCCGGCGTGCCTCCGGCCAAGGCAGGCAGCGCGGGGCATGGCACGGCGAACGCGGTCGGTGCCCTGGACGCAGCGCACCAGCCGGCGAAGTGACCTGTGCGCCAGCAAGGGTAGCAGGTAGCCAAGGCAGCAGTAGCCAGGGCCTGCGTGCTCATGGATGGCAGCGAGGGCGCAGTCGGCGCTCTGGCACGCTGGATGAGCCAGCAGTGGCGGTAGGGCAGGCAGTGGTGGTGGTCGCGGCCAGCGCTGTGGCAGGCGGCCTGGCACGCAGCGCAAGGCCAAGCATGTGCACAGACGCGGCGTGGGGCGCAGCCGGCGGGCAGCGGGATTTGGTCAGCGCAGTAGTGCGCTGGCAAGCCAGCAGCGGCGCCAGGCCAGCGGTGACCGCGCCCAGGGCCGAGACATGTGCCGTGCACGCCTTTTAAAGCAACCTGAAAACTTGTATTGAATGCTCCAAACGCCAAACTAATTGTGCGATGCACAAGGGGGTACATTGGGCTGTCGATCGGAGTCCAGATAGCGTACCACTCCCTAAGCCGATCGCTCTACAATTATCGCCGAAGGTGTCTTCGTCGACCTTCTTTCAAACCTACGCGGAACGACGTTGGTTCGAACGATTTTGCGTCAAAACCCAAATTCGACCTGTGGGATGCACTAGCGAGTCATCCAGTACTCGACCGCACATGTTACATCGCCTTTCGCAAAATGTTATATACATTTTTGTTCGACAAGATGCAATCAAGTGACATGACGCGTATGCTTGTTTCACGTTTCGCATAAATATTTCAAGTGCCTAACATTGATTTATAACTCACGTTGTACACATATGCACATAATTATGATGCTCATGCGATGTTTAGCAAGAATAGTACAACGTAATACCGAGGGTGTTACAACAGGTACCTTTTCGAGTCCAGTGATGTAAGATCTTGAATGAACACGTGCAACATCATGTAGAGAAGTAGGGTTGAAATTTTGAATTTCAAGAACCTATGAACCACGATGCCGAAAACTAAACAAATGAGATGACATTTAACTTATGAGTACTCGTCCTTTTCTAATGAAATGCAATTGTACACGGTATAAGAAAGAAACATGCCAAAGCCCTAGAAGGTTTGACTAAAGGCAGAATGAACTATTGAAACATAGTGAGATAAGACAATGTTCTCAAGTTGATTGCACATCCTATTTCTTTTTATATGATTCAATTTTAGCATGGTTTCAAATAAAGGTAAAATGAAAAAAATAAAGGTGTTTTTTAAGATCAAGTTCCAAAAAATAGTTGTGAATATTCGAAGTAGTTTTGCTGGTATACCTTGGGACTAAGCTCCAATTTCTCAAGAGCATCAACTATCGCAAGAACTCTTTTGTTAGATTCTGGATGTGCTTCTTGAATACCAAAAGAAGTGAAAAATATTATGATATAATGCACAGTGCAGATGAGACAACTTATTACATTGTGATTTATATAGTTCTATGTATCATTTTTTCAAGAAATTTGTTGCATAGAAAGGTAAAGTATGGTTGTTAGTTAACACCAACCATTTACATAGATGGTCTAGAACTATTGTATATTATTCAGAAACTCAGTATTTAAGTTTTTAATCTTTTTTCAGCAACTCAATATTTACATAGATGGTCTAGAACTCGGCCAGAAAGTACATGCTAACCTTTTTTTGTTCATTTTGCATAGATCAATAGTGATATCCAAAACAAACACTCGCAGCATGGAGAAAAAGAAAAAGCCCTGGCCATTATGCTGCAGGCATCTTACCAAATGTTGAACCAGCAACAAAAGGACAATATTATACTCATCAACCTGATAAGGGAAAGCCCAACCCCCTAAAGAGAAACCCTACTAATTTCCGACAGAACGATCATAAGAAAAATGATTCTTGCATAATCCACATAGGTCTAGGCAATAAGCAAAATGAATGCACCAACCACGAATTTAAAAACAAGATATGCAAGAACTTCGTAATGATTGGAAGAAACCCTGCGCGCACCATTCATCCAGGTCCAACTCCAACATCTGCATCCTCCTTACGATGCCGCTGCTGCCACTCCACCTTCCTCAACCCAACTAATGACCTGAGCCACTTCGCCGAGATGTCCATCGCGCCGCCACTCCAGCCGCCTCAACTGCAGTAACCTAAAGACACAAATTTTTTGGTTTCTGTTAGCATCAGCACAAACTGCAGCACAATGTCACAGGACAGAGGGGGAAAAGGAGTGCTCACATTACTTATTCAGTCCAAATTTAGCCAAGAACTCTACCTGCAGATTAGGGGATGCTAGGGGCCACCTGAGGTTCCAAATTTTCAGCATCAGTTGTATCACATGAAACTAACAGCTTCCTTCGTCCTATAGAATGCTTGTCGGAAGTGACGCCAACTGCGCTTGGTAACAACGTAATTGTATTAATCAGGTCCAGTTAATGCTCCCATCCTAATAGTAAAAAATCAACTTAGCAATAGAACATTCAGAAATAACATTTGAGCACAAAAGCATATATTTGCAAGTAGAGAGGCATCAGAAACACCTCCAACAATTAAATGATGGGTAAAAACCAACCTTTTTTCCAAATTAGTGTCAAAATAATTAGAGGGCTAATAAGTATTGAGATGCTAGTAATGTTGGAAGTACTCACGGCTTAGCAATCTCTGTAGAAATTTCAAACCTAGGATTAAGGCCTTGAACAATACAATCTCGAACTGCATAAAAAGGAAAAGCATGAGTAAACTGACATCATAATAACAATTTCCTTATAATAAACATGTAAACTATTAGACGATGAAACTTGAGAATGCTCTAACCACAAATGGTTGGTCAACAACAATCGTCAAAAGATCCTCTCCTGCAAAATTAATTCGAGTCAACGTAATAAAATTGATAGAATAAACCATGAACTCATTTTCAAATTGGTAGGCCACACAACATTACCGATTGCAGCAAGCTTCTGCTTTTCAAACTTTTCCAGTAGGAAAAAGGACGCCCATTTTAACCATAGCTTTAAGCACCTGCAGGAATACAAGATTCAACACTTCCCAAAAGGTCGTAGGGTATAGATTATCATCAGCGGGCTCAGGGAAAGGAGAAGGAAGAACCAGCAGGTGGCGACGAGGAGTACAGAGATCCAGCAAGGGCGCCAATGCGCGACATGGGATGGGCCGGCGAGCGTGGCTCCACGCGACATGACGAGGGTCCCCGCCGCAAGGCCTAGGTCGGGGCGGCGAGCAGGACTCCCGAAACCCTAATTTGCTCATCAAAACTTTTTCCCCCAAATTTGGAACCCTAAATCCTGAACTGAGGCATAAATTCGCGATTAGTACCTGCTCTGGCATCAGTGATGCTGCGCCGCCGCTACCAGGAGGCTCCCTTCCCGTGCACGCGTCAGCGTGCCCTCGACATCGTCTTGTGCACGCGGCCGCTGCGAGACCGAGGCCTGACCGAATGCGATCTCCTCGGAGACCGAGACCTTGGACGACTGCGGCACCGGGTGTGCCTTCTGCTGCTGCGGATGGCCGGCGGCCGGAGCCCTGACGGCCTCACGTCCTGGCGCACGTCGCGGGAGAGGAGTCGCGCGTGCGGGGGAGAGACGGAGTCGCGCGAGGGTGGACAGGGATGGCACGGGTGCGTAATTGACGGCGCGCGTTGGGTGCGGGGGAGGGGAGGAGCGAGGAAGCCGCGGGATCGCACCTGGGGATGTATGAGAGCGAGTGGCTTTGGTGTCGCACATGTGGACGGAATAATTATGAATGTTTTAGTTATATATATATATATATATATATATATATAAATATAAATATAAATAATTGTAGAGACGGAGATGGCAACATATTTACTGCTATGGAACTGTTCTCGTATGGACTGACCGACCTTCCGGCCCCGCCTCTTGGCAACCTCGCTCCCCACACGTCCCACCTACCGGCCGCTCCGCTCAAAAGACGTGTTATTTCCTTTTCCCAGGTTCAGCTCTGCGTGCGCAGTTAACCTCGGGCTCGGAGTAATTTCTTTTTTCCTTTTTCCTTCGGTTTCCTTTTGCCTGTGCGGCTCTGCCTCTGCCTCTCCCTCTCCCTCTTCAATCAGCAATAAAAGGGAGCCTTCGTCAGCCAAGCACAGCTCGTTCGCCCCCGCCTCCCGCACTCCTCCGGCCGCCCCCGGCGGTTTCTTCGCCGCTGGAGCCGCCTCCACCGTCCCCCGCCGCGCTAGCAACTACATTTTGGATTTCCCCGCTCGACTTTGGACCTCTCCTGCCCCAACACCGGCCAACCGCTGTCCTCCGCCACCCGCGGCCGGCGGCGCCCCACCTTACCGTGCCGGAGGCGGAGATTCCGCGACGGAAGCCGACGCGCGGCAGCCGATTCCGCGATGGAGGCCGCCGCCGCCGCCGATGGTAACCACCAGCTTTTTTAGTGGTTTTTTTTCTGGGTTTTGTATTTGTTGCAGTCCCTGGTGTCCGGCCCGTCGATTGGGCCATGCAGAGTAGGGCGTGATCAGGCTGGGCCATGTAATGCATGCTCGATCCCAGCTGATACTGCTCCGATCGCGCTAATGCGGGTGAACTGGAGGTTTTGGCCAACGGTTCCGGATGAGGTGGTACTTAGATCGGGGCTTATGAGGGTTCGGGCCTTCGGTTGAGGGTTTTGGGAGCTAAAGCGCTGGGCATTAGCTATGCCGTTCGTCATTAGCCAATTTTTTTATTTTATTTCCTCCTTTACCTGTGTACTTTGTGGTTATTAACCCATATGCATTTGGTTTCCGGACTACTATTGATGGATTTCTGTTGATCTCACGATAAATCATTGTTACATTAGCAGGAGACATGACCTCCTTTACCCTGTGTACTTTGTGGGTTAATAACCCTTATCACTCTATGCATTTGGTTTTGGGACTACTGATGATGGATTTCTGTTGAACTCACTTGATAAATCATTGTTGCATTAGCAGGAGACATGAATACTTTGAAGAGGCCATCCAATTCATCGCCTCCAGAAGGCGAAACAGACAAGCATAAACGGCAGAAGAGGGAATGCCAGGATTTCTCTCCCAGAAGGTTCTGTACATTTGACCAAGGAATTTCACTGTTATACATTCAGGGGTACAGTGTATCATATGATGGTTGTGCTTCGTGATGTTGAATTGATCAGGTACCAGCTTGATGTCTATGAGGTTGCTAGGAGGCAGAACACAATTGCGATGCTTGACACAGGAGCTGGGAAGACAATGATTGCTGTCATGCTCATCAAGCATTTTGGGAAGATCAGCAAAGCAAATAATGATCGAAAGCTCATCATATTCCTTGCACCAACAGTTCAACTCGTCACACAGGTGGTTTCTACCAAAAGCTGATGATTCTAACTGAAATGAAACAAGTTTGGGGCTAATATTTTCTGTAACAGCAATGCGAGGTTATTAAGAGCTACACTGATTTTGAGGTGGAGCATTATCATGGTGCAAAGGGTGTTGATCAATGGAAGGCTCATAGCTGGCAACAGCAGCTCTTAAAATATCAGGCAAGTTTCATTGCTATCTTTTTTCTCAATCACATCGATTCCTCATTTATTCTAAAGGAAATGATCCTCCCAAATTTGTGGCAGTGCTGTTCTGCACTCTTCTGTTAATTAGATTAGATTTGCTGACAGCAGGTGTTTAGCTCTTCATTTACTCTACTTGGGTTTGAAAGATCATGACATGTACTGTATGGCATGATATAGTTATTCTAGCTTATGTGCATATTGAAATTTTCTGATCTTTTTGCTGCAAATTTGATCTGTAAAGCCTTTTTTTCGTGTCTGTATCTACTCTTATTTTTCCCCTTAGTAATTTTTTAAGATATGATTGCCCAATCTTCCTTCACAGTACCTTTAACTATTTTGGTAACAAAAAATTATGTTCCTAGATTAAACATTAAAGAAAATTACTGCAGCAAAGTTGCAGAATCCTAGTTTGTGATGCTCCATTTACTTACTTGACAGCCCCCACAAAAAATTGCAGGTTATGGTCATGACACCACAGGTGTTGCTAGATGCTTTACGCCAAGCTTTCTTGATCCTGGACATGGTTAGTCTCATGATATTTGATGAATGCCATCACGCAACTGGTAACCACCCATATACTAGGATAATGAAGGTATTCTGAAAAAAACACTTTCTTGTAATAGTTACAAAGTTATGAATTACTTTTCTTTTGTCTCGCTTGTTTTTAATTAGTAGTTTCTGTTATTTTGCCCTTTTGAACAGGAGTTCTATCATGGATCAGAGCATAAACCAAATGTATTCGGTATGACGGCCTCTCCTATCATAAGAAAAGGCAAGCATTAATGATAAAAGTATTTAACGTTCTTTTTTGTTATCTTTCAGACATCACAAAATTCCCTGATCTTTAAACTAACATCTCCAGTGGCAAGCTAATGATCTTTGTCAGAAATGTAATCGAGCGATGATTACTAAATTCAATCATGATGGCTTGTAATATCATTATTGAGAAATATGATGATTATGTTGGTGGTGGCTTGGCTGTACCAAAATATCACAAATAATGACATTTTGGTCACATACTAAAACCTGTCATGGCCAAGTGAAATAAATAGGACTGGTTGTCTATCCATCAATTAAATACAATGTCACACAGTTCTCCTATGTGTTCAAGAAAAAATGTGAAAAAGATAGAATTCCATAGAGGAATTCTGAGGGTATAATCTTTATTTGTAATTCCAGAATATGTTGTTAATTCTTGCAATTTTGTTTGTTTACTACCATGGATTTTGTACCTTCACCATTTAAATATTTGCTTATGTTTTGCCATTTTACCTTTTCATCTTGCAGGGGTCTCCTCTGATTTGGATTGCGAAAATCAGCTATCTGAGCTGGAAAATATTTTAGATTCCAAGGTATGTCCCTTTTTTTACTACTTTATTTACTTATTTATTTATGCTGTGCGTGTGTACAAGCTTCTTAGATTATCCAGGACATAGTAGCTGTGTGATTATTCCAATATTCCAATTTATCTGTGGAACCTCACAGACATGGCCATATTGAAATGCGCGGTTTACAACTATACTTGTTTCATGCTACACGATGAAAATTGTTTACTTGTATGCTCCTATTTAGATCTGTCTTTTTAGGTGAAATATGTCCACTTTGCCCTTACATTATAGGAAAATGCCATTAACTGCTCCTATTTACATTGTAACACAGATACACACTGTGGTGGATAGAGAAGAGATAGAACTTTGTGTTCCTTCTGCAAAAGAAGTGAACAGATACTATGAGCCGAGAACTGTTTCTTTTGAAGATTTAAGTGAAGAACTGGAAATTTTGTGTTCCAAGGTTTCATACTCTTTAATAATTCCTGGCTCTGTCGTTGAAGTCTTTACCAAAGCTTTTAAGATCGATGTCTAAAATCAGCATCTTTTTATGTGTGCAGTATGATGGGCTGATCGTACAATTGCATAACCGGTCGATCAATCAGTACAAAGATGCTGATGAAATAACAAAAGAATCACGGAGACGCCTCTCAAATTCTTTAGCAAAGATTTGCTATTGCCTTGAAGATGCTGGTCTTCTTTGTGCTAGTGAGGTATTAGTTAGAATTGGTTTTAAGCTATTAATGTTTGAGAACACCACCGTTCAGTTGGACGACTCGTTTGATGACATTAACAGACGCTTTGTGCGGAGGATTCAAGAATCGGAGGTCAGAGAAGCCTTGAAAAGGATAATAAGAGGCAAAACGATGGGCCTTGATGGTATCCCAATCAAGGTGTAGAGATGTCTCGGGGATATAGCTATAGTATGGCTAACCAAGATGTTCAACAATATCTTTCGATCGAACAAGATGCCTGAGGAGTGGAGAAGAAGCATATTGGTACCAATCTACAAGAACAAAGGAGATATCCAAAGTTGTACTAATTATCGGGGAATTAAGTTGATGAGCCACACTATGAAGTTATGGGAGAGAGTCATCGAGCAGCGCCTGCGAGGAACGACGCAGATATCAACAAACCAATTTGGTTTCATGCTCGAAAGGTCAACCACAGAAGCAATCTTATTAATAAGACAGGTTATGGAGTGGTTTAGAGAGCAGAAGAAGGATCTCCACTTGATTTTCATTGACTTGGAGAAGGCTTATGACAAGATACCAAGAAATGTTATGTGGTGGTCTTTGGACAAACATAAAGTCCCATCAAAGTACGTGACCCTCATTAAGGACATGTACAACAATGTTGTGACTAGTGTTCGAACAAACGATGGTAACACAGATTACTTCCCGATTAAAATTGGACTTCATCAAGGATCAGCCTTAAGCCCGTATCTCTTTGCCTTAGTAATGGATGAGGTTACCAGGAACATACAAGGGGATATCCCTTGGTGTATGTTGTTCGCTGATGATATAGTGTTAGTGGACGAAAGCCAGGCGGGAGTAAATAGGAAACTAGAGTTATGGCGGCAGACCCTTGAGTCTAAAGGTTTTAGATTGAGCAAAACTAAAACCGAATACATGAGATGTGACTTTGGCGAAGTTGTACAGGAGGAGGGAGATGTGAGTTTGGAAGGTAAGTAGTGCCTAAGAAGGATACCTTTCGGTATCTGGGATCGATGCTATAGAGGGATGAAGATATTGATGCAGATGTTAGCCATAGAATCAAAGCAGGGTGGATCAAGTGGTGACAAGCTTCTGGCATTCTCTGTGACAAGAGGGTACCACAAAAGCTAAAAGACAAGTTCTATAGAACGGCGATTAGACCGGCTATGTTGTACGGAGCAGAACGTTGGCCTACAAAGATTCGACATGTTCAATAACTGAGTGTTGTAGAAATGCGTATGTTGCGATGGATTTGCAGTCACACAAGAATGGACCTAGTTCGGAACGATGATATACGTGATCGCCTAGAGGTAGCACCAATTGAAGAAAAGTTTGTCCAACATCGGTTGAGGTGGTTTGACCATGTCCAAAGGAGACGTCCAGAGGCACCAGTGCATTGTAGAGTCCTAAGCCAAGCTAATAATATGAGAAGAGGTAGAGGAAGACCGAAATTGACATGGGGGGATGCAATAAAAAGAGATTTGAAAGTTTGGGATATACCTAGAGATTTATGTTTAAATAGAAGTACTTGGAAAGCAGCTATTGAAGTGCCTGAACCGTGACTTGGGGCACTTGGTGGGTTTCAACTCTAGCCTACCCCAACTTGCTTGGGACTGAAAGGCTATGTTGTTGTTGTTGTTGTTATTATAATGTTTGCCCTTGTTCTTTTTTGTCTTGAGTGTTAATTGCTTTTTGGTCTCTTCCTTTAATTTTCACAGTTCCATGGTATTTATTTAGATAATTATTTTTCTCTTAGGCCACTAAAATCTGCATTGAAAGGGGTCAGAGAAAAGGTTGGCTGAAGGGGGGCAGTGACACCACTGATCAGCAAAGTGATCCAAATGGACCAATCCTGTTTGCAGAAATTTCAATGCTTCATATGAAGTTCTTTCAGGAAGTGTTGGATGTAATTGACAAACGCCTCCAACAGCAACAAGGTATGACTGTGTAGATTAAACTAATTCAATGAGGTACTAATTCAAGGGCGGGCCTGGTGCAAGCGGTAGTCTTACCGCCTGTGACCGGAAGGTCCCGGGTTCGAGTCGCGGTCTCCTCGCATTGCACAGGCGAGGGTAAGGCTTGCCACTGACACCCTTCCCCAGACCCCGCACAGAGCGGGAGCTCTCTGCACTGGGTACTAATTGCTAAGATGTAGCATTGCAACATCCCATATACCCATATATTAAGTATGATGCATCAGTGATGATTCCCTGACATTTCAGGAATTGATGCCCTTTTGAACTCAGAGAGTGGATGTGTGGAAGCAACAAAGATGGGCTATATTTCACCAAAGCTCTATGAGCTCATGCAAGTATTTCTCTCTTTCAGGTGAAGTGATATTTTTGTAACTTGACCTGTTCATTTTCAACTATGTGCCTTTACACTAACATGACATACATCTGTGTCTAACAGTGACTCTGATAACGTCCGATGCCTTATTTTTGTGGATCGAAAGATTAGTGCTAGAGTCATTGAGCGGACGATGAAGAAAATAGGCCGACTCTCCTGTTTCAGAGTCTCTTTTCTAACTGGAGGGTGTTCTTCAGTGGATGCCCTCACCCCTAAAATGCAAAAGGATACGCTGGATTCGTTCCGCTCTGGAAAGGTACTTAACATCTGTCATTTGTGTAAATTGAAACATAGTGCTCAACTTCTCATGATCTGACGTTGTTTTCTTTCCCCCTGAAAAAATAAATGTAGGTCAACTTATTGTTTACTACAGATGTTGCAGAAGAGGGTATACATATTCCAGACTGCTCGTGTGTAATAAGATTTGATTTGCCAAGGACTACCCGCAGCTATGTGCAATCACGTGGACGGGCCCGACAGAGGGACTCTCAGTACATACTAATGATTGAACAGTAAATCCTTTACTTTGTAGTGTTGTCTAAACTCTAAACTACTTATGCTTGTGATGGTATTATGATTGCCATGATAATAAAACGATTACAAGAAGCCATATTGTCAATGTTCTTTTCAGGGGGAATGTGAAACAAAATGATCTAATATCTGGGATTATGAGAAGTAAGGCCTCGATGGCTGAGATTGCTTCAAACCGAGAGCCTGAGGATTCACACCCCAATTTCTTCCCCATTGAAGAAATAAATGAATACCATATAAGCTCAACAGGAGCCAAAATAACTACTGATTCTAGCATCAGTGTTCTCAACCAGTACTGTGACAAGCTCCCAAAGGACAAGTATGGTGACTACATTTCCTTTTTGTCTTTTTACATGGCTACACAGATTATATACATTCAGAAATTCTGACATACCAAGTTTCTGTTAGGTATTTTTTATTTTACTGTGTAGGGTTCTAACCCATTTTTCTGACTTTTCTTGCTCGTGTTGAAGGTACTACACCCCAAGACCCACGTTTCAGTTCACCCATTATGGTGATGGTTATGAGTCTACTTTAACACTACCATCTAGTGCCATGTTTCAACTTTTGGTAGGTCCAAAAGCAAGAAACATGCAGAAAGCAAAGCAGCTTGTTTGCCTTGATGCATGTAAGAGGCTGCATCAGCTCGGAGCACTTGATGACCATCTTTCTCCATCAGTTCAAGAGCCGCCTCTGGAAATTTCAAGCAAGTCTAGTATCTCGACATCCGGTGCAGGTTTAGGTATATGATTGTTAATTCCTAAAGAGATATCTTGTATCACATACTCCTTATGTTCCAAATTATAGGTTACTACATTTTCTGAGTCAAACTTCTCCAACTTTGACCATGTTTATAAAAAATACATCATCTATATCATGAAATTAGTTTCATTAAATCCACCATGAAATATGTATTGATAGTGCATTCATTTGGTATGTAGATGCTAATATATTTTGTAAAAAATTGGTTAAAGTTAGAGAAGTTTGAATTAGGACAAAGCTAAAATATCATAATTTGGAATGAGTGGAGTTCTTGTTTGTAGTCGGTATGCACAATGAATCTGATTAGTAATATTTATTTATTGTTTATTTACTAAATGATAAATAAACAATAAGTATCTCTAATGATAGTGTTTTATTTCATTTTTAAAGGTACAACCAAACGGAAAGAACTGCATGGTACAACCAAAGTTCTTTCTATGTCTGGCTCTTGGGGTTCAGATAGAAGTGTGACTAAGCTTCAAGGCTACAAGTTAAATTTTGTTTGTGATCAAGTTGGTCAAAAATATTCTGACTTTATCCTTTTAATTGATGCAAATATAGCAAAAGAAGCCGCTACTTTAGATATTGATCTATATTTGCATGACAAGATGGTAAAAGCTTCAGTTTCTCCTTGTGGGCCTCTTGAGCTGGATGCTCGGCAGGTTTGGTCAAATATATTTGTCACCTACTTTGTTTTAGATAATAATTTTTCTTACATGAAATATTTATTTTGGTTATTTTTTAGATGGAACAAACAAAATTATTTCAGGAACTTCTCTTTAACGGTTTGTATGGAAAACTGTTTATTGGATCAAAAGCATCAAAAACCCCAAGGGAGTTCATTCTCAAGAAAGATGACGCGTTCCTTTGGAATAAAGAAAATATGTATTTGCTTTTACCTGTGGATTCTACTTTGGATTCTCATAGAAGTGTTTGCATCAATTGGAATGTAATTGATGCAGCGGCTACAACTGTTGAACTCATGAGAAGCATTTATTCTGATGGCAAACGCAATTTAATTGGCAAACTTAATCATGAAAAAAATGGCGAAGATTTTATTCGTTTGGCTAACAAGTCATGCAAGGCTAATGATCTTGGAAATATGGTTGTTCTAGCAATTCACACTGGAAAGATATATACTGTTGTTAAGATATCTGATTTATATGCCAATAGTAAATTTGATGGTACATCTGACAAGAAAGAAGCAAAATTTCGGACATTTGCAGAATATTTTGAGAAGAAGTATGCTAAATCTTTTACATATTCATATGCTTATTCAAGAATACATAGCTAATAAACACAACTAACACATTTCATTTACAGGTATAATATATTTCTTTGTCATCCTTTACAACCATTGCTAGTGTTGAAACCCACCCATAATCCACACAATCTTCTTTCCTCAAAGAATAGAGATGAAGGTATAAATTATAAACTTGAACTCTGTTTTCCTTTTTAACTGTAGCCAAGTTGATAATTTTGTATAATGATACAAATTGTTTATGCTTTATTGTTTTTTGTAGGCAATGTTGTGGAAAATAAAAATAGGGCGAATAGCCTTGTTCACATGCCTCCAGAGTTGTTGATTCCCCTTGATTTACCTGTTGATGTTTTGAGAGTATTCTATTTGTTTCCATCTCTAATGCATCGTCTTGAATCACTAATGCTAGCCAGCCAACTAAGAAGTGAAATTGCATACACAGATTCTGATATATCAAGCTTTGTGGTATGATATTTATATTTCTAGACATAGTATTATGTTATTCCATAAAATGTAATCTGACAATCAAATTCCCTACACTTCCTCAGATTTTGGAAGCTATTACAACACTTAGATGCTGCGAGGACTTCTCTATGGAGCGTTTAGAGTTATTGGGGGACTCTGTTCTTAAGTATGCAGTGAGTGCCCATCTTTTCATGACATTTCTTAATAAGCATGAGGGGCAGTTATCGTCCAGAAGGCAAGAAACAATATGTAATGCCACACTTTATAGGCTTGGTATTGAACGCAGAATACAGGTAATTTACATCTCATCATCGGCAATATGGACAAAATGCTGCATTTTGCTTCAAAAAATGAGCTATAATACTATTTTAATTAACTTTGTTATTGATGGAATGTCATCCATAGGGTTACATACGTGATGCTGCATTTGATCCTCGTCGATGGCTTGCTCCTGGACAGCTGTCCAGCCGTCCCTGTCCTTGTGAATGCCCAGTAAAATCTGAGGTTATAACTGAGGATATTCATAGGATTGATGACAAATCTATAATTATAGGCAAGGCGTGTGACAAGGGACACAGATGGATATGTTCCAAAACCATCTCTGATTGTGTTGAGGCTATAATTGGGGCCTATTATGTGGGAGGGGGGTTAAAAGCAGCTTTTGCTGTTCTCAAATGGTTGCAGATTGAGACTGAAATTGAGGAAGAGCTAATTATGGAAGCCCTGTCGAGTGCTTCAGTTCGAAATTATCTTCCAAAAGTTGATGTAGTTGAATTGCTTGAAGCAAAACTAGGCTACACCTTTCAAGTGAAAGGTTTGCTAATAGAGGCTCTCACCCACCCATCACAGCAAGAATCTGGAGCAACATACTGCTACCAGGTATGGTTGATATTTATCTTGAACTTAGCTAGTTTAATGCTTTTTATTCTATCTCTCAGTTTCTCTAACAGAAGACGTTTTACTTTCAGCGCTTGGAGTTCCTTGGTGATGCAGTCTTGGATATTTTAATAACTCGCCATTTGTTCCTTAGTCATAAAGACACAGATGAGGGGGAGCTGACAGATTTACGGTCTGCATCAGTAAATAATGAGAATTTTGCACAAGTTGCGGTAAAGCACAATCTCCATCAGTTTCTTCAACATTCTTCTGGGTTCCTACAAGACCAAATCACTGAATATGTGAATAGTCTGGAAGGTTCATCCATGGACAGAACCAGCCTTTTATCCAGTGGATCATCTAGGGGGCCAAAAGTATGTTTTCTGTTCCTCTTTGTACACCAGTGCATATGAGATTCCAGATCCCATGAATGACATGTGCTTTCGTTTAGGAGTAGCATATTAGTGCACTATTTGTTAACATCCTTTACAGCCTGTTGGACTTCTATGGTAAAAACTAGGAAATATATCCGGCTCTACTTGCTTTTCATGTAGTTTGAAATTGTCAACTGTTGAAATCTTGAAAGTAAAATGCAAAATGTGATTGGTAGGTCCACCATGCAGTAATCCCCATTTTTGGCCGACCCCAAAGATACTGTTGAAACACAGTTTTTAAAACCTTGGCTGAAACATTGTTTTTGTCTAGAATATGACATTTCACTTTGTCTTCTTTCACACAGGTTCTAGGTGATATTGTAGAAAGTATTGCAGGTGCTATTCTTATTGATAGCAAACTTGATTTGGATTTAGTTTGGTGGGTTTTCAAACCTCTTCTTTCCCCAATTGTCACACCTGAGAATTTGGAGTTACCCCCATTCAGAGAGCTTAATGAGTGGTGTGACAAGAATGGGTACTTTATTGGAATTAAATGTGAAAATCGAGGAGACAACACAATGGCTATTCTTAACTTACAACTCAAGGACTTGCTTCTTGTGAGGCAAGGTTGTGGGAAGAACAAAGTAGATGCAAAGGCACACGCAGCTTCCTTATTGCTCAGGGATCTAGAGGTACTTACTTTTATGCTCCATTCTTTTGGTAATTCATGCTACATGCATGCTGGTTGATTTGGGGCATTAGCAGCTCAACATGTATTCTTGTGGGCAGGAAAAAGGACTTATAATTCCAAAGAATGCAAGCAGAGTGGAACAATTTGAAAAGAATTCTGGTACTACAAAACATTGCAACAACTTGCTTGATGTTATGGACACACAAAATGTAGCACCACCTAGGCAAAAGGAACTGACTGTGTCAAATACCGCTCCTGGCTCTGTTCTTGATAAACCATGTACGTGTTTGTCTCAGTTGTTTTGTTTTGTTTTTCATCCTATATATTTGTCAGATCGACGTTTATGCATATCAAGTATAAGTTCACATTAGTTTAATCATTTATCTTATTTGTGCAGTGGTTGTGAAGGTTAAGTTGAGTAAAGGAGGACCTCGTGTATCCTTGTACGAGTCGTGTAAAAAGCTTCAGTGGCCAATGCCTACGTTTGAATTTGTGAAAGTCGAACCAAGGTACTACTGTTTCACATTGGGTTTGCAGTTGGCTTGTGTAAACAAGTACCTAATCTTTCCTCTTTTGAAAATATCAGTGTGTGCTCTTCCGGTGATTCCTCACAAAAGGTTGCACCCCAAGGATTCGCATTTGCTTCAACAATAACATTGCATATACCGAACGGCGATGTCATCAGCCTCACAGGAGACGGGCGTGCGGATAAGAAGAGCTCACAGGATTCTGCTGCGTTGCTCATGCTCTATGAGCTGCAGCGGCAAGGTAGATTCCAAGTCCAAGAAGTATGAGGAATCACCACGGATTCGTGGTTCCATCACCAATAATGTATATATAGGTGCATGCCGATAAGAGCCTGGGAGGGCACTGCTGCATCTATGTCCGCCGTGGTCGTGATGTGTGTACACATGCAGTAGTAAGCATCACATGGTTTCCAGACTCGGGAAAAATCTGAGCTGAAATTGTCACCCAAGGCAATATGCTTACATGCTAATTTTAACAGGAAACTGCGAATATTCACGAGATACACTTATCCATATATTTGGCCGTGCTCTGCAAACAGCTTTTCCTATGTCATTATTCTCCCCTTCCAGGTTACGAGTATATAATACTATCCTTATGATGTAAGAACGAAATCGTTATACAAAATAGCACTGAGCACGGGGGAACAGAGGTTATTGCAAGCATTTGTATAACTCGTTATAAAAAAAAAGTAGAAGTGTCAGGTTCGATCGTTGGTCTACTGTCTGGAGCATCACCCTTCGCCTGGCCGACATACATGCTGCTGCGTCCATTCAAAATTCTCCAAAGCGATGCGGCCGGACATACATGAGTACATGATCCCATTCAAAATTCTCCAAAGCGATGCGGCCGAACACACATGAGTACATGGTACCATTTCTTTACGGTAATGCTACATCCGTCGGGATGGACCCGTCTTGCGCGCCTCCGCCTTGCGTCACTGCACCTCGTGACTCGCACTTTCTTAAAAAATAACTCGCGCCTCGCACGATCGCACGGACCAGCCACGCGCCGTGTGCCCCTGCGCCTCCCCGCCTCGCGCCGTGTGCGGTCGCACCAGGCCCGCCGTGTGCGCCCCGTACCTCACGCCTTGCGCCGCGCGCCGCGTCAACTGGTCTTCATTGGACGGCAGCGAGTGATAAGCACATGTTGCAACGATACGTTTCATACGTTTAAGATGTATGTTGCATATGTTTTATCTAGATATTGCAAAAATAGATCTGGTGTTGCATATGTTGCAATGGCTATACACGTAAGTTGCAAGTGTATGTTTCAACTGTTTCAAACGTATGTTGTAAGTGTTTTATTTGGATATTGCATATGTTGCAGTGCCTATACATGTATGTTGCAAGTATATGTTCCAAATGTTTCACATGTTTTAGACTCATATGTTTCATATGTTTCAGATATATGTTGCAAGCGTTTATTCAAAATGTTTCATCTGTTTTAGACTTATGTTGCAAATGCGTTTTATCTGGATGTTGTAGTTGCTATACACATATGTTGCAAACATATGTTTATAAATGTTTCACCTGTTTCAGACGTATGTTGCAGAAGTGCTTTTATGTTGTAACTTTAGCAGGTGTAGGAAGCGGGCGCATGCAGATGCGGTCCTTGCGTGCATAGCGGTCTCCACCTGCATGCACATCAGCACGCACGAGTCAGGCATCAGCAGGCACGAGATGGGCATTAGCATGCATGAGGCGCACAGCTACATGCGTAGGCGCACTAGCATGCATGAGCAGGTTTGCAGGCACATAAGTTACATGCGAGAAGCGCAGAGTTACATACGGGCAATAGTTGCATGCAGGGCAGGCAGGGCAGGTTTTTTTTTAAAAGGCAGAGTGGTGAAAGGTCCTAATGGCTAGAGGGGGTGAATAGCCTATTAAAATTTCTATAACAACACTTAGCAAACCGGTTAGACAAATATGAGGCGAATCGAGTGTTGCTTTAGCCTACTAAATGTAAGCCACCTACCACAATTCTAGTTTCTATAGTCTCTATCCACACAATGGCTATGTTACTACACTAAATTAGTGTGCTCTCAAAGACTAACTAAAGAGCTACACTAACCAAACTAACAAGCTCTCACGACTAGCCACACTAAAGAGCTTGACAACTAGTTTACAATAATGTAAAGAGATAGAGCAAGATGGTTATATCGCCGAGTCGAGGAATGAATCAATCAATCACAAGAATGAATACCAATGAAGACCAATCACCTCGAAATCAAATGATGACACAATGATTTTTTACCGAGATTCACGCGCTAATTGGCATCACACGCCAAACCCTCAATAGGGTGCCGTACAACCAACACAAGATGAGGATCACACAAGCCACGAGCAATTTACTAGAGTACCTTTTGGCTCTCCACCGGGGAAAGGTCAAGAACCCCTCACAATCACCCCGATCAGAGCCGGAGACAATCACCAACCTCCGCTCGATGATCCTCGCTGCTCTAAGCCGTTTAGGTGGCGGCAACCACTAAGAGTAACAAGCGAATCCCACAGCGAAACACGAACACCAAGTGCCCCTAGATGCAAAACACTCAAGCAATGTACTTAAATTCTCTCCCAATCTCACAAAGATGATGAATCAATGATGGAGATGAATGGGAGGGTTTTGGCTAAGCTCACAAGGTTGCTATGTCAATGCAAATGGCCAAGACACTGAGCTTGAGCTAGCCAAACGATATTTATAGACGCCCCAAACAATAGAGTCGTTGGCTCAATTATTGGGCTGGCTGCGGGATGACCGAACGCGCAGGTCGTGTGCACCAGACGCGTCCGGTGTGGTGACCAGACACATCCAGTCGCTGCGTCCTATCACAGCTTGACCGCCATGTGTCCCTTTCAAATTGTTTAGCCATTCCCGCCCAATGGCTATCTCTGCGCATAGTAATACTCCGTGATCGGACGCGTTGTTAGAAAATGATTGGACGCGGGAGACGCATCGTCCGGTCGAGTCCAGAGAGCTCCCAGAGCCGCTCTAGGCTGACCGGACGCGTTCGGTCACATCGGACCGGATGCGGGAGATGCAGCATCCAGTCGAGTCTAGAGAGCTCCTAGAGCCGCTCTGGGCCGATCGGACGCGTCCGGTCACAACGGACCGGACGCTCCCAGCGCCCGATCAATTATAACGCTAAAAACCTGAGACTTGCTGGTTCACACCGGACGCTGAACAATAACTCGTCAGCGTCCGGTCACTCCACTGAACCAGAGTCCGGTCACCTCGGCAACTCTGCCCGCGCCTGGGCAGAATACCGGACACGTCCGGTATCGATATCAAACGCGTCCGGTCATGTCAGGAACACTGCCGCCTGAGACAGTACCAGACACGTCCGGTACGCATGTCGGACGCGTCCGGTCACCCCGTGACTAGTGCAATTAACTCATTTTCAACTTTATCTTCTTTACCCTTGCTCAAATGTGCCAACTATGAAGTGTATCACCTTGTGCACATGTGTTAGCATATTTTCACAAATATTTTCAAGGGTGTTAGCACTCCACTAGATCCTAAATGCATATGCAATGAGTTAGAACATCTAGTGGCACTTTGATAACCGCATTTCAATATAAGTTTCACCCCTCTTAATAGTATGACTATCTATCCTAAATGTGATCACACTCGCTAAGTGTCTCAATCATTAGACCAAAAAGCTCCTATTAATTTTACCTTTGCCTTGAGCTTTTTGTTTTTCTCTTACTTCTTTTCCAAGTACAAGCACTTGATCATCACCATGTGTGGGGGGTACGACCCCGAATACCTATGGCAGACCACATGGGCTGCTCCCTCAGGGGTGGCCTAGCCCACAAGACGAAGCCTTGTGGGGCACGACTCTGCTCGATGCCTCCCGCAAGACACCGGAAAGATATCCTGAAGATACTACGAGATCTATTAGGATACGTATAATCCCATGATTCATGTAATCTGTTATTACTTTCTGGTTATCTCTCATATCTAACCGACTTGTAACCCTATCCCATGGACTATATAAGGCGGGCAGGGACCCCTCCAAACACACGTAATATCATACGATAGCTAATACAAACCAACAGATCACATGAGTAGGGTATTACATCATACTGACGGCCTGAACCTGTCTAACTCGTGTGTCTCTGTTGCCTTCTTGTTCTTGATTACACGCCTCTCTATCGATCAATCTACCTTCGTGGGATACCCCTCGGAGGACTGTCGATGATATTCTATCGACAGTTGGCACGCCAAGTAGGGGTGTGCATGCTGTTTCAATATTAAACAAGATGGTATGTTCCATAGGCTCTTTGTCCCTCTAGCAGCCCAACTAGATCTTTATGGTTGGATCGATCTCGTGGATCATCAATGCTGACGGAGTTGGAGAGCTCATCGAGCTGGTGCAGATCGATTCTGCTCCAATCACCCTAGCACCTATGACTATAGATCCGATCTCAGAACTGCCTCCGAGGTTGCCTTCATTAACAACTCACCGCTCACTTCCTCGCTACCAGAGGAGGCAGATCAACAATAACGATCTGATCACATCCATTGATCAGGTTGGTCAGAAGCTCGCCGATTGCCTCTCCATTGCTGAATCAGCTCTGGACACTCTGGTTCAGCGCCGACCACCCTCCGATCCAGATCTATCGGAAGCTACTTGGGAAACCCCGGGGGTTACGGCCCTACCCTTCGGGCTCAGTAATGTCGTCGCCACCTACCAAGATGCCCTAAGGGGCAAATTCACCGACCAGATTGGAGATGTCCATCCTCCCATCGACCAGATCGTCGACCAGCCTCCACCGGCCGTTAACATGCTGCACGTTGGCCGACGCCCAGAGCATCCCTCCAAACTATCCTGGAGGAGAATCCGGACTTCGAGTCCTAGGGCTCTATGAAGACTGTTGCTGAAACCACCACTGAGTTACTTCCTCTCCCTCCTTTCTGTGCGGGTGCAATCTTCAACGTCAGCGTCGACAGCCCCCCGCGAGAAGGGGAAACCAAGGAGGACCGCGCCACCTGTGTCAATAGGAACGTCAACCGTGCGTAGCGTCAAGCAAACGAGGCTGCCCTTACGATGGCCAAGCAACAGCTTGACTCACAAGGAAGACCATGCCAACTCCAACGCAACCTCGATGATGAGTTTGTTCACGTTGACAGCCATGATGTCTATAAGACCCCAAGCACCAACCTAGTCGTGGCCGCCAACGAGCTCACCCAGCTCCCGTAGACACCAGAAGTTGCCAAGGTCATCGCCATGCTTAAAGCGGTGCACTGCCAGGTCAATGAGATTCGCCAGGATCAGAGACCTTCATACTCCACAAGCTCAATTCGCCGATCAGCCGCACCAAGATCCGATCGCCCAAGTCGCTTCACCGACCAGCACCGCGATGACATGCAACCTCTCTAGAGCAGAGCTAGGGGCAACCGCATTGAACATCACTGCCATCACAACCAAGAGGTCGACCAGGACATCCGAGTGCACCTCAACAATCTCCAAGATGCACGATGACATATCGACAAACACCGCTCAACGCCGGTAACGCTGCGGACGACGGCGCCGACAACCCTGAAGGGACCCCAACATTCATGAGGGTGCTCCAAACACGTCAGTCGCCCCATGGTTTTAAAATCACTGGGGTCAAGCCCTATGAGGGAAGGATGAACCCAACACAGTGGCTACAGGCTTACACCACTGCTGTCCGTGTCATCGGAGGAGACACCAGTGTCATGGCGAACTATCTTCCCATCATGCTCACGCCAACCGCCATGAACTAGTTCAAAAGCCTCGCCCTAGATTCCATCGGATCCTAGGAAGAGCTAAAGAAGGTCTTCACCGACAACTACATGGCTACATGCACTCGGCTAGGCACCAAGCATGATCTAAACCGCATCTACCAGAAGTCGTCCGAGCTCCTTCGTAGCTACATCAGACTCTTTTCCGAGATGAGGAATTCTATTCCCAACATCACGGAAGCTGAGGTCATCACCGCCTTCATCCGAGGACTCCATCACCATGAGCTTCGCTCCAAGTTCAACTGCAAGCCACCCATAGGGATTGGTGAGATGATCACGACCGCCAACCAGTACGTCGACGTAGAGGAGGCTGAGGTGTGCTTCAACGAGGATGCGGGCACTCATCGCCCAACTCACCACAGCGACGATCCCTCCGACGATCGGCGCCACAATGACCATCGCTACGACGACTGTAGTCATCATTAGGACAGTGGCCGTGATCGGCCAGAAGGCTCCAAGTCTAGTCAATATCGCCACCGCCGACCAGACCATATCATCGCCACTGTTAACGAGCCTTAAGCCAAGTGCAACTACGATGAGCAGTACAAGAAGATCCTCAATGGCCCGTGCCCTCTCCACAAGAATGCCAAGCATAAGATGAAGGATTGCCTTGGCTTGGCTAAGGAATTCTAGGATAAAAAGCTGGACAACGACAACAATGATGACACTGGAGGCCGCCGACAACCTAGGGGCAACAACAATACCTTCTAGGATCATCACAAGGTGGTCGCCACCATCTTTGGGGGCCTCGCCTCCACCGAGAGTAGAAGAGAACAAAAGCTCGCCACCCGCTGGGTGCTCGCCGTCACTATGGAAGACGCCACCGCCAACCCTAGCTATCACCCTTCGTCCGAGGTCCCCATCACCTTCAGCAGGGCCGACCAGTGGGTGGATATCCCTTACACAGGGTGTTTTCCCCTCGTCCTCGACGCAACCGGCCAGAAAGTGCTTTTTTAGAAAAGTGCTCGTTGACGGTGGGAGCGCTCTGAACCTCCTCTTCGTCGGAGCCCTAAAAGAGTTGGGCCTCAGGATAGCAGATCTCACACCCTTAGACTCCTCCTTCTGGGGTGTGGTACCTAGCAGGGCGTCCAAACCGCTTGGAGAGATCACCCTACCAGTACAGTTCAGCACGGCAAGCAACTACCATGTCGAGCACATCAACTTCTACGTCGCCGACTTCAACACCGCTTACCACGCCATACTTGGTCAGCCAGCTCTGGCCAAGTTCATGGCTGTACTGCACTACACTTATTTTGTGTTGAAGATGCCTTTGCCTGTAGGAGTCCTGGCCCTGCGGGCCAACCTCTCCATCGCCTACGCCTGCGAGACAGAGAGTCTTGCCCTCGTCGAAGCCACTGACCTCTCCATTTAGATGGCCAGTGTGGTCACCGACGCCAAGACGGTGCCCGCCGATGACCTAAAGATCTCATTGCTAGAGCCTCCTCGCACCTCCGCCAAGTCCAAGGAAACCAAGGAAGTCAGCCTCGGCCTCGATGACCCCTCCAAGACAGTGAAGATTGGGGCTCACCTCGACCCCAAATAGGAAAGCGTGCTCATCTCCTTCCTACGTGCCAACGCTGATGTGTTTGCCTGGAAACCTACACACATGCCGGGGGTACCACAGGAGAAGATCGAGCACTCCTTGAATGTCTCATCGACCGCCAAACGAATCAAGCTGAAACTCTGACGATTCACGCCAGACAAGAAGGAGGCTATTAGCTTAGAAATAAAATAGCTCCTAGCTGCTGGATTCATAAAAGAAGTGTATCATCCTGAGTGGTTAGCAAACCCTATTCTCGTTTAAAAAAAGAATAAAGAATGGAGAATGTGTGTTGATTACACTGATCTTAACAAACACTTCCCTAAGGACCCCTTCGGTCTGTCTCGGATAGATGAGGTTGTAGACTCCACCACCAGCTGCGAACTGCTCTCCTTCCTCGACTGTTACTTCGGCTATTACCAGATCTATCTCAAGGAAGAAGACTAGATCAAGACGTCGTTCATCATGCCTTTCGGTGCATACTGCTACACCACCATGTCCTTTGGACTCAAGAATGCTAGGGCGACATACCAAAGGGCCATCCAGATGTGCCTCGATCAATATATCGGCTGCAACATCGAAGCTTACATCGACGATGTGGCCGTCAAGTCTAAGACCGCCGATGATCTTATCACCGACCTCAAAGAAACGTTCACCAACCTAAAAAGGTACCGATGGAAGCTAAACCCTTCAAAGTGCATCTTTGGAGTTCCATCCGATATACTCCTGGGCTACATCGTCAGCGCATGTGGCATCGAACCCAACCCCAACAAGGTCTCCACCATCACCAACATGAAACGGCCAGGATGCGTCAAGGATATACAGAAGCTTATAGGCTGCATGGCTGCTTTAAGCCGCTTCATATCGTGCCTCGGCGAAAAGGGACTACCGTTCTTAAAACTCCTCAAGGCCTCCGAGCGCTTTTCCTGGTCGAAGGAGGCAAACATAGCTTTGGAGCAGCTCAAGTTGTTCCTAACAAGGCCTTCGATCATGACGGTGCCATGGCCAGACAAAACTCGCCTGATCTACGTTGCCGCCACTTCTCGCGTCGTTAGCACAGCTATCATCGTCGAACGCGAGGAGGCCAACCATGCCTATAAGGTGCAACATCTAGTCTACTTCATCAGCGAGGTCCTTAATGAGCCCAAAACTCATTATCCTTGGGTCCAAAAGCTGCTATACGCCATTCTAATTACGTCGCGTAAGCTCCGCCACTACTTCGAGTATTACAAGATCGTCGTGGTCACTAAGTTCCCTCTGGGGGACATTCTCCACAACAAAGAGGCCAATGGCCGCATCATCAAGTGGGCTGTCGAGCTCAGTACTTACTCCATCGAATTCAGAAGCAGGCCTACCATCAAATCTCAAGCGCTTGCTGATTTCGTCGCTGAGTGGACCAAGATTCAAGAGCCCATCGCCGCTACTTGCCCCGAGCACTAGGTGATGTACTTTGACGGTGCTCTCAACATCAATGGTGCTGGTATGGGCATTCTGTTCATCACACCGACCAAGAATAAGCTTTGATATGTTCTCCAAATACATTTTTTTGGCCTCCAATAACGCTACCGAATACGAAGCGTGTCTCCACGGACTTCGTATAGCCATTGAGCTTGGCATCAAATGCCTCATGGTATATGGGGACTCCGCTCTGGTTATCAACCGGCTCAACAAAGACTGGTCCTGCTCTAGTGACAAGATGGATGCATATTGCACCGAAATCAGGAAGCTTGAAGGAAAATTATACGGTATCGAGTACCACCATGTGGTATGAGATTAGAATCAGCTCACCGACCACCTATCCAAGTTAGGCTCCTCTCGCGCCGCGATTCTGCCGGGGGTCTTCGTTCAAGATCTTTTGGTGCCATCCATTAAGGAAGAAAAGGAAGTTCAGGAAATTCTCCCCGCCGAGCAGCTGGTACTTACGGTACCTTCACCGGCCGCCGATTGGAGGGAACAGTTTGTCAAGTACCTCACCAATGCCGAAGTACCTACCGACAAGACTAAAACTGAATGCCTAATCTGTCGAAGCAAGCATTACGTGCTGGTGGACGACAATTTGATGAGGAAAAGTGCCAAGGAAGGGATACTGCAAAAATGCATCACCCAAGAAGAGGGAGTGAAACTACTTCTCAAAATTCACTCTGGTTCCTACGACAACCAACCGGCCTCGAGAAACCTAGCCGACAAAGCTTTCTGAGCTAGTTTTTACTAGCCCATGGCCGTCTCCAATGCAGAAGACCTCGTCTGACGTTGTGAAGGATGCCAATTTTTCGCCAAGCTTTCTGAGCTGGTTTTTACTAGCCCATGGCTGTCTCCAATGCAGAAGACCTCGTCTGACGTTGTGAAGGATGCCAATTTTTCGCCAAGCAAATACACGTGCCGGCATAGGAACTGTAGACCATCCTAGCTTCCTAGCCTTTCGCATGCTGGGGACTAGATATGATCAGGCCTTTCAAGCCAGCGCTAGGTGGTTTTCAGTATGTGTACATCGCCATCGACAAGTTCTCCAAGTGGATCGAGTACAAACCGCTTGTCTCAGCTACTACAAAGAAAGCAGTCGAGCTCTTCGAGGATATCATCCATAGATTCGGTCTCCCAAACAGCATTATCACCGACCTCAGAACCACTTTTACTAGTCATCATTTTTGGGACTTCTATGAAGACCGATGCATCTCCATTAAATACGTCTCTATTGCCCATCCTAGAGCCAACGGCCAGGTCGAATGGGCGAACGGCATGATCCTTGATGCCCTCAAAAAGAGGCTATATTAGAATGAAGAAAAGCATCCAGGTAGATGGCAAAAAGAGCTACCAGCTATGGTCTGGGGACTGTGCACTCAAGCTAGTTGCAACATCGGTGTGTCTCCATATTTCATGGTCTATGGCTTAGAAGCCATACTACCAGCAGACATTGCCTTCCGAGCACCTAGGGTGGAAAATTATGATAAAGAGCAAGCTGCAGCTATTCAGACAGAGGACGTCGACAGGGTCGAGGAGGAACACCTGATCACCTGCATCCGCACAGCCAAATACCTAGAAGGCTTGCAGAGGTACTACAATCGCAACATCAAAGGTTGTTCATTTGCTATTGGTGACCTTGTTCTCCGCAGAAAGCAAAAAACCTAAGGGATGAACAAGCTCTCCTCCCCCTAGGAAGGGCCTTACGTCATCAAAGAGGTTACCCGACCAGGGTCTTATTGCCTACGTGACTTGGATGGAATCGATATCCCCAATTCATGGCACATCGAGCACCTTATATGTTTCTATCCTTGAAACGCTCCAGATATGTATTCTCCACTCCATGATGAATAAAGTTTTGGTCGCCATAATTTATCTCTATTATTTCTCCATTACGATTTAATCTCCACTTACGGTCACCAAGCTCCAAGCTACTCCATCACGAACTCCAATATGAAATCACCATAACTGCTCTGCCACATTTTTCCATATCTCCAACATGTGATCGCCATAAACGCTCCACCACATTTCTCCATATCTCCAACATGTGATCGCCATAAACACTCTGTCGCGTTTCTCCATATCTCCAAAATGTTTCGCCGACCACCGAGCAGCACACGTTTTGTTTTGTGCTCTATGGAGAAGACCTAGTCTTTGATCTCTCCCTACACATGCTACGGGCTCCGCGCTCTGCGTTATAGGTGATTGGCTGAGGTTCCTTGGTCACGCCTGTTCCTCCTACACGTGCATGGGCTTCGCGCTCGATGTTATGGACTATGGGCTAGCCAAGGTCGAGAGCTCAGTGAAGAACTAACTGCTCGGATGGCACTTATACTACGTTTATTTCCAAGTTATTTCACCAACCACCGAGCAGCACACGTTCCGCTCTGTTCTCTATGGAGAAGACCCAGTCTCTGATCTCTCCCTACATGTGCTACCATCTCCGCGCTCTGCGTTATGGGTGGTCGGCTATGGTCCTTGGTCACGCATATTCCTCCTACACGTGCACGAGCTCCGCGCTCGATGTTATGGACTATGGGCTAGCTAAGGCCAAAGATTTCAGTAACGAACTAACTGCTCGAACGCTACTTATACTGCGTATAATTGCGTTAGGGTTAATACTACAATGATTTCACTACAATGATTTCTTCACCGCAACACTACAAACTGCATAAACATGCAGATGTCAACATTTATACATACACATAAATGTCTGTTTGCACCCTTGCGCGCTTTTAACTAATCAATTTAGTTATTACAGCACATTCTCCGAGCAGATCACCGAGCTTCGCCATCGCCGTCTGTCTTGCCGAACAGGTCGATGTTGCCGGCCAGCTTTTTCGCCGCATCCTCCACCTCATCCTCTAGCTGCTGGTGCTCTGCCTCACCCATCCCTTCGGTGAATCCAGCCCCTATCGCCTAAAGGTCAATGGTTGGGTAGTGGGACCAGACCAACGCAAGGGCGTGAGTAACGACGGTAACAATGGCATCACGGTTGAGGCTCTTGAAGTTCTCCCATGCTGCCTTGCACCTCTCGATAATGGTGTCTGAATGTGGTGGCCTACCGTCGGGCTGAGGAGCCGCCTCCAAGTCGACATAGTCGAGCATCGGTTTGACTCCGATGACTACGGCGTCGAACTTGTCCCTTTCTGTCCTGGCCTCCTACACTAGCACATCAAACTATGCCTTGACCCTCTAATGGTACTCTGCAAGCATTACAAGGTTCCATCAAGCAAGGAAACTACTTCAATAGTAACTTAGACCAAGAAGTACTCACCTTTCAGCTCCTTGGCCAGTTTGTCTGCTCACCCTAACTCCTTCGCCTTCTCCTCTCGGAGTTGCTCGATGGCTTGGCGTAGTTGGCCGAGCTCCGCATCTTGCTCTACAAGCACAACAGTCATCGCCAAGAATATGGTTGTTCAATAATACAAAGCACATTCGTCAATACGTCATACCTGCTTTCTGCTTGGATGCGTTCCTGAGCTGCTCGAACTTATGTTCTAGCTGCTCGGAAGCACTCGACAGCTGCTCGGAGATAGTGGTTAGCTACTCAGACTTGCCATGCAGCTGCTCGAACATGGTCGCTAGCTGCTCGGATAGGATGCCTTTCTGGTACTCCAGGTCCCGCGTGTTGGACTCAGCAAGGTCTCGCTTGCGCTGGGCCTTATGGATGTTCTTCTCTATAAGTTTCATCGCCTCTTTGAGTTTTTCATTCTCCTTGGTGAGGGGCTCCATCCTCTTTATTAGCTGGCACTGCTGCTTAGCAGTCCAAGTTATCCCCTATAAAAACACCAAGATTATGAAGAAGAACAATCTCCAACGTTAAAGATGAACATTACAGATGCAGTACTGACCTTGATTTGTTTCATCACTCCGACAAGGGCAAACTCTAGTCTCCTCAGCTCCCTGGTGGTGTCCTCCTCCTCAATAACCACCACCTCGTAGCCACATCTATAGAGGATTCGGACAGCTTGGGGTCGAGATTCCTCACGTTCGATCTCTTCCACCTCATCCTCCTTCGCCATGGCTGGAAGCACCACCAGGGACTCCGTGGATAGACAATGTGTTCGGCCACACCCTGTGATGCCTCAAGGGGTGTTGTTTGCTCCTCGGGCATCACCGTCTTCGCCGCCCTAGAATCTAGCGTGGCACCAGCATCTCCTGCATTCGCCATTGAAGACTCAGCAGTTTCCGCCATTGCCCCAAGCATCGTCACCGACCCATCTGCCATTGGTGAAAACTATTCGCCGCTGCCAAGTCCATCAGTAGCGGCGGTTAACTCCTCTGTCAGCTATCGAGTGCTTGGGGACTCTAGGACAGGAGCCGTCGGCATTGTCTCTACCCTAGGACCAGCCCCTGGCTGCTCGTTAGCCTGGACGGGCAAGGTCGGATCCTCCGCACGCCTCGCGCTGCATCAGATTAGCTTGTTAGCCGCTAAAAAAGGATAAGGATGTGACAACTGAATAACTCCAAGACAAGGGTACTTACGTAGCGGCTTTCTGATAGATTTTTCTGAACCGGCGCTGCCGACCTGAGCCCCTAGCTGTGGCCTTGGGGTCAATTCCTACATCTTGCGGTGGAGGTCTCGCAGTCTCCACCGCCGACCTCTCTTTCGCCCATCGCTCCAGGACTCCCCTCGCCTGCTGCTCGGGGACTCCCTTCGCCCACCGCTCTAGGACTCCCCTCGCCTGCTGCTCGGGGACTCCCTCCACCCGCCGCTCTAGAACTCCCCTTGCCTGCTACTCGGGGACTCCCTTTGCTTGCTGCTCGGGGACTCCCATCACCTACTATTGGGGGACTCCCTCCTTTCCCTTCGATTATTCCTCCGTGCGTGTGCTGCGTGGAGGCGCCTTCGTGCTCGGTGGAGGAGCCACTGGAACTTCGTCATCATCCGACCACTTAGACATCACGGTACTCCATGTCCTAGTGGTCTAGTCACCGCCAAGCAAGATACCATTTGGCTTGAGGGGAGCGACACCCGTCGCCTTTCTCTTCTTTCAGGACGGCTCGTCCACCGCTACCCTCTTCCCCTGGACTTTCTTCGACACCGGAGATGGACTCTCCGATGAGATGCTGATGGCTCCCTCCTCAGGCTACATCAGTGGCCAAGCATCTACTGCCTACGGCCAATCGCCCCTCGGCACGCTCAAGAAGTACACCGCTCTTTTCTATGAATGGATCTTCGCATAAGTGAATCAGTCCATTGCTCGACAACGACAAAAGATAAAAAGCATTAGGAACACACAATTGAGATATTTACCTAAGGAGGTAGATTCTGGCAGTGAAAGGGTATCATCTACCTTAGCAAGTTGAATGAGGCAAGTGGAGCGAATAGCTCTACGTCCTGCTCCTGCACAACGTCCCTCAATAGCATCTCTGTCCTCTCTCGGGTACCGTCGGTCTCCCCTTTGAAATCAAAGGCTGCGTGGGCCCTCTCCTTGCAGGGCTGGATGTGGCGCACTATGAAGCTCGCCGTCACCAGTCCACCATTGGTCTTCATGCCCTTTATTAAGCCAAGGAGCTCCTTACCTTGCTCCATGTCAGCACTGCTTGGTTTTTCTGACCAGCTCTTTTGGCTCTCCGGGATGTGGTCGACGTCGCAGCGAATTACAATGTGGCTCTGCTTCATGTAGAACCACATGGCATTCCACCCCTTCAGCGAAGTATTCAGTAGTATAGTGATGTACTCGCTCGCCATCTTGTCCTAGAGTTGCAAATATACACCGTCGACCACCTTGGAACCGCCGCCGCCTTTCTTCTTCAACCAGAACAGGGTTTGAAGAGGTTGAAGTGTGGAAGAATCTCCAGATACGCTTCGCAAAAGTGGATAAAGATTGAGATGTGCAAGATGGTGTTTGGGTGGAGATTGCATAGACTAAGTGCCCAAAACTCCAACAGATCCCTCAAAAAAGGATGAATAGGAAATCCTAAACCTCGCCAGAAATAATCCTCAAACACCACTACTTCATCAGTATGAGGCATTGGGAAGGGCTCGCCGCTAGCTGGCCACCATTCGGCGGTGACACGGTTAGGAAGAACGCCCGCCTCCACCAATCTGTTGAGCTTTGCCTGTCCCGTGCGTGACGGCACCCACTCTTCATCACGGCTAGCTCTGACGCTCGCCTTCTTTGGGCTCGCCTTCTTTGGATCGTAGCTCCCCTCTTAGGTGCCATCTCTTGGATCCGGATGGAGACTAGCGGCAGAAGCGCATGTGGATGTGGATCTAGAAACGCGAGGGCTAAGGAGGAAGATGAAATGGCAAAGTGGCAAACGTGGGAGCCCAGGGTGTGGTGGCGCAGTTATAAAGCACTCCCACACCCTTTCGCATTCGAGGGTTTTAGGGAAACCGCTCCCATGATTTGCGCCTCTCCAAATTCTCTACAACAGCAAGGTGGCCCATTACCTAGGCTTTCACGCAACTGTAGCCCGTATCACCGATTTATCTCCACAATTTGTTACGGCTCACCAAATATTCGCCAACTTCTTCGCCAACCGTTACGGCTCAGTAATTACTATTGTACAACCATTACTCTAGTATTTTCTCCACGATTTGTTTTCTCCAAGATTTTCTCTTGTGGCTCAGGGACTGCGGCAGCATTACGTCTCGGTTCCTCACCGCATTAGGGATTTTTTTCTTCAGTTGACTGCTGTTTCTCACCTTGGCACCACGTGACCATGTCACCTACTGTCAAGCTCGGGGACTAAGTGGGCACACTTCACCTTATGGTGAATGTGCTTTTTCTCACCTCGGGGCTATGCCCGGGGACTGGCTTTCTGCTCAGCTGGTCTTTTTTTACTCTTCTTCTTTGGACCCTGGCACCACATGACTACGTCATCTACTGTCAGGCTCGGGGACTAAGTGGGCACACTTCACCTTGTGATGAGTATGTTTGCTTTAATCTAGAAGACTCCATACCTCTTGAAGCTGAAGAAGACTATCTCCCTTTCTCATGGTTGGACTCTAAGTGGGCACACTTGGTCCACCGCGAAGAAATTTTCGATTCTGAACTTGAGCTCCTTACACCCTTATGGCAAGCCGTACTTAGGTTACATTGCTCAGCAACAGTTCACGCTGCTCGATGACGGTTCATGCTGCTCAGCGATGGTTCACGCTGCTCACAACTGCTTGGCAACTCATCACGGTGGTCGGACCATGAGTTTGACTGCTCGGGTTTGTTCGCACCTGCTCGGACAAGCTCATGACGGCGTTGCACAACGGGTACAAGGTGCTCGGGGACTAGATATGGGGGGTATGATCCTAGATACCCACGGCAGACCACATGGGCTATGCCCCCAGGGGTGGCCCAGCCCACAAGACGAAGCCTTCCGGGGCACGACTCTACTCGGCGCCTCCCATAAGACACTGGGAAGATATCCTGAAGATACTACGAGATCTGTTAGGATACGTATGATCCCATGATTCATGTAATCTGTTATTACTTTCCGGTTATCTCTCAGATCGAACCAACTTGTAACCCTACCCCTCAGACTATATAAGGTGGGCAGGGACCCCCTCCAAACACACACAATATCATACGATAGCTAATACAAATCAACAGACCACAGGAGTAGGGTATTACGTCATACTGATAGCCTGAACCTATCTAACTCGTGTGTCTCTGTTGCCTTCTTGTTCTTGACTACACACATCTCTGTGAATCAATCTACCTTCATGGGATACCCCTCGGAGGACTGCCAATGATATTCTATCGACACCATGGCATCTCTATCATCAAGTCATGATCTTCATTTGCTTCACCACTTGGAGTAGTGCTACCTATCTCATAATCACTTTGATAAACTAGGTTAGCACTTAGGGTTTCATCAATTCACCAAAACCAAACTAGAGCTTTTAATCTCCCTCATTTTGGTAATTGATGGCAACCCTTACACAAAGATATGAATTGAAATTAAATTGAATCCATGTTGCTTGCCCAAGCATATTTACCATGTGTAAAAGGATATGGACAAGTTTCATGAATCCCATATGGTAGCAATTGCTCCCCCTATATATGTTCTAAGAGTTTGGATTGTAGCTTGCACATATGCTTAGATAGGAAATATAGGAGACAATATCTACCAAATGATGCTAAGGTATAAAAGATGGATCTTTGAAGCGTGATACCAATCGGAGTGCACCAATATACCATCCTTAGCACCATTAGTAACTAGACATACACAAAAACTAGAATACCCCGTGAGATCAACATTAGAAGTAAGGGTCTAGTTTTCATAATGTGAGCATGAGTCTAGCTACTTAACCTATGCATGCTAGTTTTTCATTTCATCATTCAAACCTACAACTAGCATACACCACACAAGCATGGATATTAAAATTTAAAACTTGTGCCATGCAAGCAAACATATGAAATACACATTCAAATGCATCCACCAAGTTTATGAGCTTGCTCCCTCTACTTATATGCTTAAAATTTTAATTTATCCCCATCATTTGTCATATCTCTCCTTCTATGTCAATTTCTCAATTTCTCCCCGTTTGTTCTCTTTTCACTATCTTTGTATACTATTTCTCCCCTTTGTCATCAATGACCACAAAGGTTCAAAATGTAGATAGGTTGATATTATCAATGTCAATCAATGGGGTGAGGATCATTTTCCCAAATTTGGTTCAATCTAGAATACTTGCCAAAGATGTTTAACTCGGTTTGATCCAAGGACAAGCTTCTTCACACCTCCAAATAAGGGTTATCTTGTACCATGTTGAGTTAAACACTTATAGCTCATTTTATAGATCAAACACTAGGTTTACAAGCCCACAAACATGTCATATGTTACCACTAGACCAAATTGAACATAGAAGCAATAGTGGTATCATACAAACATCAAAATCATTTTATTTTCATGAATGAGCCTATTAAATGTGAAAAATGACTAGATGCACTAATCATGTCCTTAGCAAGAATGTATGTCATGCCAATCAACTTTTAACTTGGATTGCTTGAAGGAGAGGCATGTCATATAAGTGGGGAGTACATCAACACATATTTGAGAAATCCAATATGTTTAACTCATTCCTTAGCTTGCAAAACCTTTTCTCATCTAATGGCTTGGTGAATATATCGGCAAGTTGATCTTCGGTGCCTACACTCTCAATGCAAATGTCCCCTTTTTGTTGGTGATCTCTTATGAAATGGTGGCGAACATCAATGTGCTTTATTCTTGCGTGTTGAACTGGATTGTTGGTTAACTTGATTGCACTCTCATTGTCACATAGCAATGGCACTCTCTTGAACTTGATTCTAAAGTCACTCAAAGTGGCCTTCATCCAAAGTATTTGAGCACAACAACTACCGGCGGATATGTATTCGGCTTCGGCGGTTGATAATGCAATACTATTTTACTTCTTTGATGACCATGAAACAAGTGATCTTCCCAACAATTGACATGTGCCCAAGGTGCTCTTCCTTTCAACCTTGCATCCCACATAATCCGAGTCGGAGTAACCAACTAGCTCAAACTTTGCTCCTTTGGGATATCACAAACCAACATTTTGTGTATGCTTCAAGTACCTCAATATTCTCTTTGTAGCCTTCAAATGACTTTCTCTTGGTGAGGCTTAAAATCTTGCACACATGAATACACTAAACATGACATCTGACCTTGATGCGGTCACATAGAGTAGGCTTCCAATCATAGACCGATACAATTTTTGATCCATCATATTGCCACTTGCATCACTATCTAAATTACTATTTGTTCCCATTGGTGTACTAATGGCTTTGCTATCACTCATGCCAAACTTCTTAAGCATGTCTTTGATGTACTTGCCTTGACTTACAAATGTACCATTCTTCAATTGCTTGATTTGAAGACCAAGGAAGTTACTTAACTCTCCAATCATGGACATTTCAAACTCATTAGCCATTATTTTTCCAAACTCTTCACAAAAGTCTTGATTGGTTGATCCAAATATGATGTCATCAACATAGATTTGCAACACAAAATAAGTCTTTGCTAATCTTCTTGGTAAAAAGAGTGGTGTCAACCTTTCCCATCATGAACCCTTTAGAGAGTAGGTAGTCCCTCAATCTCTCATACCATGCTCTAGGTGCTTGCTTCAAGCCATACAATGTCTTCTTCAACTTGTACACATGGTCAGGCTTCTTGTCATCTTCAAAACTGAGAGGTTGCTCAACATATACTTCTTCATTAATGTAGCCATTGAGAAATGCACTCTTAACATCCATTTGATAGAGCTTGATGTTGTGGGTACAAGCATAGCCTAATAAGATTCTAATTGCTTCCAATCTAGCAACCGGGGCATATGTTTCTCCAAAGTCAAGATCTTCAACTTGTGCATATCCTTGTGCTATCAATCTTGCTTTGTTCCTTACTACTATCCCATCTTGATCTTACTTGTTTCTAAAGACCCATTTGGTTCCAATCACATTGTGTCCCTTTGGTCTCTCTATCAATTCCCATACTTGATTTCTTGTGAAGTTATTCAATTCTTCATGCATAGCATTCACCCAATCAACATCCTTCAATGCTTCATCTATCTTCTTTGGTTCAATGGATGACACAAATGAGAAATGCTCACAAAATGAATCTAATCTTGATCTAGTTTGCACATCTCTTGAAATATCACCAATGATAGTGTCCAATGGATGATCCCTTGCAATATTGGTTGGTTGGAGGATTAGAACTTGATTGCTTGCACTTGCTTGATCATTTAGTTGAGATGATGCACTAACCACTTGATCTTGTTTATAATCATGAGAGTCACTTGTACTAGCTTGATTTGTATCATCTTGCACATTTGAGTTGAAGAGCACTTGCACTTGATCATATTCATCATCATTCACTTCCCTAGGCCTCAATTCACCAACATCCATGTTATTCATGTCATTTGAAAGTTGAATGCCTCTAACATCTTCCAAGTTCTCACTCTCATCTTGGTAACCCTTGGTTTCATCAAATTCAACATCATGAACTTCCTCAAGAGTACCACTATCCAAATTCCAAACTCTATATGCTTTGTTAGTAGTTGAGTATCCAAGTAGGAATCCTTTGTCACATTTCTTGTCAAACTTGCCCAATCTAGTGCCCTTATTCAAGATATAACATTTGCAACCAAAGACTCAAAAATATGCAATGTTGGGCTCTCTACCATTCAAGAGCTCATATGGTGTCATCTCTTTCAATGCGTGACAATAGAGGCAGTTGCTACAATAGCAAGCCGTGTTGATAGCTTTGGCCCAAAAAGATTGACTCACATTGTACTCACTAAGCATAGACCTTGCCATATCAATGAGTATTCTATTCTTTCTCTCAACGAGACCATTTGATTATGGAGTGTACTTGGCCAAGAATTGATGTCTAATTCCAAATTCATCACACAACTCATCAATTCTAGTGTTCTTGAACTCACTACCATTGTCACTTCTAACTCTCTTGATGGTTGTTTCAAACTCATTGTGAATACCTTTGACAAATGATTTGAATGTTGCAAACACATCACTTTTGTCCACCAGAAAGAATACCCAAGTGTATCTAGTATAATCATCCACTATCACAAAGCCATATTTGTTACCACCAATGCTAGTGTATTGAGTTGGCCCAAACAAATCCATGTGCAATAACTCAAATGCTTTATTAGTGCTCATCATGCTTTTCTTAGGATGGGTGTTTCCAACTTGTTTGCTGGCTTGATAAGAGCTACAAAGCTTATACTTCTCAAACACAACATCTTTCAAGTCTCTAACCAAGTCATGATTAACCAATATATTCAATTGTTTCATTCCAACATGACCAAGCCTTCTATGCCATAACCAACCCATGCTAGACTTAGTGAACAAACATGTAGATAATTGAGCTTCACTAGTATTGAAATCAACTAAGTATAGATTCTCATATCTAAAGCCTTTGAAGATCAAGTTAAAGTCATCTACACTTATGATCTCTACATCATCTACCCCAAATATGCATTTGAATCCAAGATCACACAATTGAGCCACAGATATCAAATTGAAGTTCAAGCTCTCTACTAGCAACACATTGGAAATGCTCATGTCATTGGATATTGCAATCTTACCAAGCCCATTGACTTTGCCTTTGCCATTGTCACCAAATGTGATACTATCATAACCATCATTGCCATTGGTATTGATTGAGTTGAATATTCTTGCATCACCGGTCATGTGTTGAGTGCACCCACTATCAAGAACCTAATGCCTTCCTTCGGCTTTGTAATTGACCTACAAAAGAAGATCAATTCTTTTTAGGTACCCAAACTTACTTGGGTCCTTGAAGCTTAGTGACTAAGCTCTTTGGCACCCAAATGGCTTTCTTCTTTGAGCCCATCCGTAGTGTTCCAATGAACTTAGCTTTCATAGCATTTGTACCCTTAGTAACCACATAGAAAGAATTAATCTTAATTGAGGATACATTAGCACTTTTGCTCTTGTTCTTGCACTCATGCTCTTTATGACCAACTTGCTTGCAACTAATGCAAAACCGACCATTGTTCTTCACAAAACTAGTCTTGTGAGGAGCAAAAGCCGCCTTGCCTTTCTTAGGTGTATAGCCTAATCCCTTTTTGTAGAGAGAAGCTCTTTGGCTACCCAAGCACATAAGCAAGCGGTCCTCACCACCATAGGCCTTAGCCAAGGTGTGAGTTAGCTCATTGACCTCCCTCTTGAGGGTCTCATTCTCAACCATTAGTGAGGCATCATATGTGAAACCATCACTACTAGATGAGGCGGAAGTGAAAGTGCTACAAGAAGGGTTAGTAGGAGCAACAAAGATAGGCTTATAGAATGATTCATCAATTAAGTCACAAGTTAAGCCTACATTACAGTCTCAACATGCTTCTTCTTATTTTGTTCATCAAGCAAAGAGGAATGATCTTTTTTAAGCTTCTTGTGAGCCTTGCCAAGTTTCTCATGGGCTTCCTCTAGCCTCTCATGAGATGCATTGAGCTCATCAAAGGCTTGCTTAAGGGCTTTTAGTTCCTTATGCAAGCTTTTGCATTCCCTTCTCTTAATGTCAAAGTGTTTTTAGCATCATCTAGCATGTCGAGTAGTTCATCCTTAGTTGGTTCATCATCATTACTATCACTTTCATTTTCATTATCATGTTCCTCATCACTTCCATCAACACAAGTTTGTACCTTAGTGGCCTTAGCCATGAAGCATGATGGAGTGTCGATGAGAGAAGGCTTCTCATTGATAGCAATGCTTGCAAGTGCCTTCTTCTTGGTGGTCTTGTCATCTTCACTATCATCGTTATCACTTGAGGAAGCATCACTATCCCAAGTGACTACATATGAACCACCCTTCTTCTTCTTCTTGAAGGTCATCTTATCCTTCTTTTCTTTCTTTTCCTTCTTGTCCTTTTTGTTCTTCTTGTCATCATCTTTGTCACTATTGTATGGGCATTGAGCAACAAGATGATCTTTGCTTTTGCAATTGAAGCATCTTCTTGACTCTTCCTTGTTCTTGGATAAAGACTTCTTTCTTCTAGCATGGTAGACCTTCTTCATCATGAACTTGTTAAATCTATTAACAAAGAGAGCCATCTTCTCATCATCCATCTCATCAAAGCTTAAGTCTTCATCTTCACTTGATGATTCTTGCTTTGCCTTGCCCTTGGATGATAAATGCCACACTCTTCTTCTTCTCATCCTTCTTCTCATCTTTCTTCTCCTTCTTTTCTTCCTTCTCATCATCATCTCTATATGTATCATCGGTCATTATATCTCCCAACACTTGGTTTGGTGTCATGGTGTCCAAACCACTCCTTACTAGAATAGTGACCAATGTGCCAAATCTTGAGGGTAAGCATCTCAAGAACTTGTAGGAGAAGTCCTTGTCCTTCACCTCTTCTCTAAGTGCTTTGAGATCATTGACAAGCACTTGAAGCCTATGGAACATCTCTGGCACACTCTCATCCTCCTTTATCTTGAAGCTTGTAAACTTCTCCTTGAGAATGTATGCCTTTGCACCCTTCACGGCCTGAGTGCCCTCAAATGATTCCTCCAACTTCTTTCATGCCTCATGAGCTCTCTCAATGTTCTTGATTTGCTCAAATGTTCTCTCATCCAAAGCATCATGGATGGCACTAAGAGCAATGCCATTATTTTGGAGTAGCATCTCTTCGGCGGTGGTGGGAGCCTCTTCATCATCAATCTCAATCTTGGTCTCCACCACTTTCCAAACCTTTTTATTGATTGACTTGATATATGTTGTCATCTTAGCCTTCCAATAGGGATAGTTTGAGCCATCAAATTGGGGTGGCTTCTTGATGTTGTTGATTTGAGCCATTTTTACACCGAAGGTTGTTAAGCCTTAAATCACGGTGACCACAGCTCTGATATCACTTGAAAGGTCCTAATGGCTAGAGGGGGGGTGAATAGCCTATTAAAATTTCTACAACAACACTTAGCAAACCGGTTAGACAAATATGAGATGAAGCGAGTGTTGCGCTAGCCTACTAAAAATGCAAGCCACCTACCACAATTCTAGTTTCTATAGTCTCTATCCATACAATGGCTATGTTACTACACTAAGTTAGTGTGCTCTCAAAGGCTAACTAAAGAGCCACACTAACAAGCTCTCACGACTAGCTACATTAAAAAGCTTGACAACTAGTTTGCGGTAATGTAAAGAGAGAGAGAGCAAGATGGTTATACCACCGAGTCGAGGAATGAACCAATCAATCACAAGAATGAATACCAATGAAGACCAATCACCTCAGAATCAAATGATGACACAATGATTTTTTACCGATGTTCACTTGCTTGCCGACAAGCTAGTCCTCGTGGTGATTCACTCACTTGGAGGTTCAAGTGCTAATTGGCATCACACGCCAAGCCCTCAATAGGGTGTTGCACAACCAACATAAGATGAGGATCACACAAGCCACGAGCAATTTACTAGAGTACATTTTGGCTCTCCGTCGGGGAAAGGTCAAGAACCCCTCACAATCACCGTGATCGGAGCCAGAGACAATCACCAACCTCCGCTCGACAATCCTCGCTGCTCCAAGGCATCTAGGTGGCGGCAACCACCAAGAGTAATAAGCGAATCCCATAGAAAAATAGGAACACCAAGTGCCCCTAGATGCAAAACACTCAAGCAATGCACTTGGATTCTCTCCCAATCTCACAAAGATGATGAATCAATGATGGAGATGAATGGGAGGGCTTTGGCTAAGCTCACAAGGTTGCTATGTCAATGCAAATGGCCAAGAGACTGAGCTTGAGCTGGCCAAATGATATTTATAGACACCCCCAAACAATAGAGCCATTGGCTCAATTATTTTGCTGACTGCGGGATGACCGGACGCACAGGTCGTGTGCACCGAACGCGTCCGGTGGCAATCTCTGAACATAGTAATACTATGTGATCGGATGCGCTGTTAGAAAATGACTGGACGCAGGAGATGCAGCATCCGATCGAGTCCAGAGAGCTCCAAGAGCAGCTCTGGGCTGACCGGACGCGTCCGGTCACACCGAATCGACGTGGGACAAGCAACATCCGGTCGAGTCCAGGGAGCTCCCAGAGCCGCTCTGGGCCGACCAGACGCGTCCGGTCACACCGGACCGGACGCTCCCAGCGTCCGATCTGTAACACCCCAGGTGTTTGCCTTCCACATTTGCACTTGCATTTCATGAACATGAGCATCATTCATCCATTCATGAGCTTGTGTTGCCTGAAACATGTTTTTGAAACATTGCAACGTATCGTTATATTTCATGTGTGTTGTTTCTTTTATGAAATAAAAAGTGTGCAACACTTAAGTGCAACATGTGCAACTCACTTTAGTGAAATATTGTTAGTTCATACTATGCAACAAGATCATGAAACATGAGAAACATGACTATGAAACATTTGTAACATTTCATGTGTTTTTCATTGTTTTAGTACATACGATGCTTGATTCTTGTGTGACCAAGGTGTGGTGTGACTAATAATTCTCTTAAACAACTTAGTGATGCCAATTGGAACATTGTTCATATTGATCATGTTGCCTAAATAGGATTTCAAAAAGTGGTTTGACTTGTTTTGACCCATAAACCCCTTTTGTTTGACTGTTTAAAAAGTGTAGCTTAGGATGTTTGCATGTCTGAGCAACCTAAAACAAAGTTGTAGCAAATTTGATAAGGAACAAACTTTATTTAGAAGTCAAGTCATGAAAATGTGCACAACATGTTCAAAAAGGACCCACAAGTCGGTATTGAGGGTTGAATCAATACTTGAAAATTTTTCTAAGTCATAAATACAATTCCAATTTGATCGGGCCAACTTTGGCTTGATGTAACTTCTGATTCGTGGTGGATTAGACTATGATCCTTGAATAGAAGTTGAAGATGGAAGGTAGGGCTACAACTTTCATGTACACAGTTTTCGCTATTGATCAACGGTTTAGTCGTTTTAACGTGTTGAAGTTGCACTGTCAGGCTTGATTGGATCACTGAATGGCGAGCTACAGTGTTCGACAGGTTCAGAGTTCGATGGCCGCGTGTACGCCGCGCGTCGCCGATCGCCTGACCACGCAGGCCACGCGCCGTAGACGCCCTAGCACGGTCGGCCACGACATGAACACCCCCATGCGCCTGCCGACCGGTTCACAGTCTAGTTTCTCCATTCCATCGCCTCCACCGCGGGCAACCACAGAGCTCAGACGCTCCACCATTGCCGAGCACGCCGCGCCATCGCCTAGCTCGCTCGCCACCGCAAAAATGCGTCGGCTAGCTCGTTAATAGCTCCGCCGTGTTCTCCTCTACCTCGTCAACCTTCTAGCTGAGCCAATCGTGCTGTAGGTGAGGACCTTTGGCTAGTTTTCCGACGCCGTAGCCATGGTCATACCTCGCCGGAGTTGCGGTTTGTTGTGGCCAGCGCATCACCGCACCGCTCCTGTGTCCCTAGCCTTCGTTTCATCTTCTCTAGCATGCGTAGTTGCTCTAGTGATGATGTTACCGACGAAGCCAGTCCGGCCAAGCCGGAACACGGCCACGCACCACCGCGCCATGGTCGCCGCCGGTGACATTACATGGCTACACTTGACCACTTAACCACAGCCATTAGCAGTAGCATAGACAGGTCCGCCTTGGTCACTGGAAGCTGATGCGCGCTTTGCCTGGGTACCTAGCGCCAGGGTTCGCCGGAGCGCCGCCGTGCGCCATGGTCGAGCCACCATGCGCCATGGCCGACGTACCTAGGGGCCGGTAGAGAGAGCGATTGGGGCACCAATCAACGCGGGAGGTCGTGACGGTCATGGAGGTACCCTCCTCGTCGCCGGAGAAGTCGCCGTCTGTGAGCTTCGCCGTGTTCAGCGCCGTCGAAGCCGCCTCCCCTGTTTTCGTCTCACTGACAAGAGGGTCCGGCTGACAACCGGGTCCCACACGTCAGTGACTGCTTGTTCCATAGGATAGTTCAAATTTCTAGTTTTGAATGCTGTTTTGTAAATTTTGTAACTCCAAATGTGTAGATCCAAATGGTGTGATTCAAATTTTGTTAGGCTCACAGTGAGGTCTAGTATTTAAGAAAAATATGTCTTGAGCACATGATGTAGAAATTTTGGATGAATTAAATAGGAACTTGAAAGGTGTTTTTGAATGCATGCAAACTTGTTTAAATCATATCTTGAGTTTCTGTGATCCAAAAATTATGTAATTTTGTGGGTAAGCTAGTCTTGCTTAGTAGAAGCTCTGGTTAAAATTTGAGAGTCATTGCATGTATAGTTTTTGAGTTATAGATTTTCCTTTTATCATTGATGGATACTTGTATGAATTTTTGTAAATTATCTAGGAATCCTATGACCATGAAACTTGGTGGGTAGTATCTTAGTACCTTAAGGATGCTAGGAAAAATATGAAATCTGTTGCTTGACACTTTTTACTAAGGTTTCCTAATTATGCCATTTTAAGTCATTATGCCTTATCATTTTTGTGTAGACTGTTATACTTACTCAAATGGTGTGAAATTTTTATGGTAGTCTACTTAGAGCATATAGTATCTACTGTAATTTTTGTAGATTTAATGGTGTAGTTTTCATATATATTTATCATTTCCTCTAATTAATTAAATAAATTAAGAAAGGTATGCAAAGAAATGTTTGGGTGATGAACACCCTACTTTCTGGTGTTCTTGTGATATGTGTAATAAATGAGTAGAGTTAGTTTTGTCCAATTATTTGTTTACATCATAAGTTAATAATTATTTCGTTTGCATTATGTCTCTCTGGACAGATCTGGGGACTTTAGAAAGTTCCCCATGATATTTTGATTTGCTGTGAATGTGATGAATACAAGAGTTGTAGATAAGTTATGTATCTAGCTCCTGTCAAAATTTGAGGGCATTTGGCCTAGTAGTTTAGAAACTACAGCTGTTTCAAGTTAGGTTCCAGTTTTGCTTACTCTCTGTCTTGTGAGGACAGAGTTCTGTTGATCAAAGAATTCGACTTGGTAAAGTGTTGAATCATGCTTTGAGGTCTGAAAATGAATTTTATACAATTTCATAAGCTTTCCATATTGTCTTGTTGCATGTCATTTGGATTTATAAATCTCCAGTTATGGCTAGTTTACTGTACCGCTACATAGTCTTCATTTTTCTGAAATACAAATGCTTGAGTGTATGCTTGATGCAATGTTCTCGTTGATTGTTTAGGGGTTAGCCTAACTTGAGAATATGCTTAGGTGCAGGTGCTAGGTCATTAACTGAAGATGAACAATTATACATTAGATTGTATAAACTTGGTAAGTGAAAGTGATTTGAATAGGGCTTAAGTTGGAATATGCAAACTACAGCGAACATGTGCATTCCCCGAGCATCCCTGACATTCGTTCATGTGCATCCATGATATTTATCTTGCGCATTCATGCAATAGGTGTGCCGAAGGGAGTGACGTTGCTGGAGTTCGAGGGAGCCAACCAGGAGGAGGAGCCCGAGGTGCAGGAAGCCGACGAAGTAGCCGCCGCGGAGGAGTCGCCCGAGTGCCCTGACCACCAGCCTTCCTCGTTCCTGAAAGGCAAGCCCCGGAGCATATTAAGCCTCCTATGTTTTTACAAATACATTGAGTATCTTTTATTCGTTGATGATGCATTAAGTATAGGAATTGGTTGGAACCAATTGCTGCATTATATATCCCTCCTTGTCCAGATATCGCACTGGAATCCTATTTAAGTTTAGGAACAGGTTAAATGCTTAGCCATGCTTAGTGTGGTAGAAGCTAGATGATTTCCTATCACCTGCAAGCTTTAGGATGAGGTGGATCACGGTTGGCTATATTTGCTATCATGGAAAAGAACCATGTTAATAATGAATTAAGACCGGGCGGAGTCTTGTGTAGGTTTGGACATAGTGACTCTGTCTGAGTCGTTTAAGGACCGATACGCTGTACATCCTTATGTCATGTTGAACGCGGCCTAACACTTAGCTGGCCGGATAAGTTGTTCTGATCGCGAAGCCTAGTAGCTCAACTCAGGCCGGGGACGTGAGCAGTGGCGTGCATTCTGGAGGTAGTAAGGATGTGCGGAGAGCCATTGGCACAAGTCCAAGGCAGGTTAGAGTCCCGAACAATCTTGGCAGGGTGGTTCTCTGAGAATGTCGATCTGTTCAGACTCGCGACTCATGAATCGTACCAAAGGTGACTCGTTTGCAACCCTGACGGGGGAAGCAGGGTTTGTGTTTAGGAATACCCCTCCAGCTGGATAGGAATCGATTCGAATCACCATATCTCCCGGATAGTGAGAACTTGACTGAGCAGCGACAACGTAGATTCAATTAATTTAACGATATGGTTAAATGGAAGATGATGATAAGGTTGCCACAATGAATACCTGATATGGTTATTAATGTTTGCACCCTAATAAAATGATTGCTTAGTACAGGTGCTAATATAGTTGACAGGTTAATGGCTAAAAGTCACTGCTAGTTCAGGTTAAGAGTTGATCTTATTACTTATGCTTTTCCGCAAAAAGAGGGTGTCAGCCAGATCCACTACATTAAGCTATGCATAATCCTTGGTGTCATTTGTTTGGTTTTCGATGGGTAAGTCTAGCTGAGTACATTCCCATACTTGGGGTTTATTCCCTCTTGTTGCAGATGACCTCCTATATCAGGGATTCTGTAAGTATTATCTCCACCCGGCGGGTGATGAAGACTAGATCATGGGCATGATCTCTGTTCTCTTATCTGAATGCTTTTGTGGGCTATGATCAGCAAACCAGTATGTGTATTTGAACTCGGGTGTGTGAGTTAAACTATTTGCTTCCGCATGTTTTACAAGACTTGTTTTGTAATAACGATGACTCTATGATGATGTAATCTATTTGCGAACATCTGTGAAATGTTGTACCGTACGATATGTTATGTTGAATTACTGTGATCTTGGTTGTATGCAAGTTGGTTTGAAATCCTTCGAGATTTCAGTTGACTACCGGGTTTATATGGGCTCAAGTTCGAGAATTTGATCGTTTTGGCGATTGTTTTTGTACTTGTGCTCTTATAAATTGGTCGATTCTGTGACACAATCAATTATAACATTGAAAACCCGAGACTTGCTGGTTCACACCGGATGCTAAACAATAACTCTTCAGTATCTGATCACTCCACTGAGCCAGAGTCCGATCACCTTGGCAACTCTACCCGTGGCTGGCCAGAATACCAAACGCGTTCGGTCACGTTAGGAACACTGCCACCTGAGACAGTACCGGACGCATCCGGTACGCATGTCGGATGTGTCCGGTCACCCCATGACCAAAGCAATCAACTCATTTTCAACTCTATCTTCTTTATCCTTGCTCAAATGTGCCAACCACCATGTGTATCACCTTGTGCACATGTGTTAGGTTATTTTCACAAATGTTTTCAAGGGTGTTAGCACTCCACTAGATCCTAAATGCATATGCAATGAGTTAGAACATCTAGTGGCACTTTGATAACCGTATTTCTATACGAGTTTCACCCCTCTTAATAGTACGACTATCGATCCTAAATGTGATCACACTCGCTAAGTGTCTTAATCACTAGACCAAAAAGCTCCTATCAATTTCATCTTTGCCTTGAGCTTTTTGTTTTTCTCTTACTTCTTTTCTAAGTACAAGCAATTGATCATCACCATGGCATCACCATCATCAAGTCATGATCTTCATTTACTTCACCACTTGGAGTAGTGCTACCTATCTCATAATCACTTTGATAAACTAGGTTAGCACTTAGGGTTTCATTAATTCACCAAAACCAAACTAGAGCTTTCAAGTGGGCATGGGTGTGGGCGTCCGGACGTGTCCTCGCGTGGTGCGGGCGCTAATCGTTCCCTTTTTTTAATATAGATCACATGGCACCATTTTTAGGGACAATTGTTTGATGGACATCAAAAGTGACGGTCCTTTGCTGGACGACACCCACTTTGGAGCATTTTGCTAGAAGATACTCTGGTTCGGTGAAATTAGGCCATAGGACACCGTGGACTGGTTGCAGCCAGTTGAGAAGAGAGAATAGTGGTGAAATGACATGCTTGCCCCTGTCGCTTTCTTCTTCCTCTCCCCTTTTCTCTTTTTGTGTTTCCTATCCCCACCACCCACTCTGCCTCCCGCACGATGGCACGCATGGAGCCATCGGCGGTGAAGTCCGCGAGCACGGGCGCTGCACCCTCACGCATCGCTCGGCGGTGGTTCTTCGGCAGCTTGCAGAGCTCGAAGAGTGCCGTGGTGGCCTCGCAGTGCTCCTGTGGGCCGCCGTGGCGAAGGAGCCCCGTCAGCGTCGGGTGGCCACGAGGCCGCTGCTGCTGAGGCTGGCCAAGTTCGACACCGCCACAGCAGAGGAACCCCATCAGCCCGTTAGCATCGGGACACCACGGCAGAGAGCGCATCCATGGCGCCGTCTGCCACGCGCCCCACGCGCATGTCATCACCGTCCAGGCTAGGGATGTCATCATCGTAGACCGGCTTGTCGAACATCAGCATGGATGAGTGTTTCGGCTTCGGCGGCGGCGCGGTGGAAGTGGCGGGGTCCTTGAACGAGTTGAAGATGTTGTTGAGCGATGGCGATGGCGTGGCCTTGGGCGGCTGTGGTGGGGCGGCCCCGAAGAGCTCATCGTAGGAGGGCACAAATGGGTGGCGGCTGCGGAGGCAGACCCCGCGGTGGATCTGGTATTGGTCCTGGTGGATCCGGAGGGCCTCGAATAGCGTGCGGTTGACATGGGCGTGGCCTTCCTCTGCGGTCGAAGGCCGAAGTCACGGGCCTATAGGCCCTGGAAGTCATCCATGGTGGGCATGGGCGGGCGCGTGGATCGACGGATCTGCCACTCACTCGCTCACTCACGCAGCAGCGGTGGCGCCTACGCCGCGTGCTGATCGGCATGCGCGGACAAGGGCGTGAGCAGGCGGGGCGGATCTAGGTAGGAGCATGGAGCCTCACCGGGGGGGAGCACAAGGCGTGAGGCGGTGATCGGAGGAATGGATCGCCGGAGTGGAGTCATCGCTGGTGATGGTGGAGCGGGCGAGTTAGAGAGAGAGGAGAGCGGAAAGTGGAGGCGATGGGGGATATCATATCATTGCTGCCTCATGGGGTCTCCTTCCTTCTTGTGGGCCCCAAAGAAAAGCGAGAGGGAAAGAAGAAAGTGGTAGAGGCAAGAATGTCATTTCACTGCTGATCTCTCTCCTCAACCGGCTGCAACCGGTCCACAGTGTCCTATGACCTATTTTCACCGAACCAGAGTGTCTTCCAGCAAAATGCTCCAAAGTGAATGTCCGCCAGCAAAAGACCATCACTTTAGATGTCCAATAGACAATTTTTCCTTTTTAATGGAATTTCTGCTTCCAATAGGTCTCCAAACATGCCTAGGCAGCGTGGGCGAACAACATAGAGTTGGGCCTTGAGCCCAGCATAGGCTGGGCCGGGCGCCCAAGCCCAAGGTGAAAAACTCCGTGACCCTTTTCCTATTTTGCTCTCCAATTCAAAAACACAGGTGGCAAAAGCCGCAATGCCGGATATGAAAAGAAAACACCCACAACGAACAGGTCAGATCCCCAGAGCACGAATCGGATGGTCCAGACGATCCATCCTCCCTTTAAGAGCGGCCCCTCCCCATTATTCCCTCTACCCCAATTTGACTCCGCTGCTAAACCCTAAACCCCGCACCGGCGCCTCCCGCTCTGACTCCTACTCCTAATCCGCTATGGTTCTGCGCGGCCGCTTCCTCGTCGGTGCAATGGAGTTCTAGGGTAACCACTTCACACTTTTTCCCTCGCTACTATCCTCATCTGCTCAGTGTGATTCATAACTCGGTTTCTCAACCACTGCTCCCCTCTGGTCAGTGCGGGAGGGATCGATCGACTATTATCGCGTCTTACTCATACTAGGTGGTTTTCATTTCTAGACGCCTCCGTGTCCAGTTGACCATTAGTAGTCCGATTGCTTTTGTTCTGTGATACCATGTTAGTTTATATACTGCTTTATGTTACTTTTGGAATTGAACTGAAGTTGCGATGGAGTTAGATTCAGCTCGTTGTGTTGGCTGTAGGCATCTATCATACAACTAGTGTTCTTTTTAATTGGGTAAAGTACTCCTGTTGAAAAGTATGTTGTTTGGATGCCACTTTCTACATTTGTTCTATGAATTTTGAACTAGGATATGTATGAGTCTGTTGTCCATGTCTCCGTGGATAGGTACCATGGAAGTTTTATTTTGGGACATTTGGCCACAGGACATTCGAAAAACATGAAATTAGCTGCTGCACACCGCCAACTCTGATATTGGCCGAGTACCATTATGAAATTGGATTCATTTGCTAGAACACACCGCCCCCATTAAAATATAATTTCTGCTGGTTCCGGGAGAGAGAAGCTATGGAAAATGACGTGTTTGCCCTCATCTTCTTCCTCTCGCTCATATGGTGCCGATATGGCGCAGCGGAGCTCGCCCCTGGGTTGCCCGTGCTGGCCGCGCCTCCAGGGAGGGCGTGCCCCTACGATGGCTGCGCCGCCGGGGAGGGCCGCCCTGGACTGGCCGCGCCTCCGGGGAGCGTGCCCATAGGATGGCCGTGTAGCTGGGAGCTCCGCCCCTGGACTGGCCGCGCCTCCAGGGAGGGCGTGCCCCCTGGGATGGCTGCGCTACCGGGGAGTGCCGCCCTTCGGCTGGCCGCGCCGCCGAGGAGCACTGCCCCTAGGATGGCCGCGCCGCCGGGGAGCACTGCCCTTGGGCTGGCCGCACCGCCGGGAGCTCCGCCCCTGGGCTGACCACTCCTCTAGGGAACGCGCTAAGTATGCCCTTCTAGCACCAGTGAATCGGCGGCGGCCGACCAGTCCCACTCCCACCACCAGTGAACCGGCGGCAACCGCCTCTTCTCCAGCTCTGAAGAAGCTCCGCGAGATCTTTCGGCGCTTCGACATGGACAACGACGATAGCCTGACACAATTAGAGATGGTGGTGCTGGTGCAGTAGCTAGACCTGCGCCCCACGGGGGAGGAGGCCCTCGCGCTGCTGGCTGGCATGGATGCGGACGACAATGGCAGATTGGCGCAGGTCATCGGTGAAGCCGTACGTAGGTGCAGAAGAGCACGCAGACGACGTCGGCCTTAGCGGTGGAGACTGCGAGGTGGCGCGAAGGATGGGGAGACGCAGGGGTGTGGGTGAGGGCAGGCACGGCAAGGCTCGCCGGCCGGCCATTCACTAGACTTCTTGAAATGGTGTCGCCAGACTTGAGGAAGCGAGAGGAAGAAGATGAGGGCACACACGTCATTTTCCACAGCTTCTCTCTCCCGGAACCAGCAAAAATTATATTTTAATAGGGGCGGTGTGTTCTAGCAAATGAATCCAATTTCATAATGGTACTCGGCCAATATCGGAGTTGGCGGTGTGCAGCAGCCAATTTCATGTTTTCCGAATGTCCTATGGCCAAATGTCCCTTTTATTTTTGCCCCTTCGAGAATGATTATATTCTGTTGATAGATATATGCACATATATGGTATGTCATTGGTGGCCACTGCTGAGGCTATCTACTGACTTAACCAAGGTTGGATCATGCGCATGTTACTTAGTCACTATCTTCATACTTGGCCAATCTGTTTTGTCATGTGTAAAAGATATGGATAGATTTCCATGGTTCCGCCAGTCAGTATGGGGCAATTTGTTAGATTTATGTGGTTGTCCGCCAGTATGGTGCAATTTGTTAGAAAGCTTGGTATCCGATAGCCACTTGTTGATTTTAGCTATCACTGGTTGGTTTTTGGATTTGGTAGAAAGTGCATTAAGTAGTTTTTTCTTTCTATTTTTGTTTCTTCGTTTGCAATACTAAATTAAAGAATTGATTTTTATAATATATAGGTAAAGAAGTAAAGCCAGGAGCCACATTTTCTTGCAAAGTCAGTGATGATTTGGTTATCCACCTTTCACAGGTTTACTATCCCTTTGTTTTGATTCCACATTGTAATTGCAAACGTTATATGAGTTTTGATTCCACATTGTAATTGCAAACGTTATATGAGTTTTTAAGGTCCCTTGCTCATTTGATTCTGCATTGTAATTGTAATTTTTTATTCCACATTGTAATTGCAAATGTATCGACACAGAATTTTTGTCCCATGCCGAGGACACACGTAGCAAGCCAAAAGGGTCTGCTCGATGGAGCTGTAGATCCGCTTAGCTTCAGCGCATGGATGGTTGATCCTGCACACTCCTTCTGAGACGTGCCAGTCAATTTGACCCTATAATTGATAAGGATTGAAAGCTTATCAGTAATTAAGGATGAAACTTGCTGGTGTTGCCAGACAGTCCCGAATGTGCGGCTCTGAGAGCCGATATGAAAGAAGATCGACTAAACAGTCGATTCCAGCATATTCATGAGAATAAATTGGTTAAAGCTCATTAGGTGGTATAAGAAGAATCGGTCATCATTCAAGATAAATGTCGTTATTTGAGCAGATATTAATCAATTGCAATAAGATGTCAACAATAATTGGTTTATGCTGAGCCAATGATTACAAGCAACCGAACCCCTTTTATATAAAGAAACAATTCAACACCATTTAACCGTTTAATAAAGATAAATCTAATAAACATGTTAGATCTCATCTATCAATATGACCAGTGGGGCATGAGGCAGAATCATGCAGACCGTAGAAATAACAATAGACTCGATGACCCTAACTCTTACTAATATCAGTGGAGCATGAGGCAGAATCATATAGGCCGTAATATAATAATAAGATCATGGGGCTAACACATCCTTCAACCTATCTTTACTTCAATGGTCTCGTAATGCGAACTGTTCGTGAAAGCACTTGATATCGGCTAAAATAGTCGATTTAGACATAGCGCACAGTTAAAATCATGCCTTATCAGGAATAGACCTACCGAATAACGATCCCCACTCCAAGGTGCTAACAGTGGGGTGTGAGGTAGAATCACACAGGCTATGATAACAGGCCATGGAATGGTTTTCGTTAGCCAATAAATCTACTCAAGACACAACATGCTTTAACCGCACGCAATGCACGATCAAGATTGATGTAAAACAACCAATAAAACATAACTCATCATTTAATGTATAGATTAGATCAGTTTTAGATTAACAACCGATGGGCTAAACAGGATATAAGGCCGATCTAGATCAATCCCAATCGGGCAGAGTGATATTACTGTAATTTAGATAAATAATGAAAGCAATAAGCAATATCGGCAACTTAATGAATCTACCAAAGACTATCATTCTAAGGTAGAGCCAATAACTTGACATTGAACTAGTTCATGCAGTGGGGGTCGACCAGATCGATGCAGCCATACTTGAACTAGGCAAGAATCGATAACTAACTTATACCAGAGTCATTGTGGAGGTCGACCGGATCGATGCAGCCGTACGAACAGAGGTATAAGCCATGACGGTACTTACAACAAGCAGTGGAGGTCGACCAGATCGATGCAACCATACTTGCTGAAGAACTCACCGAGATCTACTCTACTCCTACTCCTAAGGGGTGGCCAGAGCCGAAAAAGCAAATGACTTGTATATTGGATTGATTGTTGTGTCCTGTTACAATAGCTGGGGGTTTATATTTAAACCCTAGGCTGATAAGAGTCCTAAACGAATACGACTAGATAACAAAAAGAAATATAGATACATGGACTCTAACTTTTCTTATGCAGAGTCCTTGCTGATGAAGCTTCCTTATTTGATACGTGTCCTTGTTTCTTTCATCCTGATATGCACCTGAACGTCATGTCTCTCTTAAATATATTAAATAATATTTCATGTCCGGCTCGTAAATATCCCTTAATTAGGAGACTTTCTTGCTTTTGACATCATCGGTCGATCCCTTCCTTTACAGGATAAGCTTACCAAATTTTGGTATAAACACAGGCCCCCTAGTTCGAAGTATGAGTTTTCATGCTTCGAACTATTTTGATCCGATGGAGCCGATGCAATCACTGAAAGCTGCATTGGCACCATCTTCTTTTTGATCTTGATAACTTCAAAATTGATCTTTCTTTGCATCTCCGTTCATATGCTTTAGCCGATAAGGAGCTGGCACCCCGAGTTCGATCATAGTAATACAAGTTAACTGGCAATACGAAAATATGTTGCATAAAAGTTCAGGCATTCTAGTCGATAGTCTTCTTCCAAGGAGCTGAGGAATTTACTGGCAGCGATATTACCTTATTCCAAGCCTCACCTACACATGTGAACTTTGAAGTGTCTACCATACCATCCTTGGTGGTTGAGGAATGGAACGGATTAGAATCCAGTCATCCTCGCTTCCCCTGCTCAGAAAACTTGGGTTTTTAAAAGATTTTCAAACTAAAACATAGCTTTGCTCCTCAAATGATTCTCTCAGATCGCTCAATGTGTATAGTTCCTTGTCAAAGCATTGTTTTGTCTCTTTTTATCCTACTTCTAAAAAGCTTATGTGGAGTTTTAGGTAGGGATAAAATATGTAGCGTACTTACCTTGCATATATTGTAAGGTCAAATCCCGGATCCAAGGAGAGAAATGTCATACTCTTAGATCAAGATATGCATGTGCGTGGAATATTTGGTGGCTAACCTAATTCTACTATGCTCTTTGAAATATATTTCTCTCTTATGGAATATTTTTGCGAGAACGTGGGCTATCTTTTCTCATCTTTTTCTTTTCCCCTTTTTTATTTATTTATTTTGGACTTCTTTTGTATCTATCTTTTATATATTTTTGCATAACCCATGTCTCTTTTCATAACAAACTTTTGAGAGAAATATTATAAAAAACTTGGAGCATTTAATCTAATAAAACCTAATATATTTTTGTCTTCTCCTAGTGTAGGAGCATAACATTATGAGGTGGATGAAAAACATGTTTTTTTGCATACTTCTAGTATAGAAGCAGCACATATATGCGGCGTGTACGTGATCTTGATCTTGGGAACATGATAAATCCCTCAACAAGGGTCAACAAGATATGACAAAACTCAACACAAAGCAAGCAGCTTATGTGGAAGGTTTTTAATGAGACTAATATATGGCTCTGGTAGGAAATTCAACATCATTGAGGAGACAAGCTATTGATTTTGAATTTTTGTCAGAAGATTTCCCAAGTACTTTGCAAAAGGAAGCAATGTTTCTTTCATCATACCATATCTCATTTATCAACTACTTAGATAGCATGTTTTTCCCAATGATAGATTGTTCACAAGTGACAGGAAAAGCATGAAATAAAGAATATGCGTACCTCTGCTTTGAACCGATGAATGCCTTTGCTCAAACTTTCTCCTAGTATGTACATATCAGCTAGACTTCGTTGGCCTTATGATCTCTGCGTTCTAAATCAAACATATGATATGGCATGACCGCACGTACTTCCAAGATCTGACTCATCCTTTTTGTGCCCACGTACATCGTGTATATATATGCATGGAAATCTGGCTTGCATGCACTACATAAAGGGCACTATCGGCTTGATGTCTTGATCTTCCAATTCTAAGCCGATTGCGAGCAATCTTTCATTTACTGCTTCTAACTTTTAATAAGGTGATTGTCAGTTTCAGAAGTCCCATAATCAGATCAAGTTGAGAACACAGAAAGAGCACTATGAAAAATTCGCTTGCCGAAGCCACAAACTGCAACAAAGGTCAGGGCTAACCAAGAAGCTTCCTGCGTTGGCCATTGAGTGCGCTGTAGGTACATCATGGTAGTGCAGACGCCTTTGTTATCGTCGGACATGTCCTCACCAGGCACGAGCTTAGAGACCCTATCTTCCGCTAGCTCCTATTTTGTCACCAATGGAGCGACGATCGGTCAGGATTTGACTTAGTGCTCATGTACGTCGGCCTAGGCCTATCTCTAGGACCAATGTTTATCTCCCTTAATCCATCGGCCAACGTGAAGCCTTGATTATCCATCAAAACAAACTCTCAGAGCTGATTGCTTGGATCGGCTATTGGCTTTCATCACTGATCTTAATGAAACCTCCTTCCCATAACTTGCCAGAAAAGCATTTGAAGTCTCCTAGTTCCTAGAAGACTAGATCGGCTGTTGCGATGCTCATAGATTCATCAGCACGAACTAGCTTGACATCATCTCCATGCCATTGGATCAAACATTGATGCATGGTTGACGGTACACAACCAGTTTGCATGAATCCAATCACGACCAAGAAGCAAACTATATGACCCTTTTCCATTGATGACAAAGAATGTGGTGAGCAGAGTCTTGCTCCCGATTGTTAGCTCAACATTTATTGCCCCCCGGGTCTTAGACGTATTCCCTCCGAAGTCCATAAGCAGCATGTCAGTCTCCATCAGATCTCCTGGTCCTTTGCCAAGCTTACGAAAAGTGATGTAGGGCATAAGATTGACAGAAGCACCTCCGTCCACTAACATCTTGTTCATCGGCTTCTCATCAACAAGACCTTTCATATATAAAGCTTTTAAGTACTGATGCTTGACTGGTTTGTCAAATATTATTTATTGTACAACTGTTAACTTGGCAACTATCTCCTCATATTCTAATTCATCAAAATCCAAATAAACTTTTTGATCTACCGGAGCTCTAAACTCTGATGGCAATAGAAAAGCCATTTGGATATTAGCCAATGGTTGCTTTCTATCAGCTGTCTGCTTGGTACGCCATACTTGAGGTTTACCGGATGCCTAAGCCTGTTCCATCTCTTTATTCCTTAGGCATTGCACCCTTCTCTTTTGGCTTCTTGTTAACCCTCCTGGACACCATTAGCCCTCCAACCAAACATATTTTCTTTCGTTGCCTTCCTCTTCATGATCAGCCCAGTCCTGGTCAACAACTCTTTTTTCAAGCCAATCATGAACACTTTTATTTTTTAAGTGCCGATCCATGTTATTATGATGATATGCATCTTGAGCATGGATAGACTGGCGGTTGGTTTGAGACTGCCTATACTCCTGATATTGATTGCTACATTTTAGACAGTCATGTCTGGTAGGCAACTTCAAACCTTCATTCCAGCAATGTCTGAAGAAAGGACAATTCCAATGTAATTTGGCTTGTTCCCTTTCATACCTCTCTTCTTTCAGTTGATGCTGATACGCTTGATCCTTTAACCAACACTGATAATTCTTTTCTTTCTGCCGCTGCCACTTATTCAATAGAATCTAAGATGTAACCCGTGGCTTTGTCGTCTCTGCTTTTGACGTCTCTCCCTACTCGTATCGGCTCTTTTGCTCGGCACGATGTCTCCTAATCTCTCTGTACTCGTCGATCGATATTTGCATCTTGGGATCGACTGTTCTAGCTTCTTTGGATTTGTTTGATGTTAGGACCTTAGCTTTTCCTTTGAATAGCCCAACATCAACCATGTTTTGATCTCCTAAGAAAGGATTATCATCAACTTTCATTTTCTAAGGCGTATCAAATTTGAGCCTCCCCTGCTGGATAGCCATCTGTATATGCTGCCGGAAAATTCTGCATTCATTATGGAATGAGAAGTGGCATTATGGAACTTGTAGAACTTCTTATTCTTCAACTGATCAGGGGGCAACATGACATGACCATCGGGCAACTTGATCTGTCCTTTCTCAAGCAAGAAATCAAAGAGCTTATCTGATTTGGTGACATTAAAGTCATAGCTCTCCTCGACTCCTCTTCCCCAAGGATTTAACACCATCACTGTCTTCTTGCCCCAATTCTATTCAGTCGTAGCAACCTCTTCTTCTTCATCTTCATAGCTGTCATCGACTGAGTATGGATCATAAGCTTCGGCTACTGTGGTACTCTTCTAGAATCGGGTATCTCTGTGTATACTCTGGAATTGGCTATTGAGCGCTGCTACTCGTTGAGCCAATTGACCCAAGTTGTCAAATTCTTGTCCCAGCAGCTTTTCTTTCCACATCAACAACATTCCTTGAAAAGCTAAAGCAGCTAATTGATCATCGGCCAAGTTTAAGGAGAAGCACAAGTTCCTAGTTTCTCGGAACCTCTAAAAAAATTCAGTGCCCGATTCATTAGTCTTCTATCTTATAGTTGTTAGATTGGTAATCTTCTTTTCTCCAGTCCTAGTGTAAAAATATGTATGAAACTTCTTCTCTAGGTTAGCCCAATTGGCAATGGAATTGACTAGCAATGATGAAAACCAAGTGAAGGTTGGCCCTGATAAGAACAGAGAGAAGAAGCGAACTCGATGGGCATCCTCAATTGATGCTTTGCCCAATTATATAAGATACCGACTAATATGTTCTATCGTGCTTGTACCATCTTGGCCAGTGAACTTAGCAAATTCTGGGAGCCTGTAATTTGTGGGAAGAGCGACCAAATCATACCATTCTAGATATGGGCGTTTGTACGAAAAGGCCAACCCTTTTGGCTTCAGACCGAACTGATTCTTCATCATCTCGGTCACCTTCAGCAATAATTCATCAGCTTGTGGATTTGGATTTCTTTGCACCTGCTGACCCATCTATGGATTGAAATCCCGTATGCCTTGGTATCCTGGATTTGGCATCATGTGAAGGGTGTTATAATCTGTGCCATAGTGATACCCTTGTGGGATCTTGATTTGCTGGGTTCTTTGCTGGCTTGCTGCTTAAAGTCTCTGATTATAGACATAAGGATCTATATCTTTACGGATCCTTTGAATTGACGGTGCTATTTTTTGAGTCGACGATGGTATGTGGCCTGATGTGCCAAAATTGATCACCTGGTTCTAACTTTGCCCCGCTGGCTGTTGCACATGCTGTATTGACGGTCCAGGATTGTACTGTATCTGATTCGTAGTAGTTCCTTGAGCCTGTTCAGATGAACCCTAAACTGTCTAGACATCACCATTACCAGCTGGTGCTGCTTCTTGATGGCTAGTACCAACTTGATTAGTCCCTTAGGTCGATGGATCTAGAATGTTGTAATAAGTCGGTCTGCCTTGACCAACTAGAAATCCATAAATCACCTCTCTCATGGCGTTGTGGAATATGTCCACGAAAGCTTTGTTATGGTTTGATATGGCATCACGAATAGATTTGTCTACAACTTCCTTAAAGAAACGCATGTCTTCATCTTCAGTTGTATCTGTCTGCCCGTGTAGTAGAACTCTTGGTAGTAGAAATTTCTGAACAATTGTGTTGTAACGTGTTTTGGTGTAGGACAACAAACATTTATTCTAAAACTCTTCTGTAGCTTTGCTGATGATACCCTTATCTCCATCAGGTAGATCTTCATAATGCAGCATAACGATGTCATTGTTGTTGTGAACCGCCATGACGATTGTGGGGTCCCACCGGCCGTGCCAGAAACGTGTGTCGACACAGAATTTTTGACCCGTGCCAAAGACACACGCAGCAAGCCGGAAGAGTCTGCTCGATGGAGCTGTAGATCCTCCTAGCTTCAGCGCAGGGATGATCGATCCTACACACTCCTGCCGAGATGTGCCAGTCAATTTGGCCCTATAATTGATAAGGAGAGAAAGCTTATCAGTAATTAATGACGGAACTTGCTGGTGTTGCCAGACAGTCCTGAATGTGCGGCTCTGAGAGCCGATATGAAAGGAGATCGACTAAACAGTCGATTCCAGCATATTCATGAGAATAAATCGGTTAAAGCTCATTGTGTTGTATAAGAAGAATCAGTTATCATTCAAGATAAATGTCATTATTTGAGCAGATATTAATCAATGGCAATAAGATGTCAACAATGATTACAAGCTGAGCCAATGATTACAAGCACACGAACCCCATTTTATATAAAGAAACAATTCAACACTATTTAACCATTTAATAAAGATAAATCTAATGAACATGTTAGATCTCATCTATCGCTATGACCAGTGGGGCATGAGGCAGAATCATGCAGGTCGTAGAAATAACAATAGACTCGACAACTCTAACTCATTACTAATATCAGTGGGGCATGAGGCAGCATCATACAGGCCGTAATATAATAATAAGATCATGGGGCTAACACATCCTTCAACCTATCTTTACTTCAATAGTCTCGTAATGCGAACTGTTCGTGAAAGCACTCGATGTCAGCTAAAACAACCGATTCAGGCATAGCGCACAGTTAAAGTCATGCCTTATCAAGAATAGACCTACCGAATAACGATCCCCACTCCACAGTGCTAACAGTGGGGTGTAAGGTAGAATCACATAGGCCATGATAACGGGCCATGGAACAGTTTTCGCTAGCCAATAAATCTACTCAAGATGCAATATGCTTTAACCGCACGCTATGCACGATCAAGATTGATGTAAAACAGTCGATAAAATGTAACTCATCGTTTAATGTATAGATTAGATCAGTTTTAGATTAACAAACGATGGGCTAAATAGGATATAAGGCCGATCTAGATCAATCCCAATTGGGCAGAGTGATATTACTGTAATTTAGATAAATAATGAAAGCAATAAGCAATATCGGTAACTTAATGAATCTACCAAAGACTGCCATTCTAAGGTAGAGCCGATAACTTGACCTTGATCTAGTTCATACAGTGGGGGTCGACCGGATCGATGCAGCCATACTTGAACTAGACAAGGATCGATAACTAACTTATACTAGACTCGCAGTGGAGGTCGACTGGATCGATGCAGCCGTACGAACAGAGGTATAAGCCATGACGGTACTTACAACAAGCAGTGGAGGTCGACCGGATCGATGTAGCCATACTTGCTAATGAACTCACCGAGATCTACTCTACTCCTACTCCTAAGGGGTGGCCGGAGCCAAAAAAGTAAATGACTTGTATATTGGATTGATTGTTGTGTCCTGTTACAATAGCCCGGGGTTTATATTTATACCCTAGGATAATAAGAGTCCTAAACGAATACGACTAGATAACAAAAAGAAATATAGATACATGGACTTTAACTTTTCTTATTCAGAGTCCTTGCTGATGAAGCTTCCTTGTTTGATACGTGTCCTTGTTTCTTTCATCCTGATATGCACCTAAACGTCATGTCTCTCTTAAATATATTAAATAATATTTCCTGTCCGGCTCGTAAATATCCCTTAATTATGAGACTTTCTTGCTTTTGACATCATCGGCCGATCCCTTCCTTTTTAGGATAAGCTTACCAAATTTTGGTGTAAACAAAATGCTATATGAGTTTTTTTAGGTCCCTTGGCTGATTTGATTCTACATTATAATTGTAATTTTTTATGAGCTTTTTAGTCCTTGTCTGATTTGATGTTTTTCCTTAGGCTGCACTAGGGGAACCAAAGAAAGCGAGTGAGAATGTCATTGTGTCTGTCAAAATCGACGATAAGAAGCTAGTGCTTGGAACCTTATCGGTTGAGAAGCATCCTCAGATATCATGTGATCTTGTCTTTGATAAAGATTTTGAGCTATCTCACAATTCAAAAATAGCTAGTGTTTTCTTCTGTTGCTACAAGTCTCCTGTTCCTCAGTTTGAATATCCTTTCATATGATTTTCAAGATTAAGATTTATGCCCTTTCTTATGATTATAAAAAAATTACGTTTTAAAGATTTTTGTTTAAAACTAGGCTCTGTTTCATGGTAACTCTATTTTCCTTAACTGCCATTGGTTTTATTCACGTCTTATTCTGGTGAAGATAGTTCAGATGAAGAGCTAGAAACCAACCAAATTCCAAGAATTGGTAAGTGGTTTTCTTTTTCTATTGCATTATAAATTTCATTATGCATAACGAGTGTACAAAAAAGTTTTGCATGTGTCGCTTATTTTGGTTTTGGTTTTCCAAGAAATTTCTGTGGCAAAGGTTCCAGTGAAGGGTGGTACAAAAGTTGAATCATCTTCTAGTGATGATGATGATGATTTCACTGATAGTGAGAGTGATAGTGAAATGTCTAATGAAGATGACTCCAGTGATGAAGATGAAGTGTCAAGTGGTGCAGATCCTAGTGATGATTCTAGTGATGATTCTGGTTCGGAAGAACAGACTCCTACCCCAAAGAAGGTCTGCACTAGTTGTTATTTTCCTCTGGTGCTTATTGTAGTCATGTCTCCCCCTGTTTATTATGTTTATTCTTTAAATTGTAGACTAATGTAGTAGTTGGCAAGAAGAGAGCTATTCAAACTGAGGCACCTTTTGGTAAGAAGGCTAAGTCTGAACAATCTGCTCAGAAAACAGGTGAGCTTCTCCTTTTATGTTTTTATAAAGCCCAACTAATGGATGTGTAACATTAACATTTGAAGTGTAAACTCTTTTTATGTTCTTATATAAAGCCCAACTAATGGATGTGTAAGGTTAACATGTGATGTTTAACTTTATTTTCATTTACCTAATATAAAGCTCAACTAATGGATGAGTAACGTTAACATGCGAATGTTTAACTAACTAATTGATGTGTAAGGTTAACATGTGATGTTTAACTATATTTTCATTTACCAAATATAAAAGCTCAACCAATGGATGTGTAACGGTAACATGCAAATGTTTATTTAACTATATTTTCATTTCCCTAAGGTGACAAGAAGGTCTCAACTCATTCTGCAAAGCAGTCTAGCAAGACTCCTACAGACAAATCTACGAAGACCCCCACAGCTGACAAGAAGTCCCCCAAATCTATTAGCCATGCCTGCAAGTCATGCAACAAGTATGTATAGTTTATAGTTTCTTTTTTTGGGGGTGTGAATGATTCTAATTTGGTATTATATAGTTTGCTAATAGTATCCTATTGGACCAGATCTTTCAGCAGTGCGTCAGGACTTGAGTCTCATCAGAAGGCAAAGAAGCATGAAGCCTAGAGCATGTGTTGTACCTATAGGTTGATCTACTTGAGTCATCAAAATTAGTGGTCTTATTTTTAGACTTGAAAATGCCAAGTTTGGAACTTGCCCAGTAGTCATCTGATTAGTGGTCTTATTATTTTGGAACTTGGGAAATGTCAAGTTTGGAACATACCCAGTATGTGTTGTTAAGAACATGGGAAACGTCAAGGTTAGAACAGGCTCTGTTGGCCCAATTTTGGTGGTCGTTGAATGATGCTAATGTTTGAATTGAGTATGTGACCCGTAAGGGAGAATATTTTTGCTGGGAGGAATTTGGAGGAATCTGGATGGTTTTGGATGAATCTGGAGGAATTTGTGAGAGAAAAACACTGTTCTAGATGAAAAAAGAAGCGGATCAAGTCGGATTTAAGGGCACACGAACGGGGCCAAAGGTGATGGCCTAGTGCAAATCAGTAGTATCTTTTTCACATTTGTAAACATCTTGCTTTTACAGTGTTTGTCTTATGCCTTGCTAATCCTGTAGCTGTTAGTTTTTAGGTATCGGAAAAATGCGATTGCAAGGAATGGGCATGAAGTTTTGACCATTCAGCATGTTCGCTTGTTCGGTTTTAGCCCTTGGGTTTGTGCTCCACCTCGCCCGACCCCAAGACCACGGGCTTCGCCACGCCAGACCCCTTGGGCGTGGGCTCCATCTCACCCGACGGAGACCCACACCACCGCCAACCACTCCAGGTCCAAGCATATGGGCCTAGGTCAAAACTCTGACACCAAGGAAGAGACCGGCATGCCCCGATGTAACCCATGGCCACGATGGGCCATACCTGAGGATTCACATCAAGAACAGCGTCGGGCGTACCAGTGTTGTTCTGCCTAACCCTCACATGAACACTGATAGGCGTGTTAGTTCACCACGATGTCCGCCAGGACGGAGTGGAGCGCCATGACCAGCGGATGACGCCTACGCATGGCGCTAGTGACGGACAAGACCACGATGTGGAGCCGTCCCTGTTGACATCTACAAGGTCGACGGGACCCGCTTGAAGGAAAAGAAGTACCCGATGATCCTAGAGGCCTTCCTCTCTCTCGTTCTTCTCCTTTTCCTCTGCTATAACCTATGCTTTCCCATGGCTTATAAAAGGGAAAACAGGGCGCCCCTTGAAGGGGATCTCAAACCGATCGACCCATCAAGATCTGATACAGATCCGCACAAGAGCACGACACGAACGCACAACCGAGCAGCGATCGAGCTCTCAGCACCCACTCACTCCTTTCACCAGAGACTTGGGATCCTTTCTCTCTCTCGCTCGTTTATAACCCCTACTATAAACTCTCAGTGCTAGTAACATGAGCAGCAACGACGAACTGCGCGTAGGGACTTTCTGCCCAAACCAGTATAAACCTCGTGTCCTCTAAGCACACCATCCGAGTTAGACACACAATACTAGAAATTTACTCATTGGTGATAACTCGAAACACCGACAGTTAGCACTAGGTAGGGGCCTTTCTGTGTGTCTCGACATCCACACCATGCCTCGAATGGCTATTCACAGCATCAGCTGGGTCCTGAGTGTGCATGTGCGCTTCGGGAACCTAGACTTCATCATCACGATGGAGGGATGGTTGGTGCAGGCTCCCACCGCTGTCCGACCTCTCCACTTCACCGGCCTTGACGCGATCGTCGAGGCACTTGAGGAGCTACAGCTGCACACACTGGAGACCCACACTCCTAGGAGCAACCAGCTCCTTGACTTCGATTACGGGAGGCTAGAGCGCCAGCTCGGCGCCTTCCTAGGACCCCGGCCGTCCTGGGAGGACTTGCGCCACCTCACCTTCTTGTTCGCCAATGTCGTTATGAAGCTTGCCGAAGGAGAGCCGCTCTCCCCAGAATATCTCATTCGGAGCACCCCGATAGCGCTCCCGTCCAGTCTCCATAACTCCGCAGAGACCATTGGCCACCCTATGGTGCAACGCACGCCTCCATCCCCCACAAATGACAAGTTCATGGGGTTGACCGAATATGTCATGGAATCTTTCCATGACCTCCTCGTAGGAGAATCGGGGTCGCCCTCTGACTCTAACTCCAGCAGGGGGAGCTATCACCCTTCTCATGAATGTTTCATGGTAGGTACCCTCGAGGGACATGTCAAAAGCATCCACGAGGGAGAGGCTACCCCAATGAACGACCTCAACGATGAGGTCGAGAGGGGTGTAGGGGCCCACCTCGCCTGTGGGTGGAGCAGCTGAAGGCCCGACACCACGAGCTCGAGGAAGCACGACTCCAGCTCAAGCAAAAACACGTGGAGCTTGAGCAAGAGATTGAGTGCCATGGAGACGGTGGGCGCGCGCGTGCCTTGGCCCGCGACATGAATCGAAAGATCATCTAGGATGATGAAGCCCTCCCACAATTCACTTGGGTGAGCTAGAACATCGCTGCTATGGTGGCCTTACTCCGAGGGCTTTCGGGGCCCACGACGCCCAAGGATTGCCGGGCCTATCGCGAGATTCGAATGCTACTCGAGCGTGCAGTGGCGCAACAGGCTGAGAGCTCACAGTCCTGACGACACGAGCTCAACTCTAGCTAGCACGCCCCCTCAGAGCGACCCAACATGGACGTGTTAGTCCACCAGGCACAGTGAGGCGTTAGGCCATGCACCGTGGTCCCAGTGCACGAGCATCTCGGCTGCAACCGTGATGCGCGCGACACCCTTGATGCCCGCAGGCATGCCCGTAGTGATGCGAGGGAGGGGGCCAGCCACAGCTACCACCCTCATCATGGCAGATGCTACGATAGTGGCGAGGACTGAAGCCTGAGCCCTGACTTGTCGGGACCTTAGGCCTTTGGCTGACACATCCTCAACGCCGTCTTTCCACCACGGTACCGACAGCCGAACAACATCCTAAAATACATCAGGAAAACAAACCCCAGACTGTGGCTCGAAGATTATCGGCTTGCTTGCCAAGCCGGTGGAGCGGATAATGACGATTTCATTATCCGCAGCCTTCCATTGTTCCTAATCGATTCGGCGCGAATATGGTTGGAACACCTTCTGCCCAACAGAATCCAAAGTTGGGCGGACCTGAAAGAGATCTTTATGGGAAACTTATAGGGCACACACGCGCATCCTGGAAACCCATGGGATCTCAAAAACTACCAATAGAAGGCCAAGGAAACTCTTCGTGGGTATATCTGGTGCGTCTCCTAGCAATGCAACGAGCTACCTAACGTCGTCGACGTCAACGTCATAGGAGCCTTCCTGTCTAGGACCACCTACGAGCCCCTGGTTCACAAGCTAGGACATAAGGGTCCTTGAACCACCAAGGAGCTCCTCGACATCACCACCAACCATGCCTCGGGCAAGGAGGTGGTCAGAGTGATCTTTGACCGCCTCAAGGGCAAGGCAAAGCGGGACGAGGACACCGACAAAGGTGCCTCCAACCATCTCAGCAAGAAGAAGAACAAGTAGCGGCATGAGGGCTCACTCATGTCTGCCGTCGACCGCAAGGGGGTCAGAAGCCCACTAAGGGCACCCCGTACCACTTCAAGAAGCCGCTCGAAGGACAATGTCCGAACCATGCTTTCCCTATCAAGCATCTATACAAGGACCATGGTCTCATAAAGCGGTTCCTTTCCGGAGGCTCCAACAAGGGGGAGCATAGGAAGAACCCCAAGCCATCCATGGATGACACCGAGGGGAAGGACAGCGGCTTTCTGATGCTGGATGGCTGCCTCATGATCTTTGGAGGGTTAGTGGCCTATGACTCCAAGCGCCGCTAGAAGCTCACGTGCCGTAAGGTATATATGGCTGAGCCAGCCATGCCTACCTTCCTCGATGGTTGGAGTCTGCCATAACCTTTGATAGGACCGACCACCCGGAGAGCATCCCACAACCAGGAAGATATCAGCTCATGGTCGACCCGATGATCGGCATGAAGTGGCTCACCAAGGTACTGATGGATGGAGGCAGCGACCTCAACATCATATATGCCAAAACACTCGACACCATGGGCATCGATCGATCATGCATCTGACCGACCGAAGCGCCTTTCCATGGCATCGTGCCTTGAGAGCAGGCCGTGCCACTTGGGCAGATTGATCTGCCCATCACCTTTGGGGATCCAACCAATTATAGGATAGAGACCCTTACCTTCAAGGCGGTTGGGTTCCACAAAACCTACCACACCATCCTAGGATGTCCATGCTATGCGAAGTTCATGGCCATTCCCAACTACACTTATCTAAAGCTAAAAATGCCAGGACCATGTGGGGTCATCACCATCGGCACTTCCTTCCAGCGCACCTATGAGTGCGAGGTCGAGTGCTGCGAACACGCCACAGCAATCGTCGCCTCCAAGGAGCTTGCAGCCATCAGGAAGGAGGTCGCTGAAGAAGCACCCGACCCCAAGCAGTCGGCTGGGTCTTTTGAGCCTATAGAGGATGCCAAGGAGGTCCTCATAGACCCCAGTGGCTCCAAGGGCAAAGTGGTGCGCATTGGCACCACACTTTTCCTCCAAATAGGAAAGCGCGCTCGTCGACTTCCTCCACGCCAACAGAGACATCTTTGCATGGAAACCCTTGGACATACCAGACATTCCGCAAGAAGTCACCGAGCATGCCTTGAAGATTAGGCTAGGCTCCACGCTGGTGAAGCAGTGCCTGCATCGCTTCGATAAGGAGAACCACAGGGCCATCGGCAAGGAGACTGTGAAGCTTTTGGCGCCTGGGTTCATCAAGGAAGTATACCACCCCGAGTGGTTAGCCAATCCTGTTCTGGTATGAAAAAAGAGTGGGAAATGGAGAATGTGTGTCGACTACATGGGTCTCAACAAAGCGTGTCCAAAGGATCTGTTTCCTTTGCCACGCATAGACCAAGTAGTCGACTCAACCTTAGGGTGCGAAACCCTTTGCTTCCTTGATGCATACTCTGGGTACCATCAAATCATGATGAAAGAGTCCGACCAGCTCACGACATCTTTCATCACCCCATTCGGACCGTTCTGCTACGTTATGATACCATTCGGTCTGAAAAAAGTGGGGGCTACGTACCAGCATTGTATGCTCAAATGTTTCGGGGACCTCATCGGGTGAACCATTGAGGCCTACATGGATGACATCATGGTCAAGTCCAAATGGGTAGACCAGGTCATAACCGACGTAGAGCAGACCTTCATGAAACTCTAAGCAAACAGCATTAAGCTCAACCCCGTGAAGTGCGTTTTTGGGGTCCCAAGGGGTATGCTACTGGGTTTTATCATCTCCAAGCGTGGCATCGAAGCTAACCCAAAGAAGATCTCGACTATCATGAGGATGGGCCCGATTTAGAACATAAAGGGGGTACAACGAGTTACAGGGTGCCTCACCATGCTCAGCTGCATTATCTCACGCCTTGGTGAACGAGGTCTCCCCCTCTATCAGCTCCTGAAGAAGGCCGACCACTTCGAATGGATTCTCGAGGCCCAGGAGGCACTTAACATGGTCAAGCAGCTTCTGACGAAGGCCCCGATCCTGGTCCCTCTAACCGATGGGGAACTGCTTCTGCTCTACATTGTAGCCACCACACAAGTGGTCAGCGCTACCTTGGTGGTGGAGAGAGAAGAAGAGGGACATGCCCTCAAAGTGCAGCATCCCATGTACTTCATTAGCGAGGTCCTATCCAATTCTAAGACTTGCTACCCCCAAATCCAAAAACTCTTGTACGCCATCCTCATCACCAAGATGAAGTTACGTCACTACTTCAAGTTGCATCCGGTGATAGTCGTGACGTCCTTCCCTCTCAGCGAGATTGCCTAAAATCAGGATGCCATAGGAAGAATCATGAAGTGGGCACTCGAGTTGATGGGTCAAGGCATTTCGTATGCCCCTCGGACGTCCATCTAGTCCTAAGTGCTGGATGATTTCATTATAGAGTGGACCGAGGTCCAAATGCCGCCTGCATTCGTCAACCAAGAGTACTGGACGATGTACTTTGATGGATTGTTGATGAAGAATGGCGCCGGCGCTGGGCTGGTCTTCGTTTTGCCCCTCAGGGTACACATGAGGTACATGGTTCACATCCATTTCCCCTCCTCCAACAATGTGGCTGAGTATGAGGCACTCATCAATGGCCTACGCATCGCCGTCGAGCTGGGTATTCAATGGCTCGACATCTGGGGTGACTCCTAGCTAGTCATTGACCAAGTCATGAAGGAATCAAGCTACCACAATGCCAAAATGGTTGCATATTACCAAGAGGTCCGCCAGCTGGAGGACAACTTTAATGGTCTCGAGCTCAATCATATCCTGAGACGTCTCAAAGAGGCGGCTGATGCACTAGCGAAAATGGCATCCTACCGAGAGCCGGTGCCAATGGGCGTCTTCGCCAGCGATCAGTACAAACCCTCGGTCTGCTATGAGGAGCTAGAACAAGCTGGTGATGGGCCACCTGCCCTAGGCTCGGGGGCTAACCAGCCATCAGCTCCATCCGACCCTGAAGTCATGGAGCTTGATGAGGATCCAATGATAGAGCCCGACCCTCTAGCTGGCTGGAGGACACCTTACCTTGACTACCTCCTCAGTGCGGTGCTACCGATGGTCAAAACAGTGGCTCAATGGCTAGCATGTCACGCCAAGTCCTTTATCCTTATTGAGGGCGAGCTCTATAGGGGAAGCCACACTAGGATCCTACAGTGCTGCATCCCCATCGAACAAGGGAAGTGGTTGTTAAGCGACATCCACGGTGGGGTCTGTGGTCACCAAGCCATGCCTAGAACCTTGGTCGGAAATGCATTCCAGCAAGGTTTCTACTGCCCGACCAGGGTAGCCGATGCTGAACATATTGTGCGCATCTACAAAGGGTGTCAATACTATGCTCGCTAGACCCACCTATCGACCCAAGCACTCCAAATGATCCCCATCACATGGCCGTTCGCGGTCTGGGGGCTCGATCTAGTCAGACCTCTCAAGAAGGTGCTCAGGGGCTATACGCACTTGCTTGTCACCATAGACAAGCTTACAAAGTGGATAGAGGCTCGACCAATCTCCACGATCAAGTCCGAGCAAGCCATGCGATCCTTCCTTGACATCGTCCATCACTTTGGGGTCCTAAACTCTATCATCACGGACAACAGCACACAGTTCACTAGAAAGAAGTTCCTCTGATTCTACAACAAATACTACATCCACATCGATTGGGCCGCCATGGCGCACCCCCACACGAACGGGCAAGTCGAGCACACAAATAGCATGGTCCTACAAGGCCTCAAGCATAGGATCTTCCACAAGTTGAACAAGTTTGGCGGATGATGGGTCGTGGAGCTTTCCCGCGGTGCTCTAGATCCTGAGGACGACCCCAACCTGGGCAACCGGCTACACACCATTCTTCGTGGTCTACGGTTCCAAGGCTATCCTCCCGATCAACTTCGATTATGGAGCGCCGAGGGTTAGGGCGTATGATGAATAGGGAGTCAAGGCATCCCTTGAGGATGCCATGGACCAGCTAGATGAAGCGTGCGACATTGCCCTCCTCTGCTCGGCCAAGTACCAGCAAGCATTACGCCGGTACCACAGCCATCGAGTGTGGGGTCAGGCGTTTAACGTCGGGGACCTAGTGCTCTACCTCGTCTAGAGCAACAAGAACCACCACAAGCTCTCTCTGCCATGGGAGGGACTGTATGTTGTCGCGGAGGTGCTCTGATTAGGCACCTATAAGCTCAAGACCATTGATGGTGAAGTCTTCGTCAACACCTGGAACATCGAACAGCTACGTTGTTTTTACAATTAATATACGCACACCTTCTCTTATCAGTTTTGCTACCAACTCCCTGATCTTTAGTGACACCCAACCCTAGCAACGGACAGGGGGTCGGGCCTCACTCGGAGGCTGATATGAGCATATCTAACAGTGGACATTCTCTACGTTTGACCCTTTCTCATGTTAAGACCTAGAAGCAAGGGTTGTAGAAATAGACGTTGAGTAAAACTGATCAAACTGCAAGAAACCTATGCCCCAGCGGCTACGGTGTTTTTGCTCACCAGCGTGATCAGAGTTTTTTCCGCACCCGAGCTTTCTAGCCTTAACTATGGAAAGAGTCGGTACGCGTCTAAGAGTATATCCACCTGATAGACATTCTCTACGCCCGACCCTTTCTCATGTTATGACCTAGAAGCAAGGGTTGTGGAAACAGACGCTGAGTAAAACTGGTCGGACTACAAGAAACCTATGCCCCAGCGGCTATGACATTTTTACTTACCAGCGTGATCAGAGTTTTTTCCGCACCCCAAGCTTTCTAGCCTTAACTATGAAAAGAGTCAGTACGCGTCTAAGAGTATATCCACCCGGTAGACATTTTCTATGCCCGACCCTTTCTCGTGTTAAGACCTAGAAGCAAGGGTTGTAGAAACAGACGCTGAGTAAAACTAGTCGAACTGCAAGAAACCTACGCCCCCGTGGCTACAACATTTTTGCTCACCAGCGTGATCAGAGTTTATTCACCCACACCTTGGGCTTTACATCTTAATGATAGAAAGGGTCCGGAATGCATTAACCTTTTTATACAAAAAGGGGAGAAGGGCTAAAAATCTATTTGGCCATAACAAAATTTAAGAGCTTGTTCACTTGTTATGAGTTCACCGCCTAGCTTATCTGCCTAACTAATTTTTTGGGGAGAATGATATCATCATCTATCTCCATAGGAAAGTCCTATGCCAGTGGGTCATCTAGGTCGGTCAGATGGCTCGGGCCGCTGTCGAGAGAAGGGCAAGGAGCAGTAGGTTGCCCCATGCGGGTTACGCCGACCCCGTCACGAACGACGGACCTAGATTCCACTCAAACATATCTAGTAAAGAGCTCCACAATCCTGTCACTCGAGCCATCAAGGTAAGTCATGTGCTAGCGGGTCACCCAAGTCGATCGGATGGCTCATGCCGCTGCCGAGAGATGGGTCACCCTTAATTTACGCACGTCTTCTCCGATTGGTTTTGCTATTGACTCCACAATCTCTAAGTGATGCCTGACCCCAACAATGGCTAGGGGTCAGTCCTCACTCGGGGGCTGGTAAGAGTATGTCTATTCGGTAGACATTCTTCGTGCCCAACCCTTTCTCACGTTAAAAAATTAGAGGCAAGGTTTGCGGAAACAAACGTTGAGTAAAACTGGTCAGACCGCAAGAAACCTATGCCCCAGTGGCTACGACATTTTTGCTCACCAGCGTGATCAGAGTTGGTTGCCCGTACTCTGAGCTTTAGCCTCCGCCTTCCCAGGAAGGGTTTGGAGGGGCCCACGTATGGAATCTCCATCAAGGAGAGGCCAGCAGGTCACCCAAGTCGATCGGACGACTTGGGCCACTGCTGAGAGACGGGTAAGGAGCAGTGGGAGGCCCCATGCGGATTATACCGGCTTCGTCATGAATGACAAACCCAGATTCCACTCGGACATATCCGATAAGAGCTCCCTAAACCCGTCACACGAGCCATCGAGGTAACTTTACCAACCCCCCCATTCTGCTTTTCCAGTGCATGATCATTCGCGTCACGAAGCAGTAGTCGTCTCATTCGATATGAGCGGAGACCGACCGAGGTTCGAAGGCCAGCACGCGAAGGGCTCGAGGCCGCCTCATGTCAAATAGAGCTAGGGGAGAAAACGTAGATGAGCCCTAGCGGCCTTTGCCCAAAGAGGATAGGGTCATCTCGACCTTCTCGTTCGATCCTAACCTTGAGCCATGCCCATAGAATCTCCATCAAGGGGAGGCCAACGGGCCACCTGAGTCAGACTCCGGAATGACTCAGGGCATCTACCAAGAGGCAGGTTAAGGAGCAGTGGAATGCCACATGAGGGCTATGCTGACCCCTGTCATGAACGATGGACCCTAGATTCCACTCGAACATGCCCATTTAGCGAGCTCGCCGAGCGGACACTCAAGCCATCGAGGCAAGTGTCGTTAGCTCAGCCCCTTCGGTTGTGGAAATCGTGGATGGGGTGACGCATAAAACTCGGTCGACCCCTACCAAGCCCAATGGGGCTCAAGGGCTCGAGCTAGCCTAACCCCAACTCAGGGAATCCGACCGACCGAGGTTCGAAGGCCAGGCCCGCAAAGGGCTCGAGGCCGCCTTCATGTCAAATAGAGCCAGGGGAGAAAACACAGATGAGCCCCAGCGGCCTTTACACAACCTGCTTAGAAGCAAACAGGGTCATCTCGACCTTCTCGTTCAATCCTAACCTCGAGCCATGCCCACAGAATCTCCATCGAGGAGAGGCCAATGGGCCACCTGAGTCGGTCTCCGGAACGACTCGAGCATCTACTGGGATGCAGGTTAAGGAGCAGTGGAATGCCACATGAGGGCTATGCAGACCCCATCACAAACGACATACCTAGATTCCACTCGAACATGCTCATTAGCGAGCTCACCATGCGTGTCACTCGAACCATTAAGGCAACTGACGTTAGCTCAACCCCTCCGGTTATGGAAACCGTGGATGGGGTAATGATCGCAAAGACGAGCCGACCCTCGACCAGACCCCCGCTACATGTGGGGGCTCGAGGAAAGTTGGACTTGCAAGGAGACTGAATGCGTGGTTGCAGAACAATGGCTCATATCCAAGGGAGGGGATACATGTGAAAAACTAAGGATAACGTTTCTAAAACAAGAGACGCTTTCTCCTACTAGTTTCACTATCGTCTCTCTCGATCTTTAGTGAAACCTGACCCCGGCAATGGCAAGGGGTCTAGCCTCACTTAGGGGCTGATAAGGGTATATATATACCCTTTCTAAAATAGTCATTGTGCCCGACCCCTTCCTCACATTAAAAACCTAGAGGCAAGGTTTGCGGAAATGAACGACTAAGTAAGGCTGATCGGACTACAAGAAACCTACGCCTAGCGGCTATGGCACTCTTGCTTACTAGCATAATCAGAGATTCTCGCCCACACCTCGAGCTCTATGGTCTTAACAACAGGAAGGGTCAGAACGCATTAACCCCTTTTACACACAAAAAGGAAGAAAGAACAAATTTGTTCAAACTGAAATAACAAGTTTGTTTAAACAAAGCACGAGGGTCGGAACTTGTCCGCTTACTACAAGAATGACCGCCCGATCTATTTAACTAACTAGCCCCTTCAGGGGGAGAACTATGCCTTCTATCCTATTCCGCCAGGTCCTGCGAAAGGGGTGCCACCGCTATTTCCATCTCCTCCAGCTTGTGGACTTCATAACCAAACACGTAGCCATGGCTCATCGCCTCCAGATCGATGTTGTCCCCATAATGAGAACGAGCAATCGTGAAGGACTGATTGACCCCAGCGTGAAGGGCATTCCTCTCGAGCTGGCGCACCCGGGCCATGATCTCGATGACACGAGCCACGAGCGAGCTGGTCCCCTCCGGCCGCACCACCTCAAGGTCATCGTAGACCACTCCAAGGGCGGCGCTCAGGATACCAAGCTTGTCACTCTTCACCTAAAGTTTTCTCCTTTCCTCAACAAGATCCACAGCCAGCTCGGCAGAAACACTCTCAGCCTCTAGCTTTCGGGTCATCTCCCTTTCGAGCTCAGCCTAGAGGGAGCTGACTTTCTGTTGCATGTCATCGCGCTCTTGGTAGGCCTAGTCACGCTCTCAGAAAGCCTAATCGCGCTCCTAGTGAGCCATGCCACATTTTGAGTGGAGCCTCTCTACGGTTTGGATCAGCTCATCCCGCTCCTTACGTAGCCAAGCGACCGTCGTGGCATCGAGGCTTGCCCTTTTCTCTAGGGCCACGAGCTTCTCCTTGGCCCCTAGCCTTAGATCCCTTTCTTTCTCAACCTCGCTCAGAAGGTCAAGGATTTGCTAGCGGGTTTCGGCGTCCTTCTAGAGCAACTCATCCTGCTCCTTCCTGACCCTGGTGGCTTCTTCATCATCCTTCCACGACCTCACCGATAGGGCCTCAAATGCCTTCTTGGCCTTGTCAGCATCTTGATGGACCTTGTCCACCTACAACTGAAGATGGGCCACCTCCTCGGCAAGGGGAGTTAGCTTGACCACCCTCTGCTGGGCAAGTGGCGAGTTGAGCTATCACCTCCCCACGTAGCCATGCCTCCTTGATGAGACAGTCCCATGTTTCCTTATGTTGACGAAGGAACTGAGATTTCCCCCGACTGCGAGCTATAAGGGACTGTAGGGAGACTATGGTTAGGATACGAAAAGTATATAGAGGAAGAAAAGGGCAAGAAGCAAGACCAAACGATACTCAGCCAGAGGGAACAACAACGTCACGCAATGCACCAGTGGCAGTGGTCTAGGGCCTCAAGCACTGACGTGATCCCTACGTCGTGGCTCTCCTGCTCCATGCTCTCTGTGGTGTCATCAAGGGTAAAAAGCGTCGACACTGGATCCTGTCGATCTGTCCACTAGAGCAGAGGCCCACCCCGCTCGGGTGAGTCACTGCCCACCGACGTTAGGGTCAGGGATGACTCCCTGCCAGCCCCAAGCGTCGCCGACCCCTCTCACCATGACGTTCCCGCTGGGACGCCCCCTTCAGTGATGGAAGGGGTTAGCGGAGTGGGCGCGAACCTCTCTCCTAGCACCACAACTCCCGAGGACCCCTCGGCCGTGTCCCCTCTATCCGGCCCACGCCAGGTGCCGTCGCTTGGGCCACCGATGGCACAGGTCTCGCTAATGCCTCGAGCAACACTACGATCGCGCCCAGCTATGACCCATCTATCATGACCACCGCCACCTCCACCTATGTTGGCGGGGTCACGACCGGTTGCGTCGTGCCCACCACGGTCGACGCCATGAGCGCGGTTGGTAGCCCTATCCACCCCACCGTCGGCAGCGGTACCACGGACGTCCCCGACTGCTCCGCGATGTCCAAAGGTGACCCTTGAATGCCCGCATCCGCACTCCCACCGAGGGCACAAGCGCCACCACGGGCGTGCCCGATCGACCGGCGACACGATCACACTGGAGTCGCTCCCATGAGAAACGGGTGCAACAAAAACCAATGGCCACCGCCCCGATTGGAGGGCGATGCTCTTCTTCAGCACCAGTGCCAAGGGATTCTGCTACCTGCCGATGCTGCAAAGGACAAAAACACAAGTCATGATGAAATCTGACTAAAATAGGAAAAAATAGGGGAATCGATAACTCACCTCGGCAACGTCGGGCGGCAGATGCGTTTAGGGGACGAACCCCCCGACCCTTGCTTTGCCTCATCAGAACGAGGTTGCTTTGAGCCTACCCCTGCTCTTGGGTAGAGGAGCTTACCCCAAGCAGCTCCTGGGGCATGTTGGTGGAACACCCCGCTCCCCTTGGCTCTTGGGGCATGACGGTGGGGCCACCCGCCTCCGCTAGCACCTCGGGTGCGATAGTAGAGCCGCCTGCCTCTGTTGACTCCTGGGGCAGGCCGATGGTACATCCTGCCTCTGCTGGCTCCCTAGACGTACCCTCCCCTCCATGGGATGGGAAGGGTCCCAATGCCTACAAGGACGAACCGATGGCTGTCAGTGCATCCTCATTCTCCAGGTTGTCCCACTCGATATCGTTGGCTACCATTTCTTCTTCCTCCATCACCTCGTCGTTGTTGTCATCGTCATCATCATCCTCATTGTCGGTGTCCTCCCCTCGTTCCCACACCCGCAACTTTTGTTGCTTCTTCCTCTTCTTGTCCTCCTTCGCCTTCCTCAGCCGCTCGCCCTCGACGCTATTCGCCGCCCTCATGGCCGAATCCCTTAGCGGTGGAGTTGGGTGATCTGTGAGGATGCAGTCCCTCGGCTGGTCCTATCCCTCTCAAAGTTAGTCCCACGGGGTCGGGAAATCAATTGAAGAGAAGGCAGGAGAAAGGGAAACTTACGAAGACGACGTAGCCTGGCTCCGGTCGTATCGGAGGATGCCTCGGCACCGGGTAGACTATGTCTAGGGCAGCACCCACATCATCCCGCAAAGGATCCATCACCTCCTTGATACGTTGCACGATCTCAGAGTTGGGGAGCGTTCCCTCGGTGAGCGTCGTTCTGTCGAACGACACCTCGGGCCCCATTGCGTATAGCGGGAGTGCGTGCGTCATCAACGGCGCCACCCTCCTCGTGTGGTAGGCTGCGATGATGCCCGACCCTTTCAGTCCGCTCTCCTTCAGGATGTGGATGGCAGTGATGAGGTCTCAGATCTTCTTCTTGTCCTTCTCCGGCACGCCCCACTTCCTCCACTGCTCCGGGGCCTCTTTGATCCAGCGCCCGGTGAACTCTGGCAGAGGGGCGGCGGCGTCATTCTTGAGGTAGAACCACTATGAGTGCCACCCCTTGTTGGACGTCGAGAGACACATGGATTGGTACTCGCTGACCTGATTGTTCCGAAGTTGGATGACGGCGCACCCCATCAGCATGTGCAGCTCCTGTCTGCCGCCCTTCTCCCTCTTCCTCTATAGACTGTCGGTGAAGAAATACCTCCACAAGTCAAAGCGGGGGCTGATCCCAAGGAGTCCTTCACACAGCGCGACGAACGCCGCCATGTGCAGGATCCTGTTGGGATTAAGATACTGCAGCTCAATCTTATAGAAGTGCAGCATCCCCCGGAGGAATTTGTGGGCGGGGTCGTAAGCTCACGCTCATGGAAGTGGGCAACGACACCACGTAGCCATCGGGCGGTGACAGCGAACCCTCATCATCGGGCAGCAACCACTCCTCAGCCGAGGTCCTCGTGCGGTGAAGACCACGACGGACGAGGCCCTCCATGTGCTAGAAGGTGATGTCGGAATGGCACCACGGATCCATTGGAGGTGGGAGCGGATGGATGTGGGCTCAACAGCGGTGGAGATGCGGACGCAGGAAACCTAAGCATTGGCGGCGGCGATGTGGCTTCAGAGGCTAGGATGCAGGCGTACGTATGAAACTCGGGGGGCTAACCCTTTGATTTTATAGGGGCGATGGTGCGAGGAAACCAACTGCCCGTCTAGATCTCTGCGCCTGCCATGACCTGTCACCACGTTTCGTTGCGGGGCGTGCGCACGCAACCTATGGCCGTCCCCACGAAAAACGCGCTGGACATTTCGCCTCCCCGAATGGGCCATGACCCGTCACAGGTAAGAGGGATACAGAGCTGAAAACGCTCCTACGGCCCGTCTAAGCCTAGGAGTTCGAAGATTGGCCCACCGACGGGTTCGATAGCCGCTCCGAGCACTTTTAGAGTGAGGGGTGGAAAGGGATGGGCCCGCTAGCGGCTAGTACCCAGGCGCACGAGCGCCGTGGGCGTCCCGGCCCATGTTCGAGCCTCGGGCGGATTCGATCCATGGGTTTTCCTCGAAGAAAGGCAGAGAGCCCTCGGGACCGATCGAATGGACCTAAGAAACTATATGGATTGACCACTGAGAATCTGGAGTCAGTCACCAGCTGACCTAAGCCGGACCCCTCATGAACGGGATGCTGGTCCCTACTCGGACTAGCCCATTAACAACTCACCGAGCACCATGGCTTATCCATAGAGAAAATCATGGCACGGCTCAGCCCCTCCGTTTTTTATCGAAAAAAACACTTGAGGGAAGAGATACGAAGACGAGCCGACCCTGGACCGGACCCCTGCTACGTGTGGGGGCTCGAGGAAGTTGGACTCGCAAGGAGACCGAACGCACGGTCGCAGAATGACAGACCCCCGTAGGGGTCGAAATCAGGAAAGACCTTTTTCGACCCACCAAATCTCAAGTCTATACCCCGAGAGGCCCGATCACGACGAAAGGGAATCGCCGTCCCCAGGACACGGCCATGGGCGATAAGAAAAGGCCAAGGCCCTCAGAGTCCTCCCGTTCGGAAAAGCCTCCGAAGGAGTATTCTACTTCTCCGCAGGCTCAGGGGCTACTCTCAGGGACAAATACTAGAGTACCCGAAGAGGATGAGTTAACTGTCATCAACATTGATTCACCGAGCAGTCAAGGTGACCTACAGCTCCAACCGACCCCTAGGTGCGCAGCTCTGCCTCGCCCGACCCCGAGGCCGTGATCTCCGCCTCGCCCGACCTCCGGGGGCAGGCTCCGCCTCGTCCGACCCCGAGACCACGATCTCCGCCTCACTCGACCCTTGGGTTTATGCTCCGCCTTGCCCGACCCTAAGACCGCCGTCTCTGCTCTGCCAGCCAGACCCCTTGGGTGCAGGCTCCATCTCACCCGACGGGACCCATACGCCGCCACCACTCCAGGTCCAAGTGTATGGGCCTGGGTCAAAACTCTGACACCAAAGAAGAGACCGACACGCCTCAATGTAGCCCGCGGCCACTACGGGCCATACCTGAGGATTCACATCAAGAACAGAACAGCGTCGGCGTACTGGTGCTGTTCTGCCTAACCCTCGTACGAACACTGACAAGCGCGTCAGTTCACCACGACGTCCGCTAGGACGGAGTGGAGCGCCATGACCGGCGGATGATGCCTGCGCATGGCACCAGTGACAGACAGGACCGCGGCATGGAGCCGTCCCTATTGACATCTACAGGGTCAGCAGGACCCGCATGAAGGAAAAGGATCCGGCGATCGTAGAGGTCTTTCTCTCTCTCGTTCTTCTCCTTTTCCTCCGCTATAACCTGTGATTTCCCTTAGCCTATAAAAAAGAAAGCAGGACGTCTCATGAAGAGGATCCCGAACCGATCGACCCATCAAGATACGATATAGATCCGCACAAGAGCACGATACGAACGCACAGCCGAGCAGCGATCGAGCTCTCAGCACCCACTCACTCCTTTCACCAGAGACTTGGGACCCTTTTCCTCTCTCGCTCGTTTGTAACCCCTACTACAAACTCTCAGTGCTAGTAACACGAGCAGCAGCGACGAACTGGACGTAGGAATTTCTGCCCGAACCAGTATAAACCTCATGTCCTCTAAACACACTATCCAAGCCAGACGCGCAATACTAAAAAATTTACTCGTCGGTCATAGCTCAAAACACCGATACCACTTTTAAGGGCTCGCAACATGGATCTGGCCACTTTTCTTAGCAGCACCACTATCTCAAAGTAGTAGTACACCACAAACTGAGGTACCGCTGTCATGGAGGAGAACTGTGAGCTACACGAGTTTGCGATTGAATGTATCAGTTCTCACCAATTTTTTCCCATAGACGGTGCTGTGATCATTGCCTTCTTCCCTGGAGGTGTCTTCAAGGGGTGTTTCCGCAGGCCTATTCTTGCCGTTAGTAGTTAGTATACTCTGCAAAAAAGAACCAATATCAGGATATCATAGAAAGGCGAAAAAAAGGTTACAAAGCTCAAACCTTTGGAGAGTCTTCATCCTCATCTTCATTTGAACTCCCAGTCTCTCACTATCATCCTAATCACTAGAATTTTGAGCATCAGCCATGTTACGCAAACGAATAATCTGGTCAGAATACCCGTGATATCTAGTTGTAACGCCCCAGCCCGAGAAAACGGCTAAGATCCACTCTACACGTTGAATGGATCACGCCTGCTAATTAACTCTCTTGCGCTTTCGTCCTCGGTTCGCACAAAAAGTTCAAACCGGAGCTCTTAGCTTTCCAAGACTGAGACCTTTAAGCTGGTTCGGTTGCCTCCCTGGTTCCGGTGTGTACTAAATTTCTCGAGCTACAGTGATCCGCGATGCTACAGTGCCTCACATCACCCCTAGCGCTACAGTGCTCGGTATTCAGCCCAGCCTACCATCAGACTGGCCTAGCTTTTGGTTCATTGGCGGGGTCTCATATACACCTACCTTTGAGGACTTAACGTCCTCGTCGAGGGCCGAACCAACCTACCCAAATGGGACAAATGTCCAGGATCGACTCTCTTGGTCCACGTACATATTCTCAGCTCCCCGGCCCAAGTGCCATGCTCTCACAGGAGCCATGCGCAACCTGTCCGAGCTCCCAAGCCATATGTCCGTGAAACCGCGAGAGTTGGCTCTGAATACCATTTGTAACGCCCCAGCCCGGAAAAACGGCTAAGATCCACTCTACACGTTGAATGGACCACGCCTGCTAATTAACTCTCTTACGCTTTCGTTCTCGCTTCGCGCAAAAGGTTCGAACCGGAGTTATTAGCTTCCCAAGACCGAGACCTTTAAGCTGGTTCGGTTGCCTCCCTGGTTCCGGTGTGTACTAAATTTTCCGAGCTACAGTGATCCTTGATGCTACAGTGACTCTCGTCACCCCTATCGCTACGGTGCTCGGTATTCAGCCCAGCCCACCATCAGACCGGCCCAGCTTTTGGCCCGTTGGTGGGGTCTCACACTAGTGCTGGTAGAACTGCATCGGTGACTACTTTGGCTGTCCGCTCAATTTGTTTACTGATATCATAATAAATAATCTCAGTCATGATTCATCACTCATACCAACCTAAGCATCACCCAATTCACCCTCTTGTGAATCAACAGTCTTCATCACTTTCATCATCTTCAGTGCCACCAACATCAGCTTTATGTTTATCAGGATCCTTTGCTTCCTCCAAGCTAGTCGTTGGTTTATAGGACTGTCTTTGCTTTTGTCATCTGAACATAAACAATGTTAAGCGACTGCTTCAAGGATCCAAATGGGAGCTCATATTAACTAATTTAGCAGATTCTGACACATAGACAATGAGGATAGTGGATACATAGCACCATGAACTAAACATAAAACATGTACATATATGAATCAGTCATAACTTAGAGAGAAGCAATGCAATCTTACCTCTTAAACAAAATTGTTATGTAGAACAAGGATATACCATCTCCATTAGGGAATAATGGAATAGCCAGTGGAACCTCCTCGTCAGATTCATCATGTAAAACACCAATCGCCATGCTACTTATGCGATACATTAAGGATGTCCAATAATGAAAGAACAAGAGCACTACCTTCTTCGGTACTAGTGTCATGGTCAGACGTGATAAACGACTGGGCAAGCAGTTAAGGAACCAGCTTCACCCAGTAAAAATAACAAAAACCTTTCACCAATGCAAACGAAAAATCGCACAAAGGTCATCTACGAACCTACGGGATGATGAACAGATTGATCAAACCTCTCACCCTTTCTACATTGGATCCAGCATCTCCGATTACCAGCACAAACTAGCAAACAACGAGACACAATACAAGGAGGTTGATGCACCCCTAATATCCACTAGAGCAGGCGCGATCGGAGAAAAGGAACAAAAGGGAAGATCACGGCGTGCGAAACGAACCCCAGTGCTGTTCCGCATGTCTCGACGAGGAAGAAAGCACGCCACGGAGTCCCCGGCGCCGGCGGCCGGCGGCTTCTCTCCACCGCGCTGCTTCTCAAGTGCTTTTGGGACGGCTGTGACTGTGAGGGACTGAGTGGGCCCGGCAAGGATGGGAAGAGAGCAAGCTCCTGGCGGGAATGCGAATTCTCGTTTTTTTTTTATCCTGCGAATTCTCGTTTCGCCCAGTGGGCTCGCAGCGTTTTATGAGTAGTGCGAGAATTCAGTTTCGTTTTATGAGTAGTGCGAGAATTCAGTTTTGCGAGCAGCTATTGGGCCTGTTCGCTTGTGAATTATGGAGAAATCTGGATGGTTTGAAGGAATGCTGGAGGAATTTGTGAGAGAAAAATACTGTTCCGGATGAAAAAATAAACGGATGGTCTAAGGGCACGCGAACGAGACCATTGTCTTTTTTTTTTTTTTGGAAACGAAATATTGTTTGTTTTCATATCTGGCGTTACTCTGTTACTGGTGGACACAACGAAATAGAGATGAATATTCGTTTGCGCAATGAGAAAGAACCACAGAATCGACCATGCATCATTCGCGAAAAGGAAAAGCTGAAGAAAACCAACACATTGGCGACCAAATTCCAACGCCCTAGTATAGCGTGGACCATTCTTCAAAGTACCAAAACGTAGCATTCAGTACTCCAACGAGAGAAGCAACTTCTTTATACGCAGCCTAGGCCTTGTTTAGATCACCTTCAAATTCAAATTTTTTCACTCTCTCTCTATCACATCAATTTTTAGACACATGTATGGAGCATTAAATGTAGGTAAAAAAATAACTAATTGCACAGTTTGGTTCTAAATCACGAGACGAATCTTTTGAGCCTAGTTAGTCCATGATCGGACAAAGTTTGTCAAATACAAACGAAACGTACTACAGTGTCCAGATTGCAAAAATTTGCAATCTAAACAAGGCCCTAGCATAAAAATCCAGAAACCTGATTTGACATCCACCACTACCAGAGAGAGCTGACCAAGTCCAAATTACACAAGCCAGGCTTCTCCAGGGGAAAAAAAACTTTAGCTCATGTGAGGACTACGCTTATGCTTCTTCACCTTGCAATGAGTTTTCAGAGCTATGTAGGAATTGAAACTCCTGGATATGAAGAAAAGCTCGTGTGTAAGTATATATTACAACACCTGCATGAAAAGAACGATACCATATGACAAAATCAGGTGGAGACAGGTTCGAATAAAAGGGCCGAGAACTTACCTGCTGCACGAGTTGCAGGCATATCCAGTAGGTTGCTTAGGCTTCTCAACGATTGAAGGCGTCTTCTTCACCAGCTTGGATGGATAAGGGGTGGCGACATGGACATAGCCACTTCTCATACCAGTACCACTGCCTGCATGAAAGTTGATCAGAAGGTGAGATTTAAGTGGCATGGGAAGGAACAACAATTAGACAAGTTAACAAGTAACACTTCTCATCAGTGTTCTTGCCCTTAGATGGTGTTGTCATCTTGGCCTTTTTCTCTGGAGGTGTCTTCAAGGTTTTTTCTGCTGGCCTATTCTTATCCTTAGCACTCTGCATATGTCAAAATGGATTAAAGATACAGTTCTTTCAGGATATCATAAAAATAATGAGCAATGACAACACTAAAGGTTAGCTCGAACATTCTCACACCTTTGAGGAGTCTTCATCATCATCTTCATTTGAACTCTCACTAGCATCCTCATCACTGAAATCCTGAACGGCAATCATATCATGCAAAAGAGAGAGAGAGAGAGAGAGACATCAGAATACATGTTATTCCAGTGTTTGTAAAAATGTAGTACGCTGCAGAAAGGAGTATACTAAATAGGCAAATAAGTTAATTATCTACTTTTCTAATGCAAGGTAGAAGTGCATGTATTATTTTATTTGGAAATAAATCCAAAAACTATGAGTAAGGACAAAACAAAACAAAAAAGATAGCACAAAATATAGGTAATCACATCGATTTTAAATGACTACTTAAAGGGCGTACCCAGAGAGCTCTCGCTCTGTGCGGGTCTGGGGAAGGGTGTCAGTGGCAAGCCTTACCCTCGCCTGTGCAATGTGAGGAGACCACGACTCGAACCCGGGACCTTCTGGTTAGGCGGTAAGACTCTACCGTTGACCAGGGGCAAAATCGCGTTGACTTGTGAACAGTTAAGGGCAAAATCACAAAGTTAGAAAAACGAGGGCAAAATCACAATTGCACATCAAAGTAGGGGCAAGAACACAAGAGCCCCACAAAAATTGGATGGTTGGATGGCGGGGAGGGGGGGGGGGGGGCACAGCCCACTATGGCCCCCTACATAGCTCCATTAGTGCTTAGAGCCATGGAAGATGGAATTCATCACTTCCATTTAGTGTGTACAATAACAGAGCCAATTTTAGTCATGAACAAGGTATAAGTTCCTTGATCAACCATTAGGTTTACTATTCAGTAATCGAATAACAGATCCACAAACAGTACTAGTTTAATAAATACAGGGAAAACATAGAATCATACACATAAGAAATTTAGCCAAATGCATGATGACCCCTAGCTAAGCCTCTTTCAGAGTTTCAGTAATAATTTATAGTGCCTAGCGCTTGGTTGTTCACTGAATTCATGTACCATTATGTCAACAGACATTATAGAAGGACGAGAGCAACAACAAAAATATTCAGAAAATAGTAGCTGTTTAACAAACCTCATCATCACTAGTTTCACCCTCTTCTGAATCAACATAGTCTTCATCACTGTCATCATCATCAGAGGCACCAACATCAGTTTGCAATTTCCCAGGGTCCATTGTCTCCTCCAAGGTAGATGACTGAATAGCAGTAGGCCCTGGCGGTGCAGCAATGATAAACAAGTGTAAACAATGTTAAACAAGTGTATGATTTGATCCACTTGGCAGCTCAAATAAGCCATTTTAGTAGTTTCATGAACAAATACAAGAAGAATAATCGCAGTGTAAACCAAAAATATATATGAATCACGCAAATTGAATCAGTCATCATATACTCGAAAGAAGCAAATCAGTTTTAACCCTGAAACAACAATTGTTATGTACAACAAAGTATATACCATCTGCATTTGGGTATAGTGGAACAGCCAATAGAATCTCCTCATCAGATTCATTGTTTGAAACATCATTTTTTATGAAGATTATGTTAAGTGGGTAGATTTTTTTTTGAAACATCATTTTTTTATGAAATTGTGTTAAGCGGGCAGAAAAGGTATCAGAGATCTCTATACAACACGAACAAAAGCAGCATTTACCTTGTTCGCTAGAAGTGTCAGATGTGGATAAAGACAGGACAAGCAGTTAAGGAACACAATTTCATACTTGAGCTTCTCTGTAAGCATAGAAGAAACAAAAAAGGATATTTTATCTCGAGATTGCTGAAGTTGTTGCCAATAACAGAGATGCTTCTGGTTTTTGAGCTGTGTAGTAACTCAAACTCCTCCTCCAAATACAAATCAGTTTTATGGTGAGGGTACTTGTCATCTGAAAGTGTGGCGATAAAAAATTCTCTGCCATCAACTTTCATAAAGATCCTCACATCCTCATTCCCCTTGCCAGCCTGTAGTGCTATCTGTTGTGTATTACAGTTCCAACAGCCAAACAGTAAATAAATAGGATCTACCCTCAAATAAACCAAAAGGAAAGCGCAATCATTACAAAAACTTGTAAAACTGACCTGTGAAATATGACAAAAGAAGTCCCCTGGGTCACACTTCACAGTTTCTCCAGGTCTGACTACCACTCCTGGAACTAGTAGTACGTTTTTTAACAAAAAAAAAGGATAAGACTTTAGCATCCATAGTTACATATGGAGGCCACAATTTACAAGAAACATGGTATTAAGAATATTTATCCACACAAAACAAGACCACTGGCAGTGCAGTGCCCATATCCATGTATAACATAAAACATTAAAGCTTGAAAGCAAAAGAAACAAACTAATGATAAATCAAGGTTGAAAAGTACAGGCATTAAAGCAATTGCAGATTCAGGTTTACACAAGCACCATTATATTATGGCACCACAAGATCGTTCCTCGAAACCTTATGTTTATAATTTAAGCTGGTCACCCTCAAAATTGTCAGCTTATCACTAGCACAACAACTAAACTAATCATCCAACCCTATGTTCATCAAACTATGGTTCAATCACACCAATGCCGGAACTTTACTGAAGAAGCAAGGAAGGCGCAACACACATTCACTGTAGTGTAGCCCACAGATAAGTTGTATTAAGACTCGCGCAGGAGATACCAAATATAACGAAAAGGGTTATGAAAACCCTCACCCCACTAAACAATCGCATAAAGGATCACCAGGGGACCCTGCATCGATCAATGGCATAAAGGATCACCAGGGAACCCTGCATCGATCAAGAACCCTAAGCAGTAAGGAGTACGTCGGGATTGGACTGCTTGAATAGGTCACGTTACGTTTAGTGCATTGCATCCAACATGTCCTACTAAAAAACAGAGTAATAACAATGCGACGCACTTCCAATAAGAAAAACACGATCGCAAGCAAGCATCATTTACAAAGACCAGAGCATAATAACAAAAGGGAAACAGCGATCCGCACCATTTCGAACCCCATGGCCTGCAAACGGGGGCAAGGCGACCCAATTCCCGGACAGCGCTTTCTCCGCTCCTCTCCGCCGCGCTGCTTCTGGAAGAGGAGGGTTTTGTGGCTTGTGGGGGGCGCAGTGAGCCGAATCGAAGTGGCGATGCGGAGTGGAAATGGAAAGAAAGAGGGGGGCGAGACGTCCGTGTGGACCTTTGGGCCATGGTGGGCTAGATCTTCCGGTTCGGCTTGGAGCGGAAAAGGGAGCCCAGTATAGTGAGCTCACATGGGCTGTGTACATGAGCTCTTCATTGGCATACGAATGCCGAATGCGTCACGTACATACAGAGAAACAAAAACCTTTGCATCCCAGACCAAAGAACACAGCCTTAACTGAGAACCGAGCGTAGCTCCGGTGGCAAGGCCCGGTGGTTGGGACCTTGTCGGCCGGGTTTGAGCCCTGTAGCTGCGAATTTCTGATCTCTCACCGGGGTTTGCCCCTTAATAAATTCCGTTGCCTCTCGCGCGTGGAGCCACAAAGGGAATACGACGCGTCCGTCGCCTACGGTGCCATGGTTGGAACCGATGATCTCACAAAAGACACGATCTAGTGATCTGGGATGTAGTTGTAGGTTTGTTTGTGTATGCGTGGTGTGAGTATGGTGTGTGTAGGGTTGATATGTGTCTATACATGAACAGATGCCACAGCTGTATCCAGACGAGAGGCGTCAGAAAAAAAAACACAGCCTTAACTGTCAAGCAAGACCGCAAAGAAAAACGGCATCAAAACATCAGAAAAAGCAGTACGATTTCCATGAATCATGGCAATCCCCATGGCCGTCGACAGAAAGCGCTTTTTGCAGTACATGCTTGCAGCCATTTTTCAGTTTCAAGCAGAGTGCTCAGATGGAGCAAGGTTTTCGGCGGTGGCAAGGAAACTCTCTTGCCAAGCCAACGCAAAATTCCTGGCTACAGCCTACACGGTGGTGCTGCTAGTAGTATAACTAAGCAGCTCAGATGGAGCGTGGCTAAGTTGCTTGCCCTGGTTACAAATCAAACGATTCCTTGCTTGCCCCTCTTTCCCTCCAAAATTCTCGCTCCCGCCCATTTCTTCCTCCTCTGCTTCGTCTTCTTGTAAGTGCCAACTGCCAACTGCATCCTCGCTCACTTGGAACACCACTCCTTGATTCCTTTCCATTCCGTCACTCCCTTCTTGCATAGTGCTGGTACTTCTCCGTTTGCTTGCTTCTGCTCTTGCCCAGCTATAGCCATGAGCAAACAGCCGGTGACACCGCAGGCGGGCGGCGGCGACGGCGAGCCGTCCATCGGTGCTCGCGGAGCCGATGCGGCGCCGCCTCATCCGGGGACCGGCCGCATTCGCTTTGCAACAGTGCAGAGCGACGGTGCCGGGGACACTGCCCGGCCCCAGGTGCGCACAGAGCGCCCCGTGCCGACCTACAAGCCTGTGTCACAGAGGAGACAAGAGCCGGCGGCCGATGAGCAGACACAGGTGTACGGGACAGTACCGGCGCGGAGGCGTCCGGGAGGAACCGCCGGCGTCAACACCAACGCGGCGCTGGGGTAGCCGTGCCGGGCTGGGAGGAGCTGCACCACCGCAGGCGGCAAGACACTCCGCAGCAGCGGGAGGGGCGCTGCCACCGCGGGGCAGCATCCCCAGCCCCGGAACAGCTGCATCGCCGACCGGTGACGTCCCCGACTCGTCGGGAGGAGCACCGGCACCGCAACTACCACGGCGCGGTGGACTCAAGCCCAATAAGACCATCGAGCGCGTCAGCACGCTGGAGCCGATGCCGGGTGCGAGTGGGAGTCCAGCGCCGACGCCGCAAGCGCATGGTGTGCCTCAGCAGCCGGAAGGGGAGCATGCCTATGTGCCGCCGAAGCAGTCGCCGTCCGGGACGAAGAACCGGGCGATGCTATTGACGGATAGGAGGAGGAAGGAGAAGAACGGGAGGAAGCCACTGGCGTTCTGCTTCACCTTGTGCTGCATCCTGTTCTGGCTTCTGGTGGTCTGCATCGGCCTCGCCATCCTGGTGGTGTACCTCCTGTACCACCCCAAGGCGCCCCGGCTCCACGTGAGCACAGCCACCCTCAACACCGGGTACATCGACGAGCTCCCGCCTTCGCACCTGGGCAAGGCGCTCAACTCCGACCTCTACGTGCTGGCGGCCATCTACAACCCAAACACCAAGGTCGACGTCGTCCTGCGCTACATGCAGCTGGACCTCTACTTCCAGGGGAGGCTGATCGGGACGCAGGCGGTGTGGCCGCCGCTGTACCAGAAGCCCGGCGACTCCGCCCTCCGGAGCGTGCACATGGTGGTCAGCGATGTGGTGATAACGCAGGAGGACGCCGAGGTGTGGAAGAACGTCACCACTGGCGGCGGCCTCGTGGAGATGCACCTCCAAGGCAAGTTCTACGTCCAGCTCAACTTCGGCCGCTGGCTCCCGTTCAGGTACACGGTCAGGCCGATTTGCGCGCTCTGGCTCGACCTGCCGCCGGCGGGCGCCCTCCGCAGGGCGCGCTGTTCGAATCGCTAGGGCATTTTCAGGTACATGCGCGAAGCAACCGATCAGTTATGTGACGAAAAAATAATAATGCTTCGCGCGTGCTCCTAACACTACATAGAGTTATTATTAGAACAGCTCTCGTGTATTTTGGTTTCTACAGTAGCTATTTTTTGATTGAAAACACATTTGGGAATTGGGATTCTTGCAGTTTTATTTTTTTAAAAAAAATCAAATGGAATCAGAGATCGAGCCAGTGACATATGTGTCCAGAAATCAAGCCAGGCAACAGCTTGAACGGTTGGATCTAATGAGCTATGAACAAGTGAATCCACACTACTGATCGTGTGTTGTCGACTTGTTGGTTGTCTATGCCTGCAGTGCAGAGAAGATGCTTTGTTAAGTGAAGCGCGTCAGAGAGATGCCCAGCAATAGATTGCGTCATTGCCTCTCCATTTGCCAAACTGAGAGATACCTCCCTTGTCCCTCCAGAAACGCACATCTCCGGTACTACACAACCGGCGTATTCGCTGGTTGGTTTTTGGGTTGGTTTGGACTGGCTAGTGCTGGTTTGTTGTGAGAGAAAAATACTATTGACTGGTTGAATAAGCCTGACTGAAACCAACAAGCGAACAGGGTGAACCTTGCAATCTTAGCCTTGACCGACAACCATGATGTACCATCCCATTGGTAAGAACCAAGAAATCAGCAGGTCCGAAAGCAGTTCCTAAGACATAACGTCAGGTGAAGTTTGTTAGGTTGATCTCCACCAAGTTGGCCCAACGGCCAATTGGACCTTTGATTCGCGCCCTGATCGGGGGCGCCCAGCCGTTCTCCTGGCTTGATGGGCCCCAATCGCGCAGTACTATAAAGAGGAAGGTGGGGGTCGAGGCGCAAGGTACGAGGTTGACCGCAACCGTCAACGCCCCACCGACGACCTAACCCTAGACCGATCTCGAGGGTGTGCTATGAGCGATGAAAAGTGCCATCGTAGTTGCCACCGCCACTGACCGTGCCTCCACATCGCTGCTTCCTCTACTTCGAGCATCGCTGTGGCACCATGGCCACGACATCGGTCCGGCGAGGTACATCACCAAATCTCCCATCAAAGTCGAGTTTTACCCACTGATCTACACCTAGATGGTCCTAGAAATCTATCAATGGTATCAGAGCCGTGTTTCTAGTACATAGATCTAGACAGGGGTAGAAAGGTGAAAAGAAATCAAGAAGGAGATGAATCAGATTGAACCCCAACCCTAACCCTACCCCTAACCCTAATCTTAACCCTAGATGGATGGACGAAGAAAGGGGAGGACCTAATCGGTTCCTCGCCGCCATCGCTACCGCCGCGCTCATCGCCATGCGCGTGAGCCCCGGCCGAGGCCACCGTCACAGGACCGCTCGACGGACGGTGCGCTCACCCACTAGGGAGCACGCGCTCTGGCGAGGGGACCCGTGGCGGCGCCGCCCTTCTTCTCCCGCATCTGCTGCTTTGAGGGCTGACAAAGGAGAAATGGATCTAGGGTTTAGGGAAGAGCGCGTGTGGGGGCGCAAAGAGCACCATCGCGGCGCCGCGCGCGGCAACGGACCGCACGGGTGCACCGGCGAAGGGCGCCACGGCGGCGCCATCACTCTTCTCTCCGGCCACCGTGTCTTGGGTGAGAAGGGGGAGAGCAAGCCGACTGGCTGTGGCGAAGAGAGAGGAGGCGAGGGATGAAATGAGGTTAGGGTTTCGGGAGCGCGGCCGTGGATGTCCGTTTTTATTCCGAGCGAAACCCGTGGACGACCGTCAATCTCCATCCAACAATCGATAGAACTCGGACCGGATTTGGCCCGGGCGGGTGTGGAGAATCCCGGCCCAGGCCCAGGTTGTGGCCTAGGAGCGGGGATGGCACGGCGCGCGTGGCTGAATGGGCTACGGACTATTTCATCAGGCCAGGCCAAATGAACAGTAAAGAGTGAGTTTTTGTTTTATTATTTTTAGAAGCAAATTTTGATGATTTTTGTCAAATTTAAATCTCTGTCAAAATTTGAACCAACAGGATAATTTTTTCAGAGAGTAAATAAGTACAGTAAAATGCTTCTGAAAAGTAGATAAAGAATTTTCTCATGTTTCCGCTACAAAGTTTAATGTTGATTATCTTCTAATTAAATTCGAACCAACGGGAGAATTTAATTCAAAGAGCAGTTATATTTAGTAAATTATGATTATGTTTATCTTCTAATTAAATTGGAACCAACTAATTAAATTGGAACCAACGAGAAAATTTAAATTAGAGGAGTAGTCCATTTTGTTTATGTTAAATTATGGTATTATTATTTTCTGACCAACGTTGATGATAACAATATTATAATAAATTTAAGTTTGAAGTTTAAATCTCTGATAAATTTTACACCAACTGTGGTTAATTTTTTAGAGAGTAGATAAGGACCAAGAAATGCTCCTGAACTAAAAGAATATATTTTATTATCAAGTTTTCGCTGCAATGATGTTGATTATCTTCTAATTAAATTCGAACCAATGGGAGAATTTAATTTTGAAGAGTAGTTATATGTATTTCAAGTTGATTTATGAGTTTTATGCATTAATTCTATTTTTTGCCCAACGGTGATGTAGAATTGATGCAGAAGCATCTTGTAAGTTTTATTTTTTAACCGACGAGATCACTCGGCTGCATGCCAACGGGCTACAATGCTGGGGTATGTGAATGAAAAGGCTTGAGTTCAAGCCCGTTCAGGACAACTTTTTGTTAGTTTACTAATTTTCTGACTTAAATTAAAATCAACGGGAAGATTTAATTGGAAAATAAAGTATAAGTGAATATAGATGTTTCACCACCGATAGCCTGCCATGGGGGTCCCAGGGCAGTTTGTTTAGGTTTCAGCGTATGCAGAACTCGACGGTAAATGCAAGAGATAGTTCGATTTATCCTAGGTTCAGGCCCTCGACCGTGATCGAGTAATAGCCCTACGTCCAGTTCGGTGTTTAGCCTTTGCGTTGGATTGATTGTAAAGTGTTGTGTTGTGTTATATGTCTCCCCTTCTAAGGAGCCCTGCCCTCCTTTATATAGTCAGAAGGCCAGAGTCCTAGTCGGTTTACAATGTAGAGTCCTAGTAGGATTACAGGGTAGTATTACTACTAGGATTACATGGGAGAAATCCTAATCAAACTAGATCTCCTCTCTTCCTTGCGGTGTATCCTGTGGGCCCCGCATCGACAAGCCCCAAGCACTTCATGGTTGAACTCCGGAAGCCTTGTCTTGTTCCTCCAGGTCTTGCCGAGCAGGAACAAGTGTCGCTCGAGTGCTTTCTTGAGTGAAACCAGTGTAGCGCTTCTTAGGGATCTTCGAGTGGTGTGTGCTTTTTTAAGAAAAAAGTACTGCCATCTGGGTGTGTCCCCCGAGCCTTTTGCTATTTAGAACAAGGAGCTAGAGGGTCTTGTCTTGAAATTGTTCTGATTCTTCGTCGAAGGGCTCCCGAGCATATACCTGGGTTCTTTATCAAAAAGAACTCGGATATAGATCGGTTCGGGTTCTTTTTGTCGTGAGGCCTTGAAGTGGTCTGTCTTGAAGAAGTCTTCTTGGTGACGTGTGCTTTTTCGAAGAAAAAAGTGCACTCACTGAGTGTAGCCCCCGAGCCTCTTGCTATTTGGAACAAAAAGTTGAGGATCTTGAATCTTATGTTGTTTGAAAATTGCTGTCTTGAAGAAGTCTTCTGAGTGATGTGCGCTTTTTTCGAAAAAGTGCACTCACTAAGTGTAGACCCCGAGCCTCTTGCTATTTAGAACAAAGAGTTGGAGGGTCCTGAATCTGAGTTGTTCAAAGAACTGAAAACCTCTCCTGTTGCAGCCCCCGAGCATATATCCGGGTTCTTTTATTCAGAAAGAACTCGGATGCAGGGTCTTGGCATATTCTCTGGTAGTCCGCTGTTGTCAAATATAGTTGTATAGTGGTGGTTGAGTGTAAACGCTGTTTGTTCATTAGTTGTACAGTGTTGGTATATTTTTCCGAATATGGTTGTTCTTAAGTACTGTTCCTTCACGCCTGAGTCCTCTTTCATTGAATTCTGTCTTTTCACTGTGTCCTTTGTTAGGTTTGTTCCGTTGGTGCTCCCGGTCCATGTGCACCGCTTCTTTGGTCTATAAATACCGTCCTAGTTTGCTGTTTTGATTCATTAAGCATTTTGTTGCGTGGTCTCAAATCTCCGTAGTCATGAATATGATAGTTTTTGAAGTAGAGCAGCTCCCGAGCATATTTTGTAGTTCTTGTATATCTTGAATGTATCAGAAATGTTCTTGCCCAGGTCCGGGTTCTTGCTCCTGGAGGTCCCTTTGTCCAAGATTGCGGAGGAAGCCGAGAGTCAAGAATATTTGGATGTCGTTGAAAAGGTGGAGCCTGAGGTCGAAGATTTAGCCAGGAGGATTGTGGATAATCTTAATATTGATATTTCTTCTCCTGATGACGATGCTTGATGTAATTGACCTTTGTACGCCAGCCTCTATGATAGGATATTATACTTCTTTTTGAATGAAGATTCTTTATTTTTCATTGATGTCTTCTTTGCATGGATGTCTTCACCTTGTTTATTCTTCAAATGAGTTGTCCAAGTGATTAGAATTTTTTCTGAGTAGTCATTTCTTGGGCGTGGCGCGCATCCGCAGTTTAGAGTGATCGTGTTCTTTCATCCTGTTGTAGGACAATTCCTTGATAGGTCAAGCGTTTGTATGGCTTTTATCTGAGCCTTGACTTGTCGAGTGCTTATTTGGCTTTTATCTACTGCCGTGTAAACAACTCGTGGTATGAAGATCGTTGTCTTGTCATAGTCCCTTGATTTGTCGTGTGTTTGTCTGGCTTTCATCTATGCCATGTAAACAACTCGGGGTATATAGATCGTTGGCTTAACAAAGTTTCTTAATTTGTCGATTGCTTGTCTGGCTTTCATCTGCGCCATGTAAACAACTCGGGGTATGTAGATCTTTGCCTTTTTGTTCTTGTCAGTATTGAAAAGACTTAGGACCGGCGATCTCAAGCATCTTCAGATTCTTTGCTTTTGTCTGGTGAGCTCAAGCATGTTTTCAGCTTTTTGCTTAACTCGGGGTGTGGCCAGCATCTGGCTCTTTCCCTGGTTGTGAAAACAACTCATGATCAGTTCGGGTGTTAGCTTATCAGCTACCCTCATTAGCGGGCTCAAGCATCTTTTTAGCTCTTTTGCTCTCGACCGGTAGGCTCAGGCATAATTTTAGCCATTTTGCTCTTTGGTTCGGGTGTTAGCTTATCAGCTACCCTCATCGGCAGGGCTCAAGCATCTTTTCAGCTTTTTTGCTCTCGACCGGTAGGCTCAGGCATAATTTTAGCCATTTTGCTTTTTGGTTCGGGTGTTAGCTTATTAGCTACCCTCATCGGCGGGCTCAAACATCTTTTGAGCTCTTTTGCTCTCTGCCAGTATGCTCAGGCATAATTTCAGCCATTTTACTTTTTGGTTCGGGTGTTAGCTTATTAGCTACCCTCATCGGCGGGCTCAAGCATCTTTTTAGCTCTTTTGCTCTCGGCCGGTATGCTCAGGCATAATTTTAGACATTTTGTTTTTTGGTTCGGGTGTTAGCTTATTAGCTACCCCATCTGTAGGCTCAAGCATCTTTTTAGCTCTTTTGCTCTCAGCCTGGTATGCTCAGGCATAATTTCAGCCATTTTACTTTTTGGATCGGGTGTTAGCTTATTAGCTACCCTCATCGGCGGGCTCAAGCATCTTTTCAGCTCTTTTGCTCTCAGTCGGTATGCTCAGGCATAATTTCAGCCATTTTACTTTTTGGTTCAGGTGTTAGCTTATTAGCTACCCTCATCGGCGGGCTCAAGCATCTTTTCAGCTCTTTTGCTCTCAGCCGGTATGCTCAGGCATAATTTTAGCCATTTTGCCTTTTGGATCGGGTGTTAGCTTATTAGCTACCCTCATCGGTGGGCTCAAGCATATTTTCAGTTCTTTTGCTCTTAGCCGGTATGCTCAGGCATAATTTCAGCCATTTTGCTTTTTGGTTCGGGTGTTAGCTTATTAGCTACCCTCATCGGCGGGCTCAAGCATCTTTTTAGCTCTTTTGCTCTCGGCTGGTCTGTTTGGTGAAAACAACTCGGGAAAAGTCATAATAAGACATATGTTGTCGAGGAACACCATCTTTATTGATCATGAATGTTGATCTCTTGTGGCTTGTATATATATTCTCCCTTGAGTTATTTTCATGCGTAGAATCTTCTTAGTTGGCTGATGTGCCATGTATTGTTGACTTCTTTTCCATCTTCAGTTATCAACTTGTATGCGCCAGCTGTCGATGTTTCAATGATTTTGCTTGTCTAGGGTTGTCTCGGTTGTTTCTATCCAGGAAACCTTTCTCATGTCTTCTCCTCTAGCAGTAATCATCTTTTCTACTGTGCATCTGAATTCTTTATTGTTTCTCGAATTTTCTTTGAAGAAGTCCTGAAATTGCCACCTAGCCAAGATTCTGTGAGAGAAAGCTTCGATTACTTCTCGTTCGATGATGTCATGTATTTGAGCACGTAGTTCGCCAAATCATCGATAGTAATCTCTGAGACTTTCGCTCCCTTTCTACTTGAGTCCTTTTAATTCTGCGTGGGTGATGGGGTGCGTAATGATACCCATGAAATTTTCATAGAAAACTCTTTACAAGTCCTCCCAATTTCTGATTGACCCTAGATTTAATTTGTCAAACCATTGGAGAGGGCATGGTTTCTAGGGCCATGGGAAAGAACAAGGTCTTGATGTCATCGTCTCCTCCGGCTAGTTCAATCAACTACGAGTAACTCCTAAGCCACTGCCTTGGTTCGGTCTTGTCATTATATTTAGAGTGGTTAGACGGCTTGAACTTGTGAGGTAGTCGTATTGAAGCAAGTCTGTTTGCAAAACAGGGGAATCTATCGTGCGTTCCGGCTTCTTTGTATTCTGATTCAGCACCTCCTTCCTACCAACTGTCGTTTTGGTGAGAGTAGTTCTGCAGGGATGTCTGAATGGGTGCTTCGCTTCTGATCTTCCTTGGTTGTTCGACTTGGTAGTTTTGACTACGGTCCCTTCTGCTTTTCCTATTATGACTTCCACCTGGTTCAAGTCTCTCGAAAGCGGACTTCCTTGGATTTTGATCTTCCTTCCTATGAGATGTTGATCTGGCAGGTAGTCTTTAGCGGGTCCTTCCGTCGTGCATCCTTAGGGCTGCTGACTGGAGGAGGTCCTGGAGCTGTTCCTGTTTTTCACTAGGAAGTGATGTCGCTCCGAGTTCTTCTAGTGCTTCTCGAATCCTATTGTAGGGTGTATTCGCCGCACGTCTTTCTTCGACTTCTTGTTCTGATTTTCTTCTATCGTACTCAGCTAGATCTGACTCATATTTGATCTAGGCTTCCTTGCGCTGTCTAGCAGTGGCGTTGGCGTCCTTGTTTCAATTTGTTTCTTCTTTCTCTGGCTTGCTTCTGATTCTCGGTCTCACCATCAGTGCCCCTGGATAAAGGATGATATGTTGGACTTAGATTCATCCCATGACCTGAATGTCAGGTGCTTCTAGGGAGACCAATGGTGATTGAGGACGTCGAACCATGAATACTTCTCAGTGCATGAATTGTTCTGTTATCGGCGCCGGTTTCCACACTGTCAGAGTTGTTGATGATTTTAGTAGAGGCTTCAAGGTCGTAGATCGAGTCTCCTTCTTAGTAGGGTAGAATTGTTGTCGTTGTCATGCCGACTAGTTGGGTACCGTTGTCCTCAAGAACAAAACCTGGCCAGTGGACGATGTAGTCTTGAGATGTTATAGTTAGTACGAGACCTTCCTGAGCTCCTTTTAGTGGCATTCTAAGCCCCGGATCGAGGGATCCTTCGGGCCGTGCATGATAAGATTTTGTCATGTTATGGAGTCCAAACAGAAAAGGTTCTGACTTCTTGAAAGAACTCTGAGTATACTCTGAGTTGTATTCTTGATAGGCCGAGGCCGCATTCTGGAGCCCCACCGGAAAAGAACTTGGTTTCTCGAAAGAACTCGGGTAAGACTCCTACCTCGGATGCGGAGCCTGAGTTTGAGTCGGATGCGCAAAGCCACAAAATCTGAGTAGGATTGGATATCCCGAGCTACGCGAATCTTCTGATGAGTTGATGTGTTGTAGTCGCTTGCCTCGCAGATCCATGATCCAAAGATGAAGGCTGATCCCGTCGAGAAGATCATATTGTCGAGGTCCATCGAGCTCTCAGATGTAGTTTCGCCGAAAGCCCCTACCTGGCACGCTAGCTGTCGATGTTTCACCACCGATAGCCTACCACTAGGGGTCTCAAGGGCAGTTTGTTCGGGTTTCAGCGTATGCAGAACTCGACTGGTAAACTGCAAGAGACAGTCGATTTATCCTGGTTCGGGCCCTCGGTCGTGATAAAGTAATAGCCCTACGTACAGTTCGGCGTTTAGCCTTTGCATTGGATTGATTGTAAAGTGTTGTGTTGTGTTATCTGTTGAAAGCTCTAGTTTGGTTTTGGTGAATTGATGAAACCCCAAGTGCTAACCTAGTTTATCAAGTGATCATGAGATAGGTAGCACACTTCAAGTGGAGAAGCTAATGAAGATCATAACATGACAATGGTGATGGCATGGCAATGATCAAGGGCTTAAACTTGAAAAGAAGAAAGAGAAAAACAAAAAGCTCAAGGCAAAGGTATAATGTGTAGGAGCTATTTTATTTTGGTGATCAAGACACTTAGAGAGTGTGATCACATTTAGATTTGATAGCCGTACTATTAAGAGGAGTGAAACTCATGTCGGAATACGGTTATCAAAGTGTCACTAGATGCTCTAACTCATTGCATATGCATTTAGGATCTAGTGGAGTGCTAACACCCTTGAAAATGTTTGTGAAAACATGCTAACACATGTGCACATGGTGATACACTTGGTGGTTGGCACATTTGAGCAAGGGTGAAGAAGACAGAGGAGATGCCAGCGTCGGTCAAGTGACTGGACACTGTCTGTCTGCGTCCGGTCGCACTGACTTGGTGGTACAGTGGCTAGGGTTTACCACCGGACGCTGGGCTATGTCCGGTCGAGGTGGACCGAACGTGTCCGGTCGAGGAGAAACGGATTTTGACCCTTACTATACTCGACCGGACGCTGGGGCTTCAGTGTCCGGTCAGTTTTATCGGATCGTCCAGTCGGCTTCGTAGCCGCTAAAATCTGACGAACAGCGTTTGAAGCTGGTGACGCGTGGCGTCCATCAGTGGACCGGACACTGAGTCCTAGGGTCCGGTCAAGTGGACCGGAGCGTCCGGTCAGAGCGCAGTGTGCCTAGTGAAGGGGTATAATGGCTCTATTTCGTGGGGGCTTCTATTTAAGCCCCACGGCCGGCTATGGCTCATATCTTTGGCCATTTTCTTTGACATAGCAACCTTGTGAGCCTAGCTAAAGTCCTCCCACTCATCTCCATCATTGATTCATCATCATAGTGTGTTTGCATCTAGATGCACTTGGTGTTCGTGTTTCGCTGCGGGTTTCGCTTGTTACTCTTGGTGGTTGCTGCCACCTAGATGGCTTGGAGCAGCGAGGATCATTGAGCGGAGGGTGGTAATTATCTCCGGCTCTGATCATGGTGATTGTGAGGGGTTCTTGACCTTTCCTCGGCGGAGCGCCAAAAGGTACTCTAGTGGATTGCTCGTGGCTTGTGTGATCCTCATCTTGTGTTGGTTGTGCGGCACCCTATTGAGGGTTTGGCGTGTGAAGCCAATTAGCGCATGAACCTCCAAGTGAGTGAATCTCCACAATGAGGAGTAGCTTGCCGGCAAGTAAGTGAACCTCGGTAAAAATCTTTGTGTTCATCCTTTGATTCCGAGGTGGTTGGTCTTCATTGTTATTCATCCTTGTGATTGATTGGTTCACTCCTCGACACAGCGGTATAACTATCTTGATCACTCTCTTTATATTACCGCAAACTAGTTGTCAAGCTCTTTAGTGTAACTAGTTGTGAGAGCTTGTTTGCTTGGTTGGTGTGGCTCTTTAGTTAGTCTTTGAGAGCACACTAACATAGGGTAGTGTATTTGCTATTGTGTGGATAAATACTATCTAAACTAGAATTGTGATAGGTGGCTTGCATTTTGAGTAGGCTAGCGCAACACTTGCTTCGCCTCATAATTGTCTAACCTTTTATTAAGTGTTGTTGTAGAAATTTTTATTAGGCTATTCACCCCCCCCCCCTCTAGCCATTAGGACCTTTTATCTGTCTCCCCTTCTAAGGAGCCCTGTCCTCCTTTATATAGTCAGGAGGCTAGAGTCCAAGTCAGTTTACAATGTAGAGTCCTAGTAGGATTACAGGGTAGTATTACTACTAGGATTACATAGGAGGAATCCTAATCAAACTAGATCTCCTCTCTTCCTTGTGGTGTATCCCGTGGGTCCAGCATCGACAGTGAATGCTTTAATCATCATGACTAAATTTTTTGTTATGGTAATTTGTATATAGATTTATCCCGCATGGGGAGAAGTTTAGCATAGTACTTATGCTAGTCATCCTGTATGGTGGGAGAAGTTTTGTGATGACTCATATGTTTTTGTATCCCGCATAGCGGGAGAAGTTTGGGTAGCTCTTATGCTATCCTAATATTGACCATGGCGCAATAGAAATGCACCATCATGGTCAATACTAATCAAAGGACAAGAAAAAGATGCAAGCGTGACTTGCAAAAGTACAATTAATAAAAGACATCGTCGAGTTCTTGAAGTGGAATGAAGAAAGTGTACTCCTATACAGATCAAGAAATAACTTTGTGTCGGTGCGAAATATGATCGGCAAGTAAATATTTGTAGTTTTGCTGTGCGCTGTGATCGGATGTGGCCTAGCACGCGATGACACATGATTTATACTGATTCAGGCAACGTGCCCTACATCCAGTTTCAGTCGGTCGATGATTTTATTCCTGAGCCTAGGTGCTCGAAGTTTGTTGTGGGGTTATAAACGAGTAAGGAATGAGAAGGGGGGTGTTAGAGGCCCGGTCGGACTCTGATTTGAGTGGAATAGAGTGACAGATGCTCAAACAGTGCGTTAAGTATTGGAGCGTATGCTCTGTGTGTCCAAGCTTATCCGCTGTTGAGAGCGTGTAGACTGTGTCCTTTTAGAAGAGAGCGCATACCCTTTTATAGATGAAGGGTATGCCCTTACAAGTCAAAGACTGGAAAGAGAGAGAGTGTGTGTACGAGTGCTACCTAGTCTTGTCGCCCACGTCGTCGGGTACGGCGTGCCATCGCCCGCCATACTGTTTACACCATCCATCGCCCACCTTACTATTCATGACCTGCTGTACCTGGCAGGCTGCAAAGTGTTTGCCTGGGATGGCAAAAGACGGCGCCAATAATACTGTTTGTGCTCTAACGCGTCTGGCAGGCTGTATAGTGTCTGTCTGACATGGACTAATGCACCGTCCTATAGGTGCGCAAGGCATGGTAGGGTAGGGTCTTCGGTATTGCAGGTTGAATTGAGCACCTTACCTTATCTGTTCCGCCTGCTCCTCGGGACCACACCGAGCAGGCGTCCTAGTCGGTCGTTCCCAGTCGGCCCCGACCGTGTCGGTCGGGAAAGAGAGGCGAGCAAAGATCCAGCATATCCTCGATTAGAGGAACAGGGTCAAAGTCAGACTGCGGTCCCACCATGGCCAGGCCTTCTGGTCGGGGCTCCGACCAGGTCTCCTCAGGCTGAGGGTGCCGGTCGGGGACCGAATCATGGTCTCGGCCTATCATTATGTACCTAGGCTAGCCTAGACGCGCGCTATCGCTGCGCCGCTGGCTAGGCCAAGTATTGTAGGGAAGCGGGTCCATTGGGGACCCTGGGTTTATGAACCCAACTGGAGCCCCTGAGCCCCTTTTAGGGCTTCTGTGAAGCCTGAAGGGGCTATTGAGTTGCTGCTTTTGAGGGCGCACAGGAGTACGATGCTATAAGATCTCTCATAAGGAGAGAGCATCATACGTCTCAAACGGGCCCCTGTCCCTGGATTCTGGATCAGAGGACGGAGAGAGGGAGAGCATTGTAGCGGGAGAACAAGGATCTTGGCTCCCTTGTTCCGCTTCATGCTCCAAGGTGCGGAGCAGTCCCAGGGCTATTCACACACGCTTTGCGTGTTATTGTAAAAGCCTGGGGCTTGTGTTTTTAGCTTAATGAATGCTTGTATTTGCTTTGTAATTCTTGTGCCCATTGCGCCATGGATGTAGGTTGTTTATTGGAACTTCATTGTTTTCCCCCTTGGTTTGTTGTACCGCGTAGGGTAACCAAGTAGGATTTAGGCACCTAGCCTCCATGGGGAGGACTGGCGAACGCCGTAGAGGCACGCTGGGGGGGTGTTGGCACCTAGCCCCTAATGAGGGGACTAGCAAAGGCCACGAAGGCATGCCGAGTAGACATAGGTGCCCAGCCCCCAAAGGGGGGAACCCATTGGTAGTCTATCTTCTGTGAGCGCACCCGGTGGGTGTAGCCCCCGAGCCTGTAGCCGACTAGTGAGTCGGTCCGAGGCTGAGCACCTTAGTAGTCGTTCCTAGGGCCATAGACTCCTATGTTCCTATCGGTCGGGGTGTTCACCCGTGTTCGTCCCGCCCACGACCCAAGCCCCGTTAGGCTCGATAGGGGTCAGTCGAGTTTCATGCGTCACCCCATTCATAGTATCCACAACCAGAGGGGTTGAGCTAACATTGCTTGCCTCGATGGCTCAAGTGACGCGCTCGGTGAGCTCACTAACGGGCATGTCCGAGTGGAATCTAGGTCCTTCGTTCGTAATGGGGTCGGCATAGCCCTCATGTGGCATTCCACTGCTCCTTAACTCGCCTCCCAGCAGATGCCCGAGCTATTCCAGAGATCAGACTCAGTGGCCCACTGGCCTCCCTTCGATGAAGATTCTGTATGCATGGCTCGAGGTCAGGATCGAATGAGAAGGACGAGATGACCCTGTCCTGCTTCTGAGCGGATCAAACGAGGGCTGCTAAGGCTCATATGCGTTTTCTCCCCTGGCTCTGTTTGACGTGAGGTGGCCTCGAGCCCTTTGCTGGCTGACCTTTGAACCCCGATCGGTCGCCGCTCATATCGAATGAGACGACTACCGCTTCGTGACGTGACGCAAAGCGTTGTGATGCAACAATTGCATATGCAATGCTTGGATGTATGGGATGAATGTATGGATGAATATATGACTGAATGTATGAATGCATGCATGAGAATGGATGAATGAATGCTCATGCACTGGAAAAGTAAAACAGGGGTTGGTAAAGTTACCTCGATGGCTAGAGTGACGGGTTCAGGGAGCTCCTATCGGATATGTCCGAGTGGAATCTGGGTCCGTCGTTCATGACGGAGTCAGGACAACCCGCATAGGGGCATCCCACCGCTCCGTACCCGTTTCTCGGCAAGCCGCCCAAGTCGTCCGATCAGCTAGGGTGACTGGCTGGATTCTCCACGATGGAGATTCCATTGGTGGGCCCCTCCAAACCTTTCCTGGGAAGGTGGAGGGTCGTTTGCCTGTGGCTATGCCTCATTTCCCGTGCCTAGGTTGCGACAGTGGTGGGCCCCGCCTAGGCCACATCCCGCTAGCCAGGACGACATTTCATCAGGCAGGCGCGTCCCGTCAGCCAGGCCACGTCCCGCCACACGTCCTTTCGCATTAAATAGGGGGGAGGAGAGGGTTTTTTCTCCCATCTCTTCGTCTTTACTTCACCACCGCTGCTTCCTCTTCCTTCTTTTTGCTAAGCACCTTTGTGCACTGTGGGGGTTTCTAGGATAAAGGAGAGTAGAGTGAGGGAGAGGAAAAACTTATAGATCCGTTTGTAGATCCATGGCACGATGTCGAACTAGAGACCTTCCAACGTGGATGAGAAGGTGCTAGCCGCCTTCGCCGAGAAGGGGCTGCTCCCATCGAAGAAGTGGCATATTGGAAGGGCTCCTGCACCCAGGGGAGGTTGTTCCGCAACCCCTAGGCCGACGAGGTCATCTCCTTCCTTGCCTTCCACGAGCGTGAGATTGGGTACCCCACGCACTGGTTCCTACGTGGGCTCCTCAATGAGTGGGGCCTAGGAGTTCCAACACCTCAACCTGAATGGGGTGCTACACATCACCGGCTTCGTCACCGTCTGTGAGGCCTTCCTCGAAGATGGAGCCGCATGTGGACCTCTTCTAGCGGATCTTCAGCGGGCAGGCCCTGTCCGACAGGGAAACCGCCCAGAATCACTCCGATCGGTGGGTTCGCCCTGTAGAAGTGGCCTAAGCCGTCGGTCCCCTGCCCGGCATACTCCCCCAGTGACTCCAACCAGGGATGGCACGGCGAGTGGTTCTACATTAGGAACCAGCGGAGGCGCCATTCCCGACGTTCATCGGGGAGAGGGCGGAGAGGAGGGAAAGCTGGTCGTGGGGTTCTGATCTTGCTCTTACCAGGGCGAAGCTCAAGGAGGCTTTAGAGAGGGTTGAGCTCGTCCATCAGGCCATGACCATCGACCTGCCCCAGTGTTGTGGAGGTAAGTTTTCTATGTTTATGGTGTTGTCTTTTGATTTCATCCATCAGGCCGTGACTGGTCGTCTCAAAACGCCTGCTTCTTGTCGCACAGGACTTGGAGACGATGTCGATCTGCAACTCTTGGTTTCTCTAGGAGGAGCATGGTCGGATGGAGCAGGAAGTGGTGGCATTATGGAGGGTCGATGAGCTTAGGCGCAAGCTAGGAATCCGCTCGTCGTGAGTCCCAAGATCGATCGACAGAGGCGACGGGAGCCCGAGAAAGCGGAGCGGGGCATGGTCGAGCGAGTGACTGCAGCCGAGCAAAAGCTTCACGCGGCGTAGGCCCACTTGGCGAGGACCTGAGGCGGCGCTTTGGAGTCCTTGGAGGCTCTGGAGGTGGAGCGGAAGGCCTGGTCAGACGCTAAGCAAGGGGTGGTCGTGCTTCGGGGGACAGATGCTCAGGGCAAAGGAGTCGAATGCTCGACTACTGGAGAGGGTGACCAAGCAAGAGGAAGGGCTTACCATTGTCGAAAGCACCCGCCTCGGTACGTAGTTGTCCTGCCATCGGTTGATGTCTTGAATTTTTCTTTTCCTTGCTCCTAAATCTGTCGTCCCTTTCCAGAACTGGGTGGAAAGGTCAGCTCTCTAGAGTAGGAGCTGGAGGCGGCCAGAGTGACGGCAGGTCGGAGCGTGGAGGTGCTGGCCCGGTCCCTAGAGGAGCGAAGCGTTCTCAACGGAGAGCTCGACCAACTCCGCAACATCGCGCAGGAGGTGGTCGGCAAGGTGTTTGGGTCAGGCCCTAGCGCTGGCACGCCCGCCGTCTAGCTGGCGGAGGTCCCGAATGAGGTTCGGGCGCTCATCTCCGATGACATGTTCTACGAGACCTTAGGGGTGCTGATGTCAGTGGCGACCCACTACCCTGACCTGGACTTCACGACTACCTGCAGAGGATATGCCAGCGGGTGGAGCACGGACGAGATCTAGGAGCTGGGGGAAAGCTTGGCGCCACACGCATAGGTGGTCGCCGAGCAGGTCACCACGCGGTGGGTGATGGAGGCTCGTCACTCGACGATGGCCGTAGGTGCACGCCAGGAAGACATCGTCCAGCCTATCGTGGCGGAGGTCGGGTCGGAGGCGAGCGTCGTCCTACTTGCAACCTAACCGAATGTCGTTCCGACTGTAGCCGAAGCCGAGCGTCGTCGTCCCGACCACAGCCGAGCTGCCTTCATCTTCGCTAGCCAGCACCAGTCCACCAATATGACCGGATGTCGATAGAATATCATCGGCAGTTCTCCGAGGGGTATCCCATGAAGGTAGATTGATCAGCAGAGAAGCAGTGAGATCAAGAACAAGAAGGCAACAGAAACACACGAGTTATATAGGTTTATGCCTGTCAGTATGACGTAATACCCTACTCCTATGGTCCGTTGTTTTGTATTAGCTATCGTATGATATTGCGTGAGTTTGGAGGGGGTCCCTGCCCACCTTATATAGTCCGGGGAGTAGGGTTACAAGTCGGTTAGATCTGAGAGATAACCAAAAAGTAATAACTGATTACAGGAATCTTGGGATCATACATATCCTAATAGATCTCGTAGTATCTTCAGGATATCTTTCAGATGTCTTAGTGAGAGGCGCCAAGCAGAGTCATGTCCCGCAAGGCTTCATCTTGTGGGCTGGGCCGCCCCGGAGGGTGCAACCCATGTGGTATGTCATGGGTATCTGGGGTCGTACCGCCCAAACCGGAGGACCATAATAGAATTGTAAAAAGTAGTCAGTCTTTGTAAAAAGATAACTTCATGGGGGGAGCCCTCGTGTGAACAATTTATGTTCTTGTGTGATGAAATCAATCAGTGAGGGGAAGCTTGTCCCGCCCGCCCTTGTTTTCATCCTTGCGTAACTTTGCTTTTTTGTCCTTTGCTTTTCACACCTACCCATTGACCATGGGCTGCAACCATTAAGAACTCAGGCATGGCCCACGAGGCTCAGCTGCTCATAACCTTAGGTCATGGCGGGGTCTGATCAGGTCGGGAGGCTTAAGTGTAAGTTACATAGGGTAGTCAAAGGAACGAGATGACCTTTCATTTGAACGAAAAGTGTTGCTGAACGACAGTAAAGAGGAAGTGGTATTGCACCCCCATGGAGCCCTCGAGCGACCCAAGCCGAGGGTGCTTGGGCTGGGGTGCTATAGGAGCAAGTTTTAAATAGAAATGAGCGGTAAAGACCGAGCTTAGGAAAGAAATGATGTAACTGTTTGATATTCCATGTGTTGGTGAGAACGTTACCATTGTCATCCTTCAGCCGATAGGCGCCCGGTCGGATCACCTCAGCCACCGTGTACGGTCCTTCCCATGGTGGAGAGAGCTTGTGCTTGTCCTTGGTTGACTGGGTCCTCCGGAGTACGAGATCACCGACCTCGAGGGTCCTTCCCCTATTTTTTCTCTCATGGTACCTGTGGAGAGTTTGTAGGTAACGAGCGGAGTGGACGATGGCCATCTCATGAGCCTCCTTGAGAAGGTCGACTACGTCCTGCTGAGTCTCCATGGCTCAGTCTTGGTCGAAGGGCCTCACTCTAGGGGCGCCATGATCGAGGTCAGATGGCAACACGGCTTTAGCTCCATACACCAGGAAGAAAGGGGTGAACACCGTGGATCGGTTTGGAGTCATTCTTAGGCTCCAAAGGTCTGTCTGGACCTCTACAACCCATCACCTAGCATACGTTTTGAGTCTATAAAAATGCAGGGCTTGAGTCCATGGAGGACCATGCCATTGGCCCGTTCAACCTGATCGTTAGTACAGTAGGTGTCTGACAGAGGCCCAATCGATCCTAATGTTGTATCCATCACAAAAGTCTAGGAACTTCTTGTCGGTGAAGTTGGTTCCATGGTCGGTGATGATATAGTTAGGAACACCAAACCGATAGATGATGTCAAGGAAGAACTTGACCTCCTCTTTCGAGCGGATGTTGATGATCGCCTCGATCCACTTAGTGAACTTGTCCACCGCCACGAGTCATTGAGTGAAGCCACCTGGGGCCTTTTTGAGGGGCCCAACCATATCGAGGCCCCAAACCATGAATGGCCAGGTGGTAAGGATGGTTTGTAGCTCCTACGCTGGCAAGTTAGTTTGCCAAGCATAGAACTGGCATCCTTCACACCTACGGACAACCTCCTCTACGTCTCGAAGTGCAACGAGCTAGTAGAAACCTTGGCGAAAGGCTTTCCTGACCAATGACCTTGGGGCCACGTGATATCCACAGATTCTAGCAGTGGACTTCGAGGAGGAGCTATTTCTCCTGGTCGGTTGGGATGCACTTCATGAGTACTCTCGACAGGACTTTGTTTGTAAAGTTCATCACCGATGGCGACGAATGTCTTGGCGCGTTGAGCGACTCATCGTGCTTCAGTCTTTTCGGGTGGGAGGACTTCTTCAAGGATGTAGGCGAGCAGCGGCACTCTCCAGTCGACCGGGTTGAGCGTCATCACAGTGGTGTCGCTTGTCAACATTGCGATAGGACTGTCAGGGCCCGAGCCCCTAAGCACCTGGTCGAGGTCAGATCACTGTTGGAACGCCGGAGCACCCAAGCGCTTGGTCGAGGTTGAGCCGCAACGAAGTTGGATCCTCCAGAACGCGGGAAGATGGCTCATGGAGGTCGTTGATGAAGACTCCATCTGGAGATGGAACCCGCCTGACAGCCAATTTCACGAGGAAGTTGGCGACATTGTTGTCCTTTCAAGGGACATGATGCAACTCGATCCCTCAGAACTTGCCCTTGTGCTTGCACACCTCTTGGCAATATGCCACCATGAGAGGGCTCTTGCAGGAGGAATCCTTCATGACTTGGTCGACGACCAACTCCGAGTCACCGCGGACATATAGCCACGTTGCACTGAGCTCAATGGCGATGCGCAGCACATTGATGAGGGCCTCGTACCCTGCGGCATAGATCGAGGCTGAAAATGGAGATGGATTGTGTAGCAGAGCCTGCTCCCATCCAGGGAGATCAGAACCACTCTAGTCCCCGAGTCAGGTGCCATGACTGACCCATCGAAGTACATCGTCCAGTACTCGTGGGTGACATCTGGGGTCAAGAGCTAGACTTCTGTCCATTCGGCGATGAAGTCGACAAGAGCCTGAGACTTAATAGAGGTGTGGGGGACATACCTGATGTCATGGCCCACGAGCTCGAGTGCCCATTTGGAGATTTGTCCCATAGCGTCGCGGTTGCGGACAATGTCTCCTAGTGGGTATGAAGTAATGACAATGACCTTGTGATCGGTGAAGTAGTGCAAGAGCTTCCGAGTCACCATCAACACGGCATATAGAAGCTTCTGGACCTAGGGGTAGCGAACCTTGGTGTCGGTGAGTACCTCACCAACGAAGAACTCCGGTCGTTGGACCTTCAGGGGGTCTCCTGGCTCCTCTCTCTCATCGATAAGGACGGCGTTTACCACGTGGTTGCTTGCCGCGATGTAGAGGAGAGGTTCTCCCCATTTAGGAATGACGAGGATTGGGGCCGACATTAGTGACGCTTTGTGGCTTTCCAAAGCCTATTGTGCCTCCTTTGTCTAGATGAATGCGTCTGTCGTCTTGAGAAGTTTGTAGAGAGGCATCCCTCATTCGCCTAGTTGGGAGATAAACCGACCCAGGGTGGCCAAGCAGCAGGTGAGCCTCTGCACACCCTTGACGTTGCGTATAGAGCCCATGTTGGAGATGGCCATGATTTTTTTAGGATTGGCTACGATGCCGCGCTCGAACACGATGTATCCGAGCAGCTTCCCCTTCGGAACCCTAAAAACACATTTTTTAGGATTCAATTTGACGCTGAACCTTCGAAGGTTCGTGAATGTGGAGGCCAAGTTTGCGATCAGGTCGCTAGCTTGAGCCGTTTTCACCACTATGCCATTTACATAGACGGTGATTGTCAGTTTTGGCCGCTCAACTTGGTTAGGTTGGTCGGGTGGGTCAATTTGGTTGGCGACACATCGCTTGCATGCACCGTTGGAAGGTGACGCCCATGTTCTTCTGACCGAAAGGCATGGTTACGTAATAGTACGAACCATACGGGGTGATGAATGAGATCGTGACCTGGTCAGGACTCTTTCATCACGATCTGATGGTAGCCTGAGTAGGCATCCAGAAAGGAGAGGATTTCATATCCTAAGGTGGAGTCGACTATCTAATCTATACGTGGCAAAGGAAAATGGTCCTTTGGGCACGCCTTGTTTAGGCCAGTATAATCAAGACACATTCTTCATTTCCCATTCTTCTTTTTCACAAGAACAGGGTTGGCTAGCCAGTCGGAGTGGTATACCTCTTTGATGAATCCGACTGCCAGAAGTTTGGCGATCTCTTCGCCTATGGCGTAGTGCCTCTCATCATAAAAGCGACGTAGGCGTTGCTTGGCGGGCTTTGAGGCCGGGATGATGCATAATGCGTGCTCAGCGACCTCCCTCGGAATGCCCGGTATTTTAGAAGGCTTCCATGCAAAGACATCCCGATTTGCGCATAGGAATTCAGTGAGCACGTTTTCCTATTTGGCTGGGAGCTTGGTCCCGATCCTGCACCTGTCTTGGTCGGGTCAGTGGGGTCGATCTCCAGCGCCTTGGTCACCTCAGTCGGATGGAAGGCACTCGAGGAGGTTGGCCCATTGTAGTCAGGGACTGCTGGAGTCACCGAATTCTCGAGCTCTGGGAGCTCGGTGGAGTTGATGACGGTAGTGGCGAGCTCTTAATGCTCGTTGTCGCACATGTAGGCGTGAGAGAAGGTGCCACCCACAGTGATGACGTCGTTCGGTTCTAGAAAATTTAGCTTGAGGTAGCTATAATTGGGGATCGCCATGAACTTGGCATAGCATGGCCGTCCCTAGATGGCATGGTAGGACCCCGGAAAGTCTAGCACCTCGAAGGTCAGGACCTCCGAGCAGAAGTTGGCTCGGTCGCCAAACAGTGACGGGCAGGTCGATCTGCCCGAGTGGGTACGCCTGCGTCCCTGGGATCACACTGTGGAAGGGAAAGCTCACAAGACGGAGCTCCGACCGGGGGATGCGCATGGCGTCGAGCATGTCGACTGTACAGAATGTTGAGGCCGCTACCTACGTCCATCAGCACCTTGGTGAGGCGCTTCTTGCGGATGATGGGGTCAACGACGAGCGGGTAGCGACCCAGTCAGGCGACGTGGGAAGGATGGTCTCTCTGATCAAAAGTGATCGGAGAGTCCAACCAGCTAAGGAAAGAGGGGATGGCCGATTCGGCGGTGCATGCCTCTCGGTAGCATACCTTGTGCTGGCACTTGGAGTGGACGGCGTCGGATCCCTCAAAGATCATGAGGCATTCCTCGGGGTCGGGGAAGCTGTCTCCATCCTTACCCATTGCGCCCCCCCCTTCTTGGTCGCGTCCTCTTTGCCTTTCCCTTCCTTTGGCTTACCGGCTTGCCGCAGGAAGCGCTTAAGGAGCTCGTAGTCCTTGTAAAGGTGCTTAACAGGGTAAGCGTGGTTGGTGCACAGGTTCTCCATGAGCTTGTCGAAGTGGTCGGACTGGCCCCGCTGTGGCTGTTTGCCCACATGATCGGCAGCGGCGACCAAAGCTAGGTTGGCCGATCGACGCGATCCTTCTTGTTCTTCTTGCCCTAGTTGTGTGGAGGGGCCCTCGCCTTGGTCCTCATGCTTGGCCTTGCCCTTGTCCTGACCGCTACCGAAGACCGCCCCAACTGCCTGCCTCGCCAGAGGCGTGGTTCGTGGCAATGTCAAGCAGGTCACGGGTGGTACTGGGGCTTCACACAGCCGAGCTTGTGGACCAGGGACTGGCAAGGTTGTCCCGGAGAGGAACGCGCTGACGATGTCCGTGTCGACGACATCAGGAAGGGAGTTGCACTATTTTAAGAACTCGTAGATGTAATCCCATATAGACTCGTTGGGCTCCTATTGGCAACTCTTAAGATCCTAGGCATTCCCAGGACTGAACATATGTCCCCTGGAAGTTCCCGACGAAGACCCTCTTGAGGTCCGCCCAGTTGCGGATGCTGTTGGGCGAAAGGAATTCGAGCCATTCCTGAACATGCTCCCCCACGCAGATGGAGAGGTACTAGATGCTGAAGTAGTCATCATCCACTCCACCGGTTCGGCATGCGATCTGAAAGTCCTCGAGCCATACACCAGGGTTCGTCTCCCTAGTGTACTTGGCGATGTTGGTGGGTGGTCGAAAACTGCTGTGAGAACAGAGCTTTCTAGATACGGCGACCAAAGGCCCGTGGCCCCGAACCATCAGGGCTAGGGCTCTGGTCGTTCGGTCGGCCGCCATGCCTAGAGTGCGTGTCCTCGTACTCCTCGATGGTTTGGCCAGGGGCCGCGCCGCCCGCTCTTGCCGCCATTCGATGGACGTCATCATCATGCTGACTATGGCGCCGATTGTTGATGACGCTGTGAGCGTCACGGTTTGGCCCGAGCCGCTCGCGCATAGGTGGTCGGTGTGGAGTAGGCGCCGGGTCGGGCTACAGTGTAACCGAGGCTTCCTGCTCCACGCCCGACAACTGCTGCGATGAATGAACTGGAGCGATTCGACTGGTGCGGCCCTAGTGCCCTGGTTAGGCAAGAGGCCGCGAGCTGGTGTCGCGGCGCGGAGCTCTCCGCCTGCTGAACGACAGCGGTCTCCACCAGCGCCCGGAGGTTCTAGTGGATCGCCTGCTCCTAGGGGTTGGTAGGCTTGAGGAGGCCACGCAGAAGCATTGCCACAGCAGCGATGTTCTGGCCAGCCCGAGCAATCTGAGGGGGTCGTCGCCTCTGTCTAGTATGTTACGCTGGACCTGACGGACATGACCATGAGCGCCGCTCGCCGGGTTATGCACATATGGCGCAGCGTGATGCGCCGGGCACGTCAGCGCTAGGTGGCGGTTAGGCTCTGTCGTCTTTGTCGTAACTCCTCGCTGTGCTCCTACGCACGTGCCAGGGCTTGCGCACGAGGGTCCGGAGGGGTGTGAGTCTGCAAAGACTCCACTACCTTCGGTACCTATCCTAGGGCAGTCCGCCATAGCACACTCCTGGGACAGAGGGTGGCCAGGTGCCATGACGTCGCCGATGCTAGAGTCGTCACTTTTGACCTCGTCATCGATGAGGTCGTGGAAGGAGGCGGGGGCGTAGCCCGCCATCCCCACGAACTCGGACATGAGAGAGAGCGACGTCAGCATCCTTCGGAGCCCACGTGCGCACGCGTCCATAGGGGACGCGAAAGCCGTAGGGGAACCGGTTGCATGGCGATCGCGGTGGGGACAATAGGGTCCCTCTAGAGAGCTAGCGAAAGGTGTTCATAGTGAGTAAAGAACAATATGTACATCACTCACCATGGGGTTTGAAACCAGCATGGGCTCGAGGCGAAGCGCAGGGTGTCTCGACGTTGAGGTCGTCAAGTGGCCTAGGGCCGGTTGTGGTAGAACCACCCGAAATAACACACCTTCGGAGGCGCTTGTCTTCCACTAAATACTAAGCACCCCGAAAGTAAGCTACACCAGGCCGTTCTATCGAGCACACCCCAAGGGAGAACTCGAACAATCCATGTTTTTCATCCAGAATCTAATAATGAGAATGAGTTTACAATACTTAGTCCATTTCATACAACAAGAGTTCTCGGAAATACATTATTATAATACCAAGTTCAGAGTGCGAAATTTAAACAGCGGAATTTAAATAAACATCTAACGATAAGATACAAGGATCTATCTATGCCCACCAGAAGAATCCTCCACACAACAGTCATTCCTCAAGCTGCACCCACAACATGGGTAAATAAACCCTGAGTACACAATGTACTCGCAAGACTTACCCGGCTAGTGGGAATAATTTCCCGACTCCAAACGATATGATAAACTTTATGGTTTACTGGGTATCTTTTGCGAAAAGCATTACTAGTAGTGAATCCTTATGTATGTGTTTTATTAGCAGTCATGATTAGTTCATTAGCTAACCATTCTATGTAAGCACATGTTCTACTTTCAAGCAAGAGTTAAGCAATCAGATCCACTCATCCCCTTTCATCTTCAGTTCTTACTACGGTGCTAGACCATAGCCAAGTAGTACCGTATCACATGGTGATTCACGAACCAATGTATCCCAGTTGGGTACCCTCAAAACACACGCCCCGCTTGTACCCCAGGCATAAGCAAGACCAACCCACCACTCTCCTACCAAGAGGTCTAGGTCCTCGTCCAAACTTGGACTCCAAGCACCCACTCCTGAGTCCCGGACTTAGTGTGGTGCTCAGACCTCCACCATCCCCGCCTCCAATCAGTCGGTCCGGAAAAGACCGGAACCCACGACAAGAGAGCAATGAGCCTTTCCTGCTCCCATAAGCAAGTATGTGCTCAAGATAATAAGTCTGTGACCTGACTACCATCCACAGCAACGGACGGTCCTTAACCGACATGGACAGAGAAAACAGTGTAACCAAGCTATGCTCCGTTGGCCGTGGGACAACCTATTACACCCACCAATACCCGTACCATATCCCTGCCCGGTCTCCTTTTCCTTTCACCATTTTATCATGAGAGTAATAATAATAATCACCTATTGTGAGTAACGGCAGGTTACTCACGCTACCGATAGCCTAAGTATAGCAGCTACTCGACCTATGCTAGTAGGACTCATAGGTAGGTTTATCTATGCATGTAGTTTTAATATAAATCATGTAACGTAAATGCACATCACATATATATCCAGTGATTATTCAAAATAAGAGTTATGCACCAGGGCTTGCCTTGGGCAGACGGATTGTTAGTTATGTCAGTCGTCGGTGGCTCCGAGGCTTCCTCCTGAACGAGAACCTCCTCCTACTCCTTGATCACCTCCTCGTACTCCTGCTCTCCGATGGTCACAAACTTCACCAACTCGTTCTCTACATTCATGCAATGACGATGCAACCCTTAATACTAAGGCAACAGCAATTCTCAAAATAAGATTACATCTACTAAGCCACTAAGCTAGCTCTAATGGCTAAGAAACTAACTACCCATCATTTCCACCAAAACAGGTATGGATTCATCTAACAGGTATTAACTTAGCGACTAAAATAGAATCTTACTCTTATTAGCGACTTAACTTATATTACAACAAGGAGCACCTAACTATCCTAGTGCTTAGCCTATTCTAGGGCTACAAAAATTACAGGGAGCACATAATAATACAACGAAGCTCCTATAAAATTTTCAAAGCTAAAGCTATCACCATTTTGCCACAAAAATTCCCACAATATTTAAACTAACAATATTAAGCATCCTTAATTAATTTAATGGCTCCTAAAGTCAACATATATTTGCACAAAATAAATACACCAAAAGATAGAGAATAATTTTAGGGGTCTAACAAAATTTATTTCATAATTTTTAGACATCTACATGATTTTAGATTAATTACACAAAACTGGTTCTTAAATAAAAATACAAAACCATTTCTAATTCTTTACTAAAAAGATGAACCAAACTAGCCCAACACGGCCCACGCGCGAAGGCGGCCCACGGCGGAGAGCCCCCGCGCGCGCTGGCGTTTTAGCGAAAACACCCCCGAGCTACCTACTATTCTTGCAGTCGCTATTTGTCCTATTTACTCAGTCATCACTTATGAACGAAATACCCCGAGAGAAGTTGTCTTCGCATCGGGGAGGTCCCCGCGACCCCCTGCGCTCACCGACGTGGGGTGGACCGGTATGGCCCTATTACGCCAACCAACCGGGACCCTTACAGACCCAGCTATGGGACCGATGCTCACCTATGGGCTGACGCGTGACGATGGGCGGTGGTTGCACGAACGGAGGTGAAGCAGAGTGGGCTCTCCCCGGCGACGGCAATCGCATTCCGGTGAGCCACAGCATGCAATAGAGAATAGAAGTGATGGATAAGCATCAGTGATGCACCACGATCCCACCCGTGGCGGTGGCCTGGCTGGAGACGCCCCGAGCAAGTCTGGCCGCGTGCGCGCGACAAGCTCGATGGCGAACCACAGCAACACGACCGTGTCAGCGATGTGGACGTGGCTATTGGGCTACGACTTGGGTACGCAAGACGAAGAGGGGTTCTAAGCGGGGCTAGTGGTGCGGTCAATTTGACGTGAGATGGCGAGGTTGGAGCTAGCCACGGTGTGGTGGGCTAGTCCTTAATGGCGCGGTGGCGGGAGCAAAGCTCTAAAATTGGAGCTCGGCCTGACAGTAATCAAGGCGGGGTGGGCGGTTGATGAGAGGCTGTGAGGACGGAGCTGTGGGGGCATGGAATTGATGAGAAACGACCCATCATAGGCAGGCGTGTTGGCGCGGCTCGACAGCGATAGCAGAGAGAAGCAAAAAGAGAGAAAGACGGGGTGCGGCCGATGACTCAACGAGGCGAGCCTTGGCAGGACGCGGTTGACGCGACCAACACGGCCCGTGGCCAAACGCTAACCGATAGGCGCGCATGCTCGCGACCGGCGTGGCCTGCGCGCCGCAATGCCATAAATGGCATGACGACGATGGTCCAGCCTCGTGCGCGCGGCATCAAAGCGGGCCAGCGACGCAGCACAATGTTGCGGCAGGCGACGCAGTGCGATGCAACGGGCAGGCGTGAGTACGACGTGATGCGACAGCAGCGGCAGCGACTACGTCATGGCGTGAGGTGGGTCGGCGGCGCGGCAGCGCGCGGGGTAGGGGCAGCGCCGCTCAACTGGGCAAGCCACAGCAACGGCAGATCCTCGCGAACGGGTCATGGCGACCAGGCTGGCCAAGCGCGACGGCTTGCCCCCGCGGCCTGGTGATCGCGCCCAGCCTAGAGGGCTAGCCTGAGAACATGTTGTGCATGGATTTTAAAGCAACGACTACCACTAAGCCATTGCCTCTAAAGTGAAACCGACTTCACCACGATCAAACTGATACATGAGGATGCTCAGCCGAGCTAAAACACCGCATCACCCTCTAACCCAATTTCTCTAAATAAATTGCTAAACTTAGCAATGCCCAACTGTACACAAGCTTGAAATTTTTAAGTTTTTTGAGTTGAACTCTATTTCAAATTGCATTTCGAAGCTATTGAAAATATTACTAAGCAATATTATTTTTCAACCGCCAGCATTTCATTGTCATCTATAAAGTTTGCACTTCCAACTTTATTTAAGTATCACACACATGTTCTATAGTATTTTTGCTTAATAAAAATTAGTTTTAAACCCTACTTGATATGCATGAACTATAGAATCAACTTCTGTTTAGTATTTTTATTGATCATTTTGAGTTACAGAAATTGATCTACACACTTTATCACATGCATTAACACGTAAACATGATGCTCATGACATGTTTTAATAATTGATTTAGGGTGGGTGTTACATCGGTGGAGGGCGCTCCTCCTCAAGTGGGCGTCGGGACAAGCGCCTCCTCGTGGAGGCAGAGTACGCCGAGCTGGTCGGCGATGAAGTCTAGACTCCCAAAGAGGAAGGTCTAGAGTGGCACGAAGACAAGAGGAACCCACATCCTAGCAAGTGGGAGCGTGGAAAAACTCCAGCAAGCCGAAACGAATCGTATCGCTCAAGCCCGCCATGCCAAAGATGGTGGAAAGGTGGGCCATCCGATGACTAAAAGCAGTGAACGGACGGTGCCAACTATCGGTGCAAAATGTGGCCGACAAGTAAATATTTGTAGTTTTGCACTGCGCTGTGATCGGATGTGGCCTAGCACACGATGACACAGGATTTATACTGGTTCAGGCAATGTACCATACATCCAGTTTTAGTCGGTCGATGACTTTATTCCTGAGCCTAGGTGCATAAAGTTTACTGTGGGGTTACAAACGAGCAAGGAATGAGGAGGGGTATTAGAGGCCCTGGTCGGACTCTGATCCGAGTGGAAGAGAATGATGAATGCTTAAACGTGCGCTAAGTATTGGAGCGTATGCTCTGTGTGTCCAAGCTTATCCGCTGTTGAGAGCGAGTAGACTGTGTCCTTTTAGCAGAGAGCGTATCCCTTTTTATAGATTAAGGGGATGGCCTTACAAGTTAAAGATGGAAAGGGAGAGTGTGTACGGCTGTTACCTAGTCTTGTCGTCCATGCTGTCGGGTACGGCATGCCATCGCTCGCCATACTATTTACGCCACCAACGCCCACCTTACTGTTCATGACATGTTGTACTTAGCAGGTTGCATCGCATGGGACAGCAAACGACGATGCCCACAATACTGTTTGTGATCTGACGCATCTGGCAGGTTGTATAGTGTCCGTCTAACATGGCCTAACAGCACCTGTCCTGCAGGTGTGCGGGCCATGGCAGGGTACGGTCTCGGTATTACGGTTGACTTGAGCGCCTTACCTTATCTGCTCTCCCTGCTCCTCGGGCCCACACCGAGCAGGCGTCCTGGTCGGATCGTTCCCTAGTCGGCCCGACCGTGTCGGTCAGGGAAAGAGAGACAAGCAAAGGTCCTGGCATATCCTCGGTCGGAGGAACGAGGTCGGAGTCGGACTACGGTCCCACCACGGCTAGGCCTTCAGATCGGGCTTCGACCAGGTCCCCTGGCCGAAGGTGCCGGTCAGGGACCAGATTGTGGTCTCAGCCTGTCATTGTGTATCTGGACCGGCCCAGACGCGCGCTATCGCTGCGCTGCCTACTAGGCCAAGTATTGCAGGGAAGCGGGTCTATTAGGGACCCCGTGTTTATGAACCCGACACTTTGTTTACATGACGTAATCATGTGAATGAAGTAAGTTATAAGTGTCTCCTCGTTCACAGTTTTTCTGAATAGTTATCGAAAATATGTCAGTAAAGTTTATGCCATATTTCAAGGGAGAGGAATAGTAAGATCAATTAAGAAAGATATTCTTCATTAAGAGTGAGATCAAGATTAATTAAGATGAATGTGACCATCGGAGGAGTACAACGGTCACAATAACGATACCCCTAAGCAGAGAAACAGCTAAATTTTTGGATTTTTTAAAGTTCCGAGAAAAAGATAGCGTAGTCACCATCAAAGATATTAAAGCGGTGCTTAAAGCGTCATATAAGGTTTTAACAGATTGAACCCAAATAAGAAATTAGAAGATACACTATCTTTATAAAAGATGGGACGATTTGGGGGAGCATGGTATGTAGAGACCTGACTTGAAGAGAAGCGGGACTGAGTGCCCACTTTAGTGATTCAAAACAATAAATTTCTCAATACCAGTTGATATTGTATGACTTATACAACACCTATTGTTGGCTCTTCAAAGAAGATGAATAATGTAAACAAGAATCTTATGATACAGGAGCCTGTAGAATCAATTGTCTCTTGGCAATGAAGAGCAACAACAGACCCACATGAAAGTACCAGTAGCTGAGGCCCCAGAAGGTCTCAAAGAATTAGTAAATCAGTTTTCTGATGACTATGAAGTTTATATTAGTGAAAAATTCAAATGAAGGGTGATCCCACCTCATTTGAAGAAGCCATGAGAAGCGTTTACTCGTTTGAATGGCAAGAAGCTATGGAAGTTGAAATGAATTCGATGAATACCAACGATGTTTGGGACTTAGAAGAAATTCCTAATGGAGCTAAAACAGTAGGCTGTGAAGGGGTCTACAAGACAAAATGTGACTCCAAAGAGAACGTGGAAATATATAAAGCTTGACTTGTAGCAAAAGGCTTTACGCAAAGAGAATGAATAGATTACGATGAGAGTTTTCTCTCTAGTCTCATGCAAAAATTCTTTTAGAATCATAATGATATTATCAACACATTACGATTTAGAGTTACATCAGATGGATGTAAAGACGGCATTCCTCAACAAGGATTTGTATGAAAATGTTTACATGACACAACCTAAAGGTTTTGTCGTGAAAGAAAAAGAACGTATGGAATGCCGCCTGTAGAAATCCATTTATGGGTTAAAATAAGTCTATAGACAGTAGTATTTGAAGTTGATTGAAACGATAAGAAAATTTGGGTTTAAAGAAAATAAGAAGAACAATAGCATTTATGCGAAGTTCAAGAATGAAAATTTCTTTTTCCACATCATGTGTATAGATGACATCCTACTCACTAGTAGTAATGTTAATCTTCCATTGAAGAAGAAGTCTTTGTCCTCAAGCTTCAATGTGAATGATCTTGGTGAAGCCTCATTGGTTCTAGAATTGAAATTCACCGAGATAGATGAAAATGGATATTAGGAACTATTGCAAAGGCATACTTAGAAAAGATTCTAAAAAAATAAAGTATGCATGCGAGTAAACCTACGTCTGCTTCTATAGTCAAGGGTAATAGATTTGGGAACTATCAGTGTTCCAGGAACCGATATGAGATCGATCAAATGAACATGGTTCCATATGCTTCAGCTGTTGGAAGCTTGATAAATGTACAAGTAAGAACTTACCCTGACGTAGCTTACGTATCTGGAATATTTTGGCAAAAGTCCAATCCAGACATAGATCACTGGAATGGAGTTAAGAATGTCTTGCAATTTTTGCAAAGTATCATAGGCCTCATGCTGAGTAAGAAAGAACAAGTACTCTCAAATAGTTGTGGGTACAAATGTTAAGTTTTAGCGAGATGTATAATGAAATCCACAATAGTTGCTAACACTCGCAGTTGGAGTATTATTGTGGAAAAGCTCCAATGAAACTGTTGTGGTATCATCAATGATGCATACCATAGTATAGCTTGTCATGAGGCCTCAAGAACAGGCAAAAGAGGTTAAGGGAATATGTACCCAGATTTAACAATGGTAGTCAACAACAATAACCATTTAAAGTAGTTAACTCCTAAGACAACAAGTCAAGTGTGCTACCAAACACATTGACATTAAGTTATATATTGTAAAGGAGAAAATCCAGAATCATTTTGAAAGCATTGAGCATATAAGTACCAAGTAAGTACTTGCGGGTCCACTTACCAAAGGCTAGCCACCTAGTGCGTTCAAAGAACACACAGTCGACATGGGTTTACGTGAAAGCCTATGATTTCTGGATACTAAGGGCCTAGTTAAGAATATGTTTCAAAACAAAGAAGTGCATTATAGTTGTTTAATCTAATGACAACTGACCGTGACAATGAGGCACGCTCTATGCATTGATCTGTGATGGAATGGGAAAAAGATAAAGTAAATTAAGTTTAAGTCATAAGGTAAGATGAAGGAGAAGAATGTTAGGTTGATCTCCATCAAGTTGGCCCAACGGCCAATTGGACCCTTGATCCGTGCCCTGATCGGGGGCGCCCAGCCGTTCTCCTGGCTGATGGGCCCCCATCGCGCAGCACTATAAAGAGGAAGTTGGAGGCCGGGGCGCAAGGTACGAGGTTGACCACAGCCGCCAGCACCCCACCGACGACCTAACCCTAGACCGATCCCAAGGGTGTGTTGTGAGCGACAGGAAGCGCCATCGCAGTCGTCGCCGCCACTGACCGCGCCTCTACGTCATTGCTTCCTCTACTCCGAGCATCGCTGCGGCACCATGGCCACGACAACGGTCCGGCGAGGTACATCACCAAGTCTCCCATCTAAGTCGAGTTTTACCCAGTGATCTACGCCTAGATGATCCTAGAAATCTATCAAAGTTGAGTCCATGCCGTCGCTGGAAGGAGGCCAACCACCAGCAGGGGCGAATCTAGCGGTGGGGCGGGGGGGCTCAAGCCCCCCCTACCTAAACCGAATCAGTGCAAATTACTGTAGAGTCCCTATGAATTTTTAGGCAAAGTTCTATAGTATAGGGGGGGCTGAGACTTAAGATCGAGCAGCAGTGTTATTCAGTCCCCCCTAAAATATTTTCTGGATCCGCCGCTGACCACCAACACAGTGACCATCCGCAAGGACGCACCCGGCGGGCAGTGGGGCTAGGGCTACCAATCCAGAAATCCCGTAGTGTCGCTGAGTGCTTGATCCTCCTCTGTCAAGGCCCACGAGCAAACAGCATTTCTGTAAAGTATGGCATAACAGTAAAAATGTGGAACAAGTGTGAAGTGACACATCTATTCAGTGTAGAAAGGGATTTCCAATCGATGGTAATTATTTCCAAACACTGGTTGATGACAAATATTATGATAACATCAAGGATATCATCATCTCTAGACAAACCACTGGATATGCCTTAAGAGACTGACACAAAAACACATGAACGTCAATACAAGTTGACATGATATACCTTGTTAAAATTCATATATGAAGATAAAGATGACCATTGTCGAGTGGAGACAAGGAAATAAGATCTGTGGGCAAATGGTTGCTAATAAAATTTGTATGACAGAATTTTCTTGCAACATTAATCCCATTGAATTCTCAACTTTAAATAGACAAAAAACACCAACCTTAGACAGATCAATCCAAGAGATCTCTCAATCTAAACGGAAGCATTGCATTGCCTCCTGCAAACCTTGAGAAGTTTCTCTTCCAATGTTCACTGCATGCCAATAAATAATTTTCTTGTAGAACATTTTTCAAATATTTCACATCCTAGATCATTTCATAGTGACGGCTGCAAGACTACATTGGAAGCAGTCCCACTCCCACCGTAGCAATTCCTCTTTCTGCAATTTGGGGCAATCATATTAGCTTCATATCTACTGTCCAAATATCATAACAGTATAAGACTCCAACTCACACATTAGGTGGACTTAATATGTTCAGAGGCTGCACATAAGAAAACAATAGGAAGACAGTATCCTAACGAGGTCATCGATCTTCCACCTTACTATTACTTTTCTTGATCTAATGCATTGAAATATCCTAATATAGGGAGATCAGGCAGGCATGATATTTGGGGGGCACCGGGCATAAGAAAGATGCCGGTTAGGTACATAGTTCGGTAAAACGATGTCATTCAAGTCCTAGTGCCCTACCTTAGTTGCTATCTAGTTAGGCGAATAGAATTTGGAACACAAACAAAGTTGATTAGTTCTTAGTAGCTCCCTGAAAACATACACAGATCACTGATGGAATAAGACATTTTCTATCCATACACTTACTTCAAAAAAAAAATCTATCCATACAGACCTTGCACTGAATGGTTTGGCAAGATGACAGAAAAATGCGACACAAAAATCTGATAAATAGACCTTGCTTCCAAACAGATAGGCCTTCAAAATTCATCCATGGCAATTAAACATTTTTTTTTTCATAAATTAGTCTCAAGAACTAATGGAAATGCCATGTTGGAAGCTTGGAAATTTCCATGATAAATTGTTGTAGATATGGTGGAGCCAACACGACCAAAAGAATGAACAGGAATGCAATAAAGTAATGTTATGTGCAATAGAAGCACATAATCAAAACAATACCCCATTTCAAACTTCCATCTTTCATCCATGCAGCTATGTACACCAGTGGCTCATCAGGCATCGCCATCCAGAGAAATACTTCCAGTCTGGTGCTCTCACATGCCCATAGAAGCGCTCATGTAACCACAAAGATCTTCACTTATGCAAGCCACCAAGAAGCCTATTATAAGAGGCAATGTTTGGTATAAATCCTAAATCAAGCATTTCGTCCAACACAGCCTTCCCTTCCTTTCTTTTCCCCTGCCTCCCAAATCCCTGCACCAGCACATGATAAGTTTCACCATCAGCCTCAAAACCCTTCTCCTTAGCAAACACCCTTAGCTGGTTGGCATCAGCTGTCCTCCCAGCTTCGCAAAGCGCCTCAAAGATGCTGTTACAAGAAATTGCATCCGGAACAATCCCCTGATCAATCATTATCCACATCAACCGGCAAACCTCATCCAGCTTCCCTGCCTTCATCAGACACTCCAAAACCGTAACGCCAGCAGGCACACTGAGACAGCATTTCATATTCCTCTCTAATACCATGTCCACAGCTTCCACTGCTCTGTCCACCTTCCCACCACGGCACAGAGCGTCAACAAGTTCAAAGCAATCAAACCCTTCTGGCACCACCCCATCCCCCCAAAACTCAGCAAACACCTCAGCTGCCTTTAGAGCCTCGCTACCACGGCACAATCCACCAATCAAAATCTCCATGGACGCAACGGACAGCCCGACCCCAAGCTCAAGCATCTCACGTGCCACCTTTATTCCCTCCTTATACCTGCCTTCTCTGATGAACCCACGCATAAGTGTGTTGAAACTAACGCCGGTCGGTGCACAGCTCCGGCGCTGCATCTCACCAAACCATCGCATGGCGGCGTCTACACCTTCCGCCCGGCAGGAGCTGTTGATGAGTATGTTGAATGTGTAGGCATCCGGGTTGACGCGGTGGACGGAGGTCATTTCGCCGTAGAAGCGGATGGCATCGTCGTGGCGGCGGAGGCGGGAGAGAGCGTGGAGGATGATGTTGTAGAACTCGGCGGGGAGCGGGGAATCAGCGACGCGCCGGAGAGAGGCAAGTGCTTGGGATGCGGCGGGGATGTCGCCGGAGGCGGCGAAGGCGACGATAGCCTTTCGGAAGGTGGGGAGGAGCTCGGGGCATGCGAAGATGGAGTCGTCGGCGCAGGGGCAGGGGCGGGTGAGGACGAGCTCCAGGAGGCGCTGGAGCGAAGGGAGGCGGCGGGAAGCCGCGAGGCGGGCGGCAAGGAGGGACGTGAGGCCGTGGTCGGGTCGGAAAGCGGAGGACGCGTCGGCCGCGGCCAGGAGGATGTGGAGGTCGAGCGCAGCGAGTCGCGGGTGGTGGCGCGCTCGGCGGAGGAGACGAAAGAGAGAGGCGGGGGAGGAGGCGTGAGCGGAGGGGAGCACCGGGAGCGGGTTAGGCGGCGAGAGATGGGAGACGGCGAGCGGAAGGACGGGCAGTGAGGGGTCGAGCGGGATGGATGCGGAGGTGGTGGGGGCTTCGGTGAGTTCAGGTGCGTCAGTCTCCGGGGAGATGAGGCGCTGATGCCGGGAGATCAGCGACGGCAGCTTCCGCGCGAGGCGGCGAGAGGCGGCCATCGGCCGGCGGTGGAAGGGGAAAGGTTGGGATCGACCATTCGAAGGAGACGCCTCAAGCTTCCAGGTCAGGCGGTCCAGGAGCTGGCCCAACAAGCAGATTCCATGAGCCCAGAACTCAATAGTCAGAACCAACATGCTTCACAAAGGAATTCCCTCTTTTTTTACAGCTAGGAAATATGCGTTACAACAGGAGAAAAAAACTACTAAACATTTATGCAAAATGATAACTTGAATGGTACATATCGACTTATATTTTTTGTATTTTTAATTTATTTCGTAATGACCGTCACATCCATAATATAAATTAATGTTGACAATAAATAACAATATCCTATTAAACCTGTATCGAATTAAAATACACCTCAATATATTTTTCCTTCCGTTGCAAAGCGCATAATTATTTAGATATAAATATATCATAACTTTGTAGCTTTTTCATACTACCCATGTGTTTCTATGACTCAATATCGATCTTTATAGCTTTTTTGACGTATCATATCAACCTCCATAACTTTTTTGTCGATGTGTCAGGATTTGTCTATTCGCCAATGATTATGACGGGAGATCTCTTGATTTTTTACATGGCAGCCCTCGTCAGGAATGACATAAATACATTTATTTATAGTTCATTAGTCAATAATTTGCTCAAGATTTTGGTTCAAGAAATAATTAGTTGTACCATTGACTAATCCATATTTTAATAAAAAAAGTTTTGTTTCTTATCAAAACTACATCAGATGGTGTAAATCTTTCTCCTCAAAACATAATGTGCAAACAAACATAATAAGTGTTGAATAGGGGTTATGCACCGGGGCTTGCCTTAAGCAGGAACCAAACAATGGAAAGTTAGTGAAGGCTTTGGGAACACCGACAATGAGGACATCCTCCTCGTACTCCTCGGCCACCTCCGCGTATTCCAGGTCTGTCTCTGGCACGTTCTCGATCATTGCCGAACCTATATACATGCAACATATGCAAGGATGATTTAATACACCTAAAGACAAAGCATAATCTAACAAGATTCATAACATCTATGGATAGATCATATTTTTTATGAAGCTAACAAAACTGGTTTAGAATTTTTTTATTTTTCTATGATTTTTGGTGAATTTCACAAGATCTCTGTTTTTTATAGAAAAAGAGAAAAATAAAAGAAAGGGAAAAAAGGCTTCCATGGGCTTGGTCCAGCCCACAACAAAGCCAGCCTAACTAACTGTAAGGATTCAGCCCAAGTCAAAAAAAAAAGGAGCCCACTCGAATTTAGACATTTTGCATCATGAACCCCGATCTATTTCAAAAACTATTAAAAACCTCCACCTTTTCTTTCTCTCTTTACATCTGTGACCTATATTTCTTTCTATTCTCTTCCCTACTCCTAATCCCTCCTAATCTACATTTGATATCTTTACATTTGGAACCCTGTATTTTTTTCTATTCTCTTCCCTACTCCTAATCTCTCCTAATCTTCGTTTGCAAACCGATGCAGAAACAGATACGGGTGGACAGGGCTGGACGAAAAAAAATTGATGGCAGAAATTTTACCTCTTTAGTATTACTAGCAAATATGCCCGTGTATTGCAACGGGATGTATGTTACGTGCTGACTTCGCTAATTTGTAACTTAGATTTATCAATAATCGTATCATGTGTTTCAGTTCATCGGGGATCTAGACTCCATACCATGCCTCGACGTACGGTAATTTGCATGAGCACGAGAGGATTAGATGTCTATCTAATGATGATGTTACACGTTCATATTTGTTTTGGGATCGTACTCTGCACCGCATCATGGCTAGCTAGATACATTGCTCTAACTTATATAGACTTGGCACTCGCAAAAAAAAAACTTATAGACTTGGGAGAGAGAATGACATACTGATAAAATGATCTATGCTTTATAGATATATACATATAAATATAGATTAATTTACTTTGATCGAAAAGTTTAAAACATGGTAAGTGTTCCAAATGGATTCTAGTCAGATGAACAGGTACACCAATTGACTTGTAACTATTGATGTCGAGTTTGTTTCGAAAACATGTACACCAATTGACTTGTAACTATTGTTCACGACAGCTATATGGACTGTGTATGTCAGCACATGGCTAGGCGGAACTGTAACACTTCTGGTATTACGAGCTTGCTTAGCACCTAGGTTAAGGTCTTAAGAAAATTAGCAAAATAAGTTCTCGAGTTGAAAATTTTAAAATTACGCATGAAATGATAAACAAACCCTGTGCGACCTACCTTTAGAGGTTGAGAGAAATTAAATAAATATAAAAGTTAATCTACTTAGCGCATAAAAATGCTAATGAAAATCCTAACAATAAAAATAGGATAAGTAGTTTTAATTGTTTGGCACGAAAAACAATTTCTATAAAAAAAATATATAACTTGTATTTCATACTTAAATAAAAATTAAAGTATAAGTTTAGTAGATGGAAATGCAATTTTAACTTTTGAAAAATAAATATTGTTAACTAGTGTTCTTGGGAGCTCAAAAAAAATCAAATCTGAAATTAAAATCGAACCTTTTTGTTGAATCGGCGAGAAGTTGAACTTGTGATTAAAGTGCCATTTTTATGAATTATATTGAGCAAAATAATTAAATAGTGCTTAAATATTTTGTTCCTATGGTTTAGTATAAAGTATGAAATATTGCATGAAGTATTTGTTGGTTAAAGTTAACAAGGTTTAGACCTATTAAAAATTGCGACAAAAGAGTTAATGGCTACTTAGCCTCAACTGAAACCCTAAACTTTTCTATGTATGGAAGGGTAGTAGACAATGCAATTTTGGTATTTAAATTCTAACTAAAATGTTTAAACATTAGATCCATATTTTTGTACCGTTGGTTGCTTCTAAGCACTTGAGCATGGTGTAGGTCGAAGTTATGTTGGATGTCACGTTGCCCGCTCTAAATTTGTCCAAACCTCCTTAGAACATGTTGTGAACCATGATTTTGTGCTCGGTTCGTGAACCGACATTCAGCGTGATGAACTCATGTTGGCACCTCCCTATCTCCCTCTCTGGTTGCTCTCTGGACGTGAGGTTTGCTTCGCCAGTTGGGTGTTAGTATCGGCTTTAGGTTAGTGGAATTGATTGAACTCTAGTTGTGTTGATCAGCAGTCTTTGCTTCGCTTTAAAACGCGTAAACGTCATCGATTGATGTCGCTCGGCCTGAGTCCGCGGTCACCGTGCGCACGCGAGCGCTGCTGGCGTCGAGCTCAAGCTGTGGTCGAGCCGATAGGTTTGGAGGTAAGGCCCGTAGGGTTGATAGCAGTTCAACTGCTCATAACCCCAAACTTGCCTTCACTCCCTCTATCCAGTGCTTGTGCTATTTTGGCTAGGGCACACATCGGTGGTGTGGTGATGTGTCGGTGTCCACCTCGGGATGTCGCCGTCGTGTCTGGGCGCACGTGGCTAGACCACCTCGGCCCTCCCCTGCTTTGACCATCGCCATAGCGTGCACCACTGTGAGCTACTGATGCTTCTCCGCTATCTTTGCCCATACGTGGGGGGCGTAGGCTCGCTGAAACGCTCGCGCCACCATGGTAGTTGGTTCATCGATGCGAGTAGTGCATTAGCAGTCATTGTCTAACTTCTAATCGCTGCCTAGGGTTTTGTCTTGGCTTCGTGATGCTCGTCGACCTGCTCGTTTGACCGGTGCCTCGCTCCATTATCCGGCGTAGGTGTGCAGTGTCGGCCGGAGCCACATCATCACGCGCAGGGCATCGGGGACCGACTCAGTGAGAGGGTAAGGTTATTAAGGGTGCTTGATGCAAAACTTGTTTCTAGTGCAATAGTGCACGGAGTCGCCGCATAGTAATCTGATAAGTCGGGGACCCTTTTGCTAAATGCGCGAGTACGCTCGCGTAGCGGGCCAGTTGGGCTGGCCTGCTGGCGCGTGGCCATGCCCCGCGCAGGCCACAGCGGGCGGTTGGGCCGAATTGGTGGCCAGTCTTTCCCTTTTTCCTAAAGCATTTTCTAATTTAGTTTCTAAGGCAAACTTGTAAATTCAATATAAAATTATGTAGTGGTCCAAAAATTGTGAAACTAATTTTGTTAGGTTCTTAAAATCATGATCTATCTACTACTATATCTTGTTTGTATAGTTTTATAGTATTTTCAGGAGTTATCTAATTAAATTAATATGCTTAATATTGTTAAGATATAAATCGGTAGGAATTTTTATGATTAATCAGTGCTAGTGTTAATTCTAGAAATTTCACAGTAACTTCCTAATATTATGAGGTGCTCACTGTAATTTTTATATCTCCATAATAATTAGTCTGCTAAGATAGCTAATGAGTCCTAGTTCGAATATATATTAAATCAATGAAATTAAGTAAAAGGAACACCTTGGGATTGTAGAACCAAAACATTTTTCTAGGAAACGATGCCTTATTTGACAACGTGGATACATAGCCTAGTATGTTAGTCGTAGAGCTAGCTCGTTAGCTTGAGAGGTGTAACGTATTTTAAGAGTTGCGGTTGTCGTTGGTTAATTATGTTTCTGCGTTGCATCCATGTGTATAATAGGAACAACGATGGCTTCCGAAGTCATCTAGAGTAGCAGAAAGGATGGTGCCTTGATGATCAGGTCACCATGATGGAATGCTAATTTTTGGTTATATCTTACTCAGGCAAGCCCCGGTGCACAACCACTACTATTCTACACTTTATTTTATGCTTGTGCATTAAGTTTTAAGGAGTTGAATGAAAACCACTTGCATATATATATATATATATATCCTTATCATATGAGTCCTACTAGTATATCAGGATCATGTAGATTGCTATGCTATAGGATACGGTAGAAGTTGAGTGATTATCTGTTACTCGCGAGAGATAGGAAATATATTATTGTTGTTATTATATTACTATCACATGGAATATATATGGAGTATAATTGGAGACTGGATGGAATGGTACTTTGGATCTGGACTTGGTTAGGTAGTTGAACGAGGCTCAAATTGTACATGTTCCGCCTGTGTCGATTGAGGACCGTTCGTTGCTGTGGATGTTAGTCAGGCCACAGACTTATTATCCTGAGCACATACTTGCATATGAGAGCGAGAAGACTTGTTGCTCTCTTGTCATGTATTCCAGCTCTTTTCGGACTAACTTTTAGGGATGGGTAATAGGTGAAGGTCTAAGCACTATACTGAGATTGGGTCTTAGGTGTTGGGGGTTTGGAGTCCAAGTTTGGACGGGAACCTAGATCCCTTCATAGGAATGAAATGGGTTGGTCTTGTTTATGCCTGGAGTACAAGCGAGGCGTGTGTTTCAGGGTACCCAGCTAGGATACATTGATTCATGAATCATCATTTCTTTTGAGACAGTACAACTTGGCTATGATCTAGCACTGTAAGGTGATAAAATGGTTCTAATTACTTACCACATGCTTGAAAGTAGTATAGGTGCTTACCTAGAATGATTAGCTAATTAATTAAAAATAACTGCTAAAAACTCTGAATATAAGGATACACTATTAGTAATTCTTTCTACAAATGCAATTAACCAGCAAGCCAAAATTATCCTTGCATATTCTTGGAGTCTTTTTTGGGCTTGGTGCATTGATGTGCTAGATGACCAAGTTCACCATAATTGAAGCAATCCATTTCGGAGATTGGCTTTCTTCTAGAGCTTGTGAAGAACTTCTTCTTCTTGCCGTCGAACTTGATGCCACTCTTGTTTAGCTTCTTTAGCATTTTGGTGGCTTTCTTCACCATGAGAGCAAGATCTTCATCTTCATCTTCTTCATCACTTGAGCTCTCATACTCAAGTCTTGCTTTGCCCTTATCTTGGCTAGCTTTGAATGCTAAGTCCTTCTCTTTCTTCTTGGTAGAGGATGAGCCATCTTGTGGCATGATGTGTATGTACATCTTATGAGCATTGATCTTTCCTAAGATTTGTGTCGGTATAGCGGTGGAAAGATCACCTTAGTGTAGCACAGTCACAATATGCCTATATTTGTCAATGGGGAGGATACTCAAGATCTTTCTCACAACGTCGGATGGTGACATTTAAGTAAGTCTAAGCCCATTGACTTCCTCTACAAGAACATTCAAACGTGAATACATCTCATTAGCATATTCTTTGGGAAGCATCTCAAATGAATTTAGCTTTTTAATCACAAGATGATAGCGTTCTTCACTCTCACTCTTAGTTTCCTCATGGAGCGCACAAACGTTCGACCATAGTGCATGGGTGTCTTTATGGTTCCTTACACGGTTGAACATATCTTTGCAAAGGCCTCTAAAGATGGTGTTTCGAGCCTTTGCATTCCACTTTTCATAATTAACCTCATCGTCTTGTAAGTGTGTAGCATCCCAAGGTTTTGGGAAGCCTTGTGAGGCGGCTCTAAGTATACCAACGTCTAGAGCTTCTAAGTATGCCTCTATGTGGATTTTCTAATATGGAAAGCCATCTTCCACAAAGATAGGAGGAGGTCCATCCCCGTGAGACATCTTGCTCTAAGCGATTAAGCTTAAAAATGTAAGCATGAGGCTCCGATACCAATTGAAAGGATCAAGATACCCAAGAGCGGGGTGAATTAGGCTAATTCTAAATTTTCTTACAATAATTAAATCATACGGTTAGCCTAATTAACCCCTTATGCCTAGAAAAGTGTTTCTATTGATCTAACGCACAAAAAACTTGCAACCTATGTTCCAAACTTACTCTAGCATGGCAATTCTATGAATGAAACAACAAGTATTGAATTGCTCAAAGTAAATGCTCAAAGTAAATAGAGAGAGAGGAACGCGGCGATGTTTTGCCGAGGTATAAAAGAGTCGCCACTCCCTACTAGTCCTCGTTGGAGCACCCGCGCAAGGGTGTAGCTCCCCCTTAATCCGTACAAGGATCAAGTGCTCTCTATGGGTTGATTCTTCAACACTCCGTTGTGGTGAATCACCCACAACCGCTCACAACTTGAGTTGGGTCACCCACAAGCTCTACTAGGTGATCACCAAGCTCCTAATCACCACCAAGCCATCTAGGTGATGGCGATCACCAAGAGTAACAAGCATGAACTCTCACTTGAGCACGTGAAGCCTAATGAGAATAATGGATGCACACTTTGCTACTCTTGATTCACTAATGAGGTTACTCTTTTGGATTCTTAAATCTCAATCACCTCACTAGGACCTTGCTCTTCTTGGCACTCACAAACATGTTTCTCAGCTATTGGAATGAGCAAAAGTAACTCCACACACGAGTGGAGCTTCTATTTATAACGTGGGCTGAAAAACGAACCGTTATGTGCCTCTATGGGGTGCCCGGACGCTCTGGTCATGTTGACCGGATGCTCCGGTCACTTCAACCCGCACACCAGTGTTTTAGTGTTGACCGGATGCTGGCAGGGTCCGATCACCACTGACCGGATGCGTCCAGTCGCATTTAACCCTCACTAGAACCTTACTGTACTCGACCGGACGCTGAACCCCCAGGGTCCGGTCGATACTGACCGAATGTATCCGATCGCAGATATTCTCTTCTAGAACCTTACTAGAGTCGACCGGACGCTGGCCCTCAGCGTCTGGTCACTCGACCACTCAGCGTCCGGTCACGCTAGATGTAATCTCCTTGATCAAATGAACTAACTGGACCCTGCAGCCAGCGTCTGGTCCGACCAGAGTCAGCATCCGATCAGCATTTGACCCTCCATTCACTTCCAACTCTCGAACATATGTGAATGAAGCTCGCTCCAAAGGATCTTAGGCATATGTAGGAGCTACCTAGCGCTAGTTTTGACAAGTGTGTACCACACCTAACTCACTAGACTCATCTAGGTCAAGCTACTAGTCCATACCCCCCTTAATAGTACGGTTAAAGGAAAAACAAAGTCCTAAACTACTCTAAGTGTCTCTCCAACTCCAATCGACACTTAAAACTAGTCATCCTTAACCTTATCGTCCATCCTTTGAAAACCGAAACGATTTCCATCGTAGGGGCATGACCACCTTGATTGCCCAATTGATCTCCATTACCATGACCTAACTTAATTGCTTCTGCAAAACACACATTAGTTATAGTAATCTTGTATTGTCATTAATCACCAAAACCCAACAAGGGGCCTAGATGCTTTCAATCCTGACAAAAATGTGGATTTTTGAGTTCTCCCTTTGGGTGTGCTCAATGGAACAGCGTTGTTTACTGCACTTTATTGGGTACTTAGGGTCTAATAGAAGACAAGTACTCTATAGAGGGTATTAGACCAGGCAGTTCTACCACAGGTGGTATCAGAGCATAAATGAGGAAATAAAGCTTCAAAACCATTTCCTAAATTAAAATGTGATAACATATTTTTGCAAAACATTAGGGTGTTCTCATACGAAGTATATAAGTAGCCCTGTTGCTATGGTTAAGAATTTGGAATAGGTTTAACCAGGCTTTCTCTGATGGACTAACTCTTGCACAGTATATGATCCTTAAGTCAGATGCGCTGGTACTACCTTAGTCGTCATGCCAGTATTGCTATTAGGTGTGCCTATTCATAGGCGCCACGCATTTTGTAAAGTGCACAGACTGACCAGTCCTTGTTCGTGAGTTACTTCTATAATGTGGCTTCGTGCATCATGTTCGCCTATGGTTCACACCTGTTGTGGCTCACGTTTTCCATACTCCCTTTCTACGCTCTTGTCGAACCTCTACCCAGTAGCTGTACTAGTCCTTTATGGCCTCAGACACCGCTTGTCTCATGTGTGTAAAAATCCTGCTGCTTTCCTTTTATTGGTCTTCGCGCAAGACTCGATGGTGGATTGTGCCAGGACCAACGACTGCTCTGCCATTACAAAAAGGCCTAGCCTAGCCACTTGATACTACCACTCGGTGCATCCTAGCTCCTTAGCCTTTTAGTTTGAGCAAGCTTCTCACTCGATCCTTCCTTGTAACCACCACCCACAAAGGATGGTAGGAACCTAGGTTAGTAGCTACTGCCTGAACATTGAGGGTTTCCCAAAATTTAGTATGCCACCCTACAAAAACTCAGAGTCAAGGATCGCCCCGAGTATGAGGGTCGTGAGTATGAGAAATATGGCACTAAGCGATGTGAGGTCACCATCTACATTGGAAAGAGTGAAGAGTTCCTCGATATCACTAAAGCTTAGAATGTGACCATAACCGAGTTTTGCTTCGTCGACACCTACCAAGTTGTGGCCTGCAAAGCCTTTCAACATCTTTGCTAGATCTATGAAGAACCCATTGCTCATACCCCCATGAGATTCTTTCCACCTTTGGAAAAGAATCGACGGATATAGAGGGCTCGCATGGAGGCTTTGCAAGGGTAGGACACGTAAGAAGATAGCCCAACCATGGTACACCTAACCACGTACTTGATTGGTTTGGATGAGTAGTATGACCGATAGGCCTCAAAGCTAAGGATGTGCCTCCACCGAGCCGAGGCAGCCAAGATCTTCTCTAGGATGCTCAGTGTAGCTCATTGAAGTGCACGCCAATGTGGCAGCTGTAGAAAGTCATGAGACTGCCATGGCAGAAGCCCTAAAGGAGGCCAAAGATCGGCACACCTAGCAGCTGGAGGATGCCTATCTTGTCACAAGGCCCTAGCATAGGATGCTTGCCACAGAAAGGCAGGACCCCTTGGTCTTGGAGGGAATCCCTATCCACCCGCCAGAAAGGAGAACCGATGTTACAGTACTGCTAGCACCTCCACCCTCAGAGGTATCAGAAGTAGAGACCTTGCTTCCCCTCACTCAACCACCACCAAGAAAGGAGGCAGATCCATAGCTAGGGTAGTAGAAGGATCCACCAAGCCTAGGAATGAAGCTGTGTGGTTTGGTGAAGTAGATTAATTGTCATAGGGGAGATATACCCATTGTTAGTAGTGCTTTTCATCATTGTCCTCTAGTATTATAATCATTCCATTGTATTTCATCTGTAGTTGTTAAAAATCATCTGGTCGTAGGGCGGCAAATGATGTGTCAAGAATGGGAGAGGGCAAGTGTCTATATACCTATATTGGGCGTTTGGAACATGCATTTGCTTATTCCGTTGTGTTTGTTACATCGATTTACCCTTAGATCTCGTTAGAGTTCGTTAGGATTCTTGAGACAACATGAAGCAGGATACAAGAGAAGTAGCCATTTAGATGCAAGTAGACCAGCCTTAATTGGATAACAGAGGACACTGTATCAACTAATTATAGATGTCCTAGCAGAATGTTTGCATTTATTTAAATTAAATCCATTATGGGATTTAATTTCCTTATCCCTTGTTGTGAAAGAAACCCTTACTATCTGAATCTTCCTTTGCAATACTCCTTTGGTTCTGTGGTCTATGACCCCACTACTTTCACCACATGTAAGTTGGTAAAGTTGTTGGGTTAAATGCTTATGGTGCCATGAAGAAACCGAGGGCACCTATGGAACAGCTACCACAGGGTGATGCTGCTCGGCACACACTAGTATCGAGGTTGTTGATCAGCACCTTTGTCGAGTTACACCACCATACCGCTCTTGCAACAAAATATTCTCCTTTGGAAAAATATCCTTGTGTTCTAATGGAAATCCACAACGGGTTGATGAAGTAGTGCTCCTTTAAAGTGACCGAGAAGACGTCATTTTGGAGGAAGTACGTATGTCATGATCTCAGTCCATGTGAAAGACTGGCTCATACTGTAGTCCAGGAAGGGAAGGAAAAAGAAGAGCAACAAGGAAAAGTTAGTACTCGAGTAATCTGGAGTCAATGAAGCACCTAAGTTGATGTCATGTCCCAATCTCTATGTTTGGTTTGACCATGCTACACACATCGAGTTACTGTCGCTACGTGCCCTACAGACGCTATCGATACCAGGACCCACTTGTGTTCCGCTCTCGTTTGGTTGTGCAACACTCGCGCAGTGCACTTTCTCCCTCTTTTCTGCACCCTATTGGCTCTCGATCCTCGCCCTCATCCCCGTACTAGACCCCCTCCTTTTTCTTCTTTTGGGGACATTGCCGCTTGCACTCCTCCCCATCGAGCGAATCCCCTCCCCTCCTCCTTTTTCCTCTCTTCACTCAAGCTCGCGCAGGGAGCGCACCATGGCCGACGCTTCCCCCACCTCATGAACCACTAGTGTTTCCTTTCCACGTTGCCCCACTTCCTAGTGCGCTGCACCACCACCTCCATTCACCACAATAAGATGCTCTTGCTCTCCTCCTTCATCCCTATCCCCTCGAATCTGAAGCGGAGCTACGAAATCCAGTCATTGTTCATGGAACTAGGGTCGTCAGTCAGAGGTGATTGTGTAATCTAAGAAGAAGAAGGGATCTGGTTTTTGTCAAAGAAGTTCAAGTCCACCTCTGGTTAGTTTAAGTCTTAGCGTTCACGATGATCGATTTCTCACCCTCGTGTTTCTGGATCTATTGGACATATGCCATGTTTTGGTTGATCATTATCTTGTTGTTTCTCCATTGTCCTCATCTAGCTCAACTTCTAGATTAAGCCTTGGTTGTACTAGGTTGTTCTTAACCGTGTATCTCTAAATCCCTGTGTGGTTTAGTATCCAAAGTCGTGTAATCTTCCGTGTAATTTCAGATATGCGAAGTGTAATCGCACTTTCTCTTTTGGATTCTTGTTCGAATCTCGAGATGAGATTCTTTTAAGGGGGGAAGGTTGTAACACCTCTGGTGTTACGAGCTTGCTTAGCACCTAGGTTAAGGTCTTAGGGAAATTTGCAAAACAAGTTCTCGAGTTGAAAATTTTAAAATCACGCATGAAATGATAAACAAACCCTGTGCGACCTACCTTTAGTGGTTGAGAGAAATCAAATAAATATCTAAGTTAATTTACTTAGTGCGTAAAAATGCTAATGAAAATCCTAACAAAAAATAGGATAAATAATTTTAATTGTTTGGCACAAAAAACAATTTCTATAAAAAAATATATAACTTGTATTTCATACTTAAATAAAAATTGAAGTACAAGTTTAGTAGATAGAAATGTCTTTAACTTTTGGAAAATAAATGTTGTTAACTAGTGTTCTTGGGAGCTCAAAAAAATCAAATCTGAAATTAAAATCAGACCTTTTCATTGAATCGGCAAGAAGTTGAACTTGTGATTAAAGTGCCATTTTTGACAAATTATATTGAGCAAAATAATTAAATAGTGCTTAAATATTTTGTTCCTATGGTTGAGGATAAAGTATGGACTATTGCATGAAGTATTTGTTGGTTGAAGTTAACAAGGTTTAGACCTATTAAAAATTGCGACAAAAGAGTTAATGACTACTTAGCCCCAACTGAAACCCTTAACTTTTCTAAGTATGGAAGGGTAGTAGACAATGTTATTTTGGCATTTAAATTCTAACTAAAATGTTTAAACACTAGATCCATATTTTTGTACCGTTGGTTGCTTCTAAGTAAGCACTTGAGCATGGTGTTGGTCGAAGTTGTGTTAGATGTCACGTTGCCTGCTCTAAATTTGCCCAAACCTCCTTAGAACGTGCTATGAACCATGATTTGGTGCTCGATTCATGAACCGATGTTCAGCATAACGAGCTCATGTTGGCACCTCCTTATCTCCCTCTCTGGTTGCTCTCTGGACGTGAGGTTTGCTTCTCTAGTTGGGTGTTAGTATCGGCTTTAGGTTAGTGGAATTGGTTGAACTCCGGTCGTGTTGATCAGCGGCCTTTGCTTCGCTTTAAACACATGCATGTCATCAGTTGTTGTCACTCGGCCTAAGTCCATGGTCACCGTGCGCACGCGAGCGCTGCTGGCGCTGAGCTCAAGCCATGGCCGGGCTGTTGCCGCTGGATAGCTCACGTGCCCGGTCGGTGCCGCGCGGCGTCCCTAGCCGGTCTCAGCTGGATATGGCCTGGCTTCCACTGCTGCTTCGTGAGCACACCACGCTCGAGTGGCTGGCCACCGTGCCACGTGCAGGGTTGAACTAAGGTTGTGACTGTCGTCGCTCGACCAACATGGTGCTCGCCCCACCGCCTGATTCAACTACCGCGTTGAGCCTCTAGGCATGTGCCACTGCTGTCGCGTCTAGGTCGACTGACCCCGGTCATAGTGGCGATGGTGATGCCTCTCTGCCTCACTTTGCCTCCGCCAGCCGACGCTGGTGAGCGCCGATTGGGTCCTGCCACTACATTTCAAGCGCTTTGCGCCAAGCCTCCATGTCTCGTCATCTGGGTGCACGTGCTGGTGCTACCACCATCGATCGGAACTGCCCCGTCTTAACCTGCTCAGGCTCACTTGTGTGCCCTCTCCACGACCGCACCATGTGCAGGGCCACCGCTCCTTCTTCCCTCCTAGCGTCAGCGGGCTTCACCACATAAATCCTCACTCCAGTGGGTAGCTTAGGAAGTTAGCTAGCCATCTCTTTCCCCTTAAGCCTGGTCGAGCACTACTGACTGACAATTTGGCATTTTGCTCATCGCCGATCATGTGCGCCATTAAGCCGGTAGGCTTGGGGGTAAGGCCCATAGGGTTGATAGCAGTTCAATTGCTCATAACCTCGAACTCACCTTGACTACCTCTATCCGGTGCTCGTGCTATTTTGGCCAGGGCACTCATCTGTGGTATGGTGACACGTCGGTGTCCACCTCAGGACGTTGCTGTCGTGCCTAGGCGCACATGGCCAGACCACCTCGGCCCTCCCCTGCTTCGACCATCGCCATAGCGTGCACCACGGTGAGCTACTAATGCTTCTCCGCTATCTCTGCCCGTCTGAGGGGGCGTAGGCTCGCTGGAACGCTTGTGCCGCCATGGTAGTTGGTCCACTAATGTGAGCAATGCATTAGCAGTCACCGTCTAACTTCTAATCGCCGCCCTGGGTTTCGTCTTGGCTTCAAGATGCTCGTTGGCCTGCTTGTTTGACCAGTGCCTCGCTCCATTATCCGGCGTAGGTGTGCAGTATCGGTCGGAGCCGTGCTGTCGTACGCAGGGTGTCGAGGACTGACTCAGTGAGCTGGTAAGGTTATTGAGAGTGCTCGATGCAAAACTTGTCTCTAGTGCAATAGTGCGCGGAGTCACCGTATAGTAATCTGATAAGCCGGGGATGTTTTTGCTAAATGCGCGAGTACGCTCGCATAGCGGGCCAGTTGGGCTAGCCTGCTGGCCACGCCCCGCGCGGGCCATAGCGGGTGGCTAGGCTGAATTGGTGGCCAGTCTTTCCCTTTTTCCTAAAGCATTTTCTAATTTAGTTTCTAAGGCAAACTTGTAAATTCAATATAAATTTGTGTAGTGGTCCAAAAATTGTAAAACTAATTTTGTTAGGTTCCTAAAATCATGATCTATCTGCTACTATATCTTGTTCACATAGTTTTATAGTATTTTTAGGAGTTATCTAATTAAATTGAGATGCTTAATATTATTAAAATATAAACTTATAGGAATTTTTATGATTAATCAGTGCTAGTGCTAATTCTAGAAATTTCACATTAACTTCCTAATATTTATGAGGTGCTCACTGTAATTTTTGTATCTCCATAATAATTAGTTTGCTAAGATAGCTAATGAGTCCTAGTTCGAATATATATTAAATCAATGAAATGAAGTAAAAGAAACACCTTGAGGTTGTAGAACTAAAACATTTTTCCAGGAAACGACACCTTATTCGACAACGTGGATATGTAGCCTAGTACGTTAGTCATAAAGCTAGCTTGTTAGCTTGAGAGGCGTTAACGTATTTTAAGAGTTGTGGTTGCCATTGGTTAATTACGTTTCTGCGTTGCATCCACATGTATAATAGGAACAATGACGGCTTTCGGAGTCATCTGGAGTAGTAGAAAGGATGGTGCCTTAATGATCGGGTCACCACGATGGAATGCTATTTTTTTGTTATATCGTACCTAGGCAAGCCTCGGTGCATAACCCCTATTGTTCTGCACTTTATTTTTATGCTTGTGCATTAAGTTTTAAGGAGTTGAATGAAAACCACTTGCATATATATCCTTATCCTATGAGTCCTACTAGTATGTCAGGATCGTATAGATTACTATGTTATAGGATCCGATAGAAGTCGAGTGATTAACTATCACTCGCGAGAGATGGGAAATATATTATTGTTGTTATTATATTACTCTCACATGGAACATACATGGAGTATAATTGAAGACCGATGAAAGGTCCTAATGGCTAGAGGGGGGGTGAATAGCCTAATAAAATTTCTACAACAACACTTAATAAAGTGGTTAGACAATTATGAGGCGAAGCGAGTGTTGCGCTAGCCTACTTAAAATGCAAGCCACCTACCACAATTCTAGTTTAGATAGTGTCAATTCACACAATAGCAAAGACACTATTCTATGTTAGTGTGCTCTCAAAGACTAACTAAAGAGCCACACCAACCAACCAAGCAAGCTCACACAACTAGCTACACTAAAGAGCTTGTCAACTAGTTTGCGATAAAGTAAAGAGAGTAATTAGGATAGTTATACCGCCGTGTAGATGAAGTACCAATCAATTACAAAGATGAATAACAATGATGACCAATCACCTCGGAATCAATGATGAACACAATGATTTTTACCGAGGTTCACTTGCTTACCGGCAAGCTAGTCCTCGTTGTGGCGATTCACTCACTTGGAGGTTCACGCGCTAATTGGCTTCACACGCCAAACCCTCAATAGGGTGCCGCACAACCAACACAAGATGAGGATCACACAAGCCACGAGCAATCCACTAGAGTACCTTTTGGTGCTTCGCCGGGGAAAGGTCAAGAACCCCTCACAATCACCACGATCAGAGCCGGAGACAATCACCACCTCCGCTCGACGATCCTCGCTGCTTCAAGCCGTCTAGGTGGCGGCAACTACCAAGAGTAACAAGCGAAACCCACAGCGAAACACGATCACTAAGTGCCTCTAGATGCAATCACTCAAGCAATGCACTTGGATCACTCCCAATCTCACTATGATGATGAATCAATGATGTAGATGAGTGGAAGGGCTTTGGCTTAGCTCACAAGGTTGCTATGTCAATGAAAATGGCCAAAGATGTGTGAGCCACAGCCGGCCATGGGGCTATAAATAGAGCCCCAATCAAATAGAGCCGTTATACCCCTTCACTGGGCAAAACACGCTCTGACCGGACGCTCCGGTCATACTGACCGGACGCTGGCCCTCAGTGTCCAGTCGCCCGATGGACGCCACGCATCACCAGCTTCAAACGTTGTTCGTCAGATTCCAACGGCTACGAAGCTGACCGGACGCTCCGGTCAAAACTGACCGGACGCTGAAGCCCCAGCGTCCGGTCGTTTCCAGTAAGCTCCCCAAGGCATGTTTTTCCGACCGGACGCGTCCGGTCCACCTTGACCGGACGCGGCCAGCATCCGGTGCTCAACCCTAGCCTACTGTGCCGTCTGACAGCTCGACCGGACGCAGCCTCTCAGCGTCCGGTCGCTGAGTGACCCAGCGTCCGGTCAGTAGACCAACGCCAGCATCATTTTGACCACTGTTCGCCTAAACGGTCGTTTAGCCCGTTTAAACACCGTGTAAACGCTACACGGTGGTGCGCTGTTTCCGTTTAATCACCCGTTTACCCCGTTTAATTGGTCGTTTAGCCCGTTTAATGGGACGTTTTGCCCGAATAATGGCTAAACGGTAGATGACCGACTGTTTACCGTTTAGCGTTTAGGAAAACACTGATTTTGACCAACTCTATTTCAATTCTAACTTCTTCACCCTTGCTCAAATATGCCAACCACCAAGAATTTTGCATCCGGCGCAATAGAAAATAGACATTTCATTTTTCTAAAAGCGCTGAATCCCGCCTCGCAAGCTCGGCGGGAGGGAGAGAGGGACCCAAACCCATCTCAACCCTGCAAACACCTTGTGCACATGAGTTAGCATATTTTCACAAATGTTATCAAGGGTGTTAGCACTTCACTAGATCCTAAATGCATATGCAATGAGTTAGAGCATCTAGTGGTACTTTGATAACCGCATTCCTATACGAGTTTCACCCCTCTTAATAGTACGGCTATCAAACCTAAATGTGATCACACTCTCTAAGTGTCTTGATCACCAAAACAAAATAGCTCCTATGGTTTATACCTTTGCCTTGAGCTTTTTGTTTTTCTCTTTCTTCATTTCAAGTTTAAGCCCTTGATCATCGCCATTGCCATCACCATTGTCATGCTATGATCTTCATTAGCTTCTCTACTTGAAGTGTGCTACCTATGTCATGATCACTTGATAAACTAGGTTAGCACTTAGGGTTTCATTAATTCACCAAAACCAAACTAGAGCTTTCAACCGAGCGGAATAGAACTTTGGATTTGGACTTGGTTAGGCATTCAAGCGAGGCTCGGATTGCACATGTTCCGCCTGTGTCGATTGAGGATCGTCCATTGCTTTGGATGGTAGTCAGGCCACAGACTTATTATCCTGAGCACATACTTGCTTATGGGAGCGGGGAGACTTATTGTTCTATTGTCATGGGTTTCGACTCTTTCCGGACAGACTTTTAGGGGTGGGTATTAGGTGGAGGTCTAAACACCATACTGAGACCGGGTCTCAGGTGTTGGAGGCTTAGAGTCCAAGTTTGGATGGGAACATGGACCCCTTGACAGGAGTGGAACGGGTTGGTCTTGTTTGTGCCTGGGGTATAAGCGAGGCGTGTGTTTCGGGGTACCCAACTGGGATACATTGATTCGCGGATCATCGTTTCTTTTGAGACAGTACGACTTGGCTATGGTCTAGCACCGTAGTAAGAACTAGAACATGGAAGGTGATAAAATGGTTCTGATTGCTTACCACATGCTTGAAAGTAGCATAGGTGCTTACCTAGAATGAATAGCTAATTAACTAAAAAAACTGGTAAAAACTCTGAATATAAGGATGCACTATTAGTAACGCTTCATGCAAATGTAATTAACTAGCAAGTCAAAATAAGCTTTGCATATCCTTGAAGTCTTTTATTTTTCTCCTGTCGGGTAAGTATTGCTTAGTACAATCGAGTACTCAGGGTTTTATCCCCCTGTTGTAGGTGACAGGTGGATGTTGGTAGAGCTGACCTTGTGTGTGGAAACCTCCTGGTGGGCTCAGCGGGAGTTTTCTTATGTTGCGGGCATCGAGTTTTAATTACGACCTTCACGAATAAAGTTTTGGAAAGAAAAGCTTATGATTTGCTATCCTCACATGTATATAATTATGACTCATGCTTAACGTTTAATAGCTTACAAGTAAACTTAATTTTCGCTGAAACTCTGATCACGTGTTTTATTCCACTGTCGTAATTATCTTGTTTATCATTCTAATGATGTAATAAAGTGATGTAAAGAAATGACTAAGAATATTATAAGTTTTATCCTCTCATTTATGATCCTAACGAAAAATGTGGATTTTCGAGTTCTCCCTTTGGGTGTGCTCGACAGAACAACGTGGTTTAATGTACTCTCTTAGATACTTAGAGTCTAATGGAAGACAAGTACTTTGTAGAGGGTATTAGATCAAGCGGTTCTGCCATAGGAACCCATACGTCTTATAATTGAACTTCATACTAATACTATACTCAATTTGTTCTAACTTATATGAGCATATAGATATAGATTATGGGATGATAAATTATGTAAGTCATGGATTATTTGTTAGAATATAGAAGGATAAAGAGTTCAAAGATTTATAGTATTATATTTGTTATTTATTATTTTTATTTGAAAGAAAAATGGGAGAAAAAAGAGAAAGAAAAAGTCACGTACATACCTTAGGGAGAAGTGGAGACGGAAAAAAGGAAAAAGAATCGGAAAAGGCCGACGGCAACGTCTTTCGTTAATAAAAAGCAGACAGGGAATTTTTTTTAATTTTTTTTAGCTGATGGCTGAGATCAGAGTCACTATGATTATAGGTTGGATGACAATCTAAAATGGCCAGAAATTTTATCTCTTTATTATTAGGTATAGAGGTAGTATAGATAAAAAACTGAACCCTTTTTCAATCACTATACTACTACTACCTTATGGCAATTCACAATTTCACACACGCAAAATTTCATGACGAACAATTACAAATGTAGTATTATGCAGTCAGATCCCTTTACAAACACTGCCAAGTGAATCGTAAATTTGATTGGATGTTCTCTCATTGTCGCAGTATATAACAGTCCTATCAGATGTTATCTTCACCAAAGCATCTCCAGGACTAGTAATCAGAACAGAACATTCACTAGCAGTGGAGCTATCATCTGCAGCAAATGAACATACCATCCCCTTCTCTTGCAATGCTGACAGCAAGCGACCTGGGTCAATAGTGCCACAGTGTAGCAAGTGACGCTTTGATTGATCTGATTGCTTTTCTGCAGAAGCAAGCTGGTACCGTCCACTGCTTACAAGCAGCTTTGTTCTCAATCTTGCCACTGCAGTGGTTTCGTTCAGTTGCCTAGGCTGCAATCTGAAGGCAACATCAGTTGCAAGATGCACCTCAAAATCTTCGCGTAAATTTGGGAGCTCGATGGTCTTGCCCTTGGAGTAATAGAGGAATGACCATGGCACCTCCTTTATTGAACACAGTGACTTAAGACTTTCAGGAAGCTGCATAATAAAGTGGGCCATAAGGAAAGGATTGACAACTTAAGGTAGCTGGAAACAAGGACTGTCATACCATTACAAACTTCGGTTTGAGCACTCCCAGTAATGGATCAATATTTCCCACCCTGTTATCAAGAAAGTTGTCTTTTTTTCAACGTATAATCTACGATATCAGAAACACAACCTTTTGAAGTTATAACGTACCTTACGCCAGAAAGGAAAGAACATTCAAGGACTTGAATTGCCAAGGGCATGAAAGGCTTAAGACTCAACTCAGCATCATTTCCTTGCTGCAAGCAAAGATTTATGCAGTTTAGCAACAGAGCAACAGCAATCAGTAATAGGTAGATGTTAGACTCAGCAAAGGGCGGACATTTTTTTACCTCCACAACAAGAAGGCACCGTTTGTCTGCATGCCAGCGACGAAGCAAATGGACAGCTGGGCCAAGCCTAAGGCTCCAGTGTGGACAGAGCACAATACAAGGCTCCTTCCATGCTGCCCTGTCAATAGTATAGTGTTGTCACACAGCAGAACCAAAATATGACAGAAAACAGCAACCCAAGTACAAGTGAGTTCAAATGGATACAGGATACATAAGATGCATGCCCCATAAATTGTGCTAAATTAAAATTATAAGAAAAAAGCCTTTAGTGATCATTTATAAGAAGAGTAGCAAAGATGAGAAAAGAATTCCAAGCATGTCCTTAGTCTTTCTATGTATTAGCTGTAAATCATATGTTATCAAATTCTTACAGTAAGCCCTTTGAGTGTAAATGCGGGAACACAAATAATTTGCCCTCCTTCAAAAGCTCGACATGGCCAAACAATGCCTCACCAGCAAATAGCTGCAACATAACCAGCAATGAAGTGAGGCCATTTAACTCTAAAATTTCAAGACAAAGAGTCAAGGTTAGTCAAAGTGAACAACCTTTTCTTGACGTGACTTGCATAGCCATTCAGGCAAGGCATTGGTAAAAGCAAATATTTCTTCTGCTGTTTCAGAAATCACAAATATGGGTACCTGACTCAGACAAAAAAAAAAATGAGCCAAAAACAGGGGGGAATAATCTAAGAAAAGGTGCTGTTACTAGTTAGCTACAGAACCTTAGCACTATATTCACATTTCATGGGATAGAAAGAATATAAGGGGTAGGCAAGCTGTACTATGTCAGATACTCAAATAGTCCATTCCTTATCAGTTAATAACTTAAGATACCTGAACCATATGCATAGTTAAACATCCCTAAATGCTAACAATTTTTCAGGCAGTTGATGGCAAATTAGGCATTGACATCTTGCATGACCACGTTAGGAAAAAAAAAATCATACCATAAGCATTGCCTCGAGAGCAGAGGTTCACATGTTAAATTAATTAAGCGCGACAATAATATTATTGCAATCTCAAAATCCACTATATTATTCCAAGGCCACAATTACCTTCATGCTGGAAGAATGTAGCATTTCTGATATAAGCTCCAAAAGTAAAAGAATAACACCAAGGCGGCCAATTGGTATTAGAACAGAGCCTCCAGATTTTACTGCATCAAAAATACATGAGCATATAAAGCTGATTCTCTCAATCTCCTCTGTGATATCATCCTTGTTGCACATGAATGGCATCTTTTCATCTGCATCAGCACCGTCATCCCTGCAAGGTTTCGAGTTTAACACTTCATCCCAAAGAAGCATTGAAATTTATAATTACACACGTATTTCATGTACAGCCTACCTCAACACTGAGTAGCGACATAGTGAAGAGTCTGTTTCATCCATTGGATGCTCATTCAGTTTCTCATTATCCTCATCCATGTCATTCAAGGATGAGAAATCCGAAAACAAAATCACATCATTTTCCTTCAGAGAGCTGTAATCAAAATCTAATGCATGAGCTGACACAAATACTGAACTTGGTAGGTAGGTAACGCTAGCTCTTGGACCTTTTATTGCCCAGGTAGAATTGCCAAGTTCAAGGCCCGAACTAGAAGCTTTCAGCATAAATATGCCATTGAAGCAAACCTCCTCTCCATATTTAACAGGCTGTACTTTGTGCATGCATTCTTCTATGTTTCCTGGACTGCCAAGTAAATGTAATTCAATTAAATCAAGAGAAACCATGACGACAAAGCAGTGATATAGAATTAGTGATGGCATCATTACAGTGAATCTCCATACAGTCATTCTTTTCTAATCCAATATAAATTCTTTGTGGAAGTAAACAGCTACATTACAACAAAAATAGTAGCAACATGCGTATCACTAAGTTGAGAAAACCAGAACCAAGATTAAGATATTTGAGTATTTGATAAGCCACAGATCCAATGATGAATATTTAAGTAAAAATAAGTTCACTTTTTAAAGGCCAATATTGAAAGTTAGAACAGGTATGCACTATATCTTAAGCTTTCAGACATATAGATTGCCCTGCGGGAAGACTGGAAGAGAATCCACAGATGTGCAAGCCAGAAGGCTCGTGATTCTGTAACGGACCTGTATAGAGGCACCAGAGAATTCGAATCATATTCCCTGCCTTCAATCACTGCCTTCTGCAACATTGACATGAGTTCATTGAGTTCCTCCCCTTCCATCCACTTGGGTGATGCATCCGTATCTGGCCCATAGTACCTCACAAACTCACGGTGCATCTCCACCAGCTCCTCCATCATTAGCTTTCCGATCCTTGCTGCTACCTCTGTCACATATACCTACCCATACAGAACAAGCAAAGACTCCAAAATGGTTAGGTCTCATCTCATAAAACATTTTACAGTGAGCAAAATGGTTAGGTCTCATCTCCAAAATGGTTCATCTCATAAAACATTTTTCAGTGAGCAAAATGGTTAGGTTTCTATCCCTTTCATTCATAAAGGAGAAACATGTTCCCATTGTTATTTTATGAAAAACATAAGTTCAAATGTTCCCAGTAATATATTTCACTTTTTGCCTTGCTGCCTACTGCCAATGAAAGTTATATGTCTGCAAAGTGGAGTAAAGGCAAATGATTATGCACATTGTATTCCTGCAGGATTAAGTTCTTTTTTAGTTATATTGTTACACAACTCAATAGCTAATAGCTTATACTAACACTGCGCTTTAAACATACAGCATCTCTTACAAAACTGTAAAAACCAGAAAATTGAAGAATACTACCCAAACAATCAAGCTGAAACCTACTACTAGTATGCTACAGAGAAAGAAGCAGAAGCAGGGGAAGCACCTTGGTGTCGGCGAATCCAGGGAGCCCGGTGAGGAAGGGGAGTCCAAGCATCCCCGTAGCGGAAGACACGAGCACGGCATCCACGCCGCCTGCTTTCGCGGCCGCTGGCAACCAGTAGCGCGGCACCGCGCGGATGAGGCATGCCGCGTCACCGGCGAGGGGCACCGGGGCGAAGGCCGCGAGGGCGGAGAGGTCGATGGGGCAGTCGAGGAGGAAGCGGAACCCCTCCAGCTCCAGGAGATGGCTCGCCGGCGAGTGGTAGCTGCCGCCGCCGCTGGCGGACAAGCAGGTCTGCGAGGAGGCGCGCGTTAGGGTCAGAGTCCGAAGGTTTCACCTGGGACTGAGAGGAGTGTGCTTGGTGCTTACCAGCTTCATGGCGGCTTCTGCGCTCGGTGCGCCTGACTGGGCCCCTCAGCGGCTCAGGGCGGCAGCGTAGCCGGTGGGCGGTGGCGGTGGCGGTGGCGGTGGCGGCGAGCGGCAACGCATTGGTCGTGGCCAGTGGTGTGGGGGTGAACTGGCGAAGGGCCGAAGGCGGCGCGCTGCGCGTGGACGAGGCGAGGCGAACGGGTTCCTCCGTTTGAAGGCACGTGACTTCCGGGTGGATTGGGCCGGAATCCCGGCACTAGCATAGCCTTGTGATATTATTTTTGAGCCCAAGAGTAGGCGCGGTGAAGGCCCATGATAGTTCATGGTTGCGCTTCAGAAGAGGTCGGAGCCTGGCAGCACTACCGCCGCCGCCGCCATGCTCCGCCTCCAAAAACACATCTCCCTTCGTCTGCACATCTCCTTCCCCTCTATCGCTCCGCCTCCCTCATACAGCTCTCCCTCCAGCGCGCTCTCTTCTCCACCGCCGCCGCGACCTACTCCTCTCCGGGCCACTTCGCCGCCGATGACTACCTCGTCTCGACCTGCGGCCTCACCCGGGAGCAAGCCGCGAACGCCGCCAAGTGTATCTCCCACTGGAAATCGTCCTCCAACGCCGACGCCGTGCTGTCCTTCCTCACCGGCCCGGCGCTCGGCCTCTCCAAGGCCGAGATCCAGCTGCTCGTGGCCAAAGACCCGCGCATCCTCAGCTGCAGCGTCGACAACACCCTGCGGGTCCGCGTGGACCGCTTCCGCAGCTACGGCTTCTCCGCCGCGCAGATCAGCAACTTCGTCCGCGTGGCCCCCTGCTCCTTCCGCACCTTCAACATCGACGAAAAGCTCGGCTTCTGGATGCCCTTCCTCGGCTCGCCCGACAGGTTCCTCCGCATTGTCAGGCATAACTTCTACCTCGTCACCTCCGACCTCGACAAGGTGGTGAAGACCAACATCCGGCTGCTCCAGGAGTGCGGTCTATCTGTCCAGGAGATTGGCAACCTGTGCGTGGCCAACCCGAGGCTGCTCACCGGCAACCTGGACAGAACCAGGGCCATCCTTGTGCGTGCCGATGAGATGGCGTGCCCCTCAACACGCTTTTGTTCAGGCAGGCTGTGACCGCCGTGTCGGGCGTCGGCCCGGAGACCATGGCCTCTAAGCTCAAGATGATGGCCAAGATTCTCGGGTGCTCAGACGCTGAGGTTGCCAGAATGGTGCAGAGGAACCCGTTGGTGCTGAGGCGCTCCAGGGAGAGAATTCAGCGCACCTGTGAGTTCCTGACCAATGTGGTCGGCGTCGATACCAAGTACATTCAGGGCAGGCCAACAATCCTGATGTACAGTCTGGAACGCCGGCTGGTGCCCCGGCATTACGTGATGAAGGTGCTCCAGGACAAAGGATTGATCCGGAAAGATCAGAGCTTCTACACGATGGTCACGGTTGGTGATAACGTGTTCTGCTCCAGGTATGTACATCCTCAGAAGGATGTTCTTCATAGCCTTGCCGATGCATATGCGTCTGCTTGCAATGGTAAAATAGCCATCTGAGGCGCGCTATGAAATGATTCCAGCAAAATGGCTATATGGGCAGCAACTGCAGTTGCATCCTGCATGTCATTCTTAACACATTCAGATACCCTGATGTGTACTCTGCAAGACTGTAGCTCTGTACTTGGCTCATAGCTTCAGAATTGCAGAAACTCAGTAGAACTTATGAATGACCAAAGCACGATCTGTTAAATTCATATACCTTGCTTTGGATTCTGATGTTGAATTCAACTCATGCTACTGGTACGCAGAATGATATGGTTCGGTTCATAAATTTATCTCAGTTTCTGTCATGGTTCTGTTTTTGTGGTGAGCATCAATGAACTATGGATCCGTGAGCATTTTCTCAGCCAGTTATCGGATTTTTAAGTTATAGATGTAATCACAAATGACTGCCTCAAGTGTTGCCTTTCCTCTTGCTATATGTTGCATGCATTTGATCGCTTTCTTAAAGCAAAACAGCTCATGATGGTTTCTGTTAGTAATTAGTGTACCTCTTAAATATAGATCAGGGGTAAACATCTTACTTAGATGTAGAAATTGGTTTCTCTACTTCGTCTTGGCGCAGTTGCGCCGCAGCCGCATGGACGCCGGTGTCGTGGGAGCTCGGCGCGGTGGAGTCCAGCGTAGTGGTGGCGATGCAAAGGCGACGGTGATGCGAGGTGCCTATGTCTGGTGGTGACGGCGAAGTCAGTGGGTCTTCCCATCGCTGACAGCACTCTCTTTAGATCGGATTAGGTTTAGCTGTTGGTGGGTCACGGCGGCTCCGGTCAACCTCGTAGTTAGAGCCCTGATCCCCACCTCTCTTTATAGTGCTGTGTGATAGGGGCCCACCAACCATATTAGGGTTGGGCGCCCCCGATCAAGGCGTAGATCCAAGGGTCCAATGTTGGGCTTATTGGTAGAGATCAACTAACATTCTCCCCCTTGATCTTACTACCATATTTCAATTTCATATCATTTATTTTTCTTCATTCCATTACAGATTAGCGCATAGAGCATGTTTCATCATTATGGTCAATTGCCGATAGATTTAACAGCTATAACACATCACTCTGTTCTGAAATCGATACTTAACTTTGGGTCTTCTTTTGTTCAGGAATTTTAGGCTTTCCCTTAAACTCATGCTAGCTACATTTCTCTGAACACGTTGGGTGGTAAGCCTTTTGTAAGCGGATCCGTGAGCATCTTTTCGGTACTTATATGCTTAAGACTTATGACATGATCCCGGATTTTATCTTTCACAACATAATACTTTATGTCAATGTGTTTAACAGCACCACTTGACTTATTGTTGTGAGCATACTGTATTGATGGATTATTATCGCAGTATAACTTAAGTGGTCTATAGATGTCGTCAACCACCTTTCAAACCAGGTATGAACTTCTTTAGCCAGTTCACTTGTCTCGTTGCCTCATAACATGCTACAAATTCGACATACATTGTGAACGATGTAGTGACGGTTTGCTTTGAGCTTTTCCATGAAATAGCTCCCTCTGCGAGAGTGAATACATATCCAGACGTGGATTTTCTATCATCTCTCACATAATCAGAATCAGAATATCCCACTATATGGAGTGAATCTGATCTTCTATACGTCGTTATGAGGCTTTTCGTTCCTTACAAATAGCACAAGACTTTTTTTACCATTTTTAGTGTTCTGTTCTAGGATTGCTCTAGAATCTGTCAAGTAACTCGGTAACAAATGCCAAGTCAGGGCGCGTACATACTTGAGCATATTGTAAGTTTCCGACAGCTAAAGCATATGGAACCGTTTTTATTTGATCGATCTCATACTGGTTCCTAGGGCATTGAAAATCCCCATATCTATCGCCCTTGACTATAGGAGCAGGTGAGGGACTACATTTGGTAGTAGACTGACATCACTGCTAGCAAGTAAGATATCATCCACATATAGGACAAGGAAGATAAACTTCCCATTCTTAAACTTTGTATAGACACAATTGTCTTCTACATTCTTTTTAAACCCAAAATTTCTTATTGTCTGATCAAACTTCAAGTACCACTGTTTTGAAGCTTGTTTTAATCCATAAATGGATTTTTTAGTCGGCATCACATTCGTTCTTTTCCTTCCATGACAAAATCTTTTGGTTGTGCCATGCAAACATTTTTCTCCAAGTCTCTGTTGAGAAATGTCGTCTTTACATCCATCTGATGTAATTCTAAATCGTAATGTGCCACTAATGCCATTATGATTCTAAAGGAATCCTTACATGAGACTGAAGAAAAGGTCTCATTGTAATTCATTTCTTCTCTTTGCGTAAAGCCTTTTGCCACAAGTTGCGTTTTATATCTCTCTATATTTCCTTGAGAGTCAAGTTTTGATTTGTAGATCCATTTACAGCATATTATTTTGGCTCCTTTAGGAATTATTTCTGAGTCTCAAACTTTATTGGCATTCATAGATTTCATTTCATCTTCTATGGCCTCAAGCCACTTTGATGAATGAGCACTTCTCATGGCTTCTTCAAATGAGGTGGGATCATCATCCATTTAGAATTTTACAGTGTTGTATACTTCATAGTCAGCAGAAATAGCTGATTTTCTAACTCTTTGAGATCTTCTTGGGGCCTCTACATTTGGCACATCTTCTGTTTGAGGCTGTTGTTGCTCTCCTCATGTGTGGCAATAGGTTTTATAGGATCCTAAAGAAAAGGTTTCTCATCGTCATTCATTGTTGCCATAGCCGGAATAACAACAGGTGCTGACACCACAGTATCTTGCACTATCGGTGCAGCGACAGTAGGTAGTGAGAAAAATAGCTCATAAATCATCGGAGTGAGCGCATACACTCGCTTCTTTTTAAGGTCAATTTCTCGAGCTACCATGTTCCTCCTCATCATTTCATCCTCTAGAAAGACAGCGTGTCTTATTTCCACAAACTTTGTATGTCTGTCTGGACAGTAGAAACGAAAACATTTTGACTTTTCTGGGTAGCCAATAAAATGGCAACTTACTATTTTAGGATCTAGCTTTCCAATATTTAGGTTAAATACTTTAGCCTCAGCAGGGCTTCTCCACACACGTAAGTGGTTTAGTTAGGGTACTCTTACTGTTCACAACTCATACGATGTTTTGGGCAACGACTTACCTGGTACTCTATTGAGAATATGAATGGCGGTTTTTAACGCCTCCATCCACATGCTCAACGGTAAGGTGGAGTAACTTATCATACTGCGCACCATATCCATCAGGGTACGATTGCGTCTTTCAGCTACTCCATTATGCTGAGGTTCGTCCGGTGTAGAATACTGGGCTACTATGTCATTCTCCTGTAAGAACCTTGCAAAAGGTCCAGGAACTTGGCCATATGGGGTATGCTAACCGTAGTACTTTCCCCCACGGTCGGACCTGAATATCTTAATCTTTAAATTGTGTTGGTTTTCAACTTCTACCTTAAATATCTTAAATTTATTCAATGCTTCTGTTAGTTCTTTGATTGGATAAATGTAGCCATAACGAGAGTAATCATATGTGAATGTTATGAACGAATCATAGCCATCTACACTCTTTACAGGAAACAGACCACAGATGTCTGTGTGAATAATCTGTAAAATTCTTGTGCTTCGTTTGGCACCTTTCTTAATTTTCTTTATATACTTTTCTTTTATGCATTCTCTGCATTGTTCTAAATTTGAGAGCTCTAATGGAGAAAGAATATTATTCTTAACTAGTCTTTCTATTCTTTCCCTTGAAATATAGCCTAAACGACAGTGTCATAATTTCGACGACGCATCGTGAGCTCTCTTTCATTTTCTGTTTACATCCGCAGACGAGGATATATTCTCATTGTCGCACGCAACGTTCCCATCATCGCATACAACATTCACATTATCACGTACTGATAACAAATAGTATGTGCTCTCTTATGCCACTATTTTCAGAGTACCTCTCTGTCACCAGCTGCTTTATCAGCTGGGTAGCATATGTCTTTGAAGAGCCAGTGAACTGACTCTTTATTCTATCGTGTTCTTTATCATAGCCAAATATTTCTTATTGGCAGTGACCCACTTCTTATGCTCAAGGTCATAGGATATCTTTTGGGATTTAAAATTCCTCTTTAGTTGCTCAAACGGCATCAGCCTTGTTTGTCTCCCTCACCGATGCCACAGGCTCAGTGGGACACGGTGAGGTGACTACCTAGTCCACCTCAGCCAAGATGAAGGCCAGGTCAATCTTTTTCTTACACTCCGTGTAGTTGTCACCTTTGAGAGTGGGGATCTCTTTGATACAACACATCAAGTTATATCCGTCTGGCAACATAATTCATATAGAGTGAGAACATAAATAATAACAACAATTGCATGCCTTAATTCCAACGTTGGTTAAAATTAAAACATACAACTGTTCTTATACACTAATTCTACATTACCGTTGGACAGAAATAGAATTAATGCATAAAATCATTAAAATTAATATATTGTTATTAACAACGTTGGTTAGAAAATAACAACATCATAATTATGTCAAAATCTCTTTTTCTCCAATTAAATATCATGTTGGTCCAAAATAACTCGAGAATAAACTATTTCTTTAGTAGCGGAAACATGAAAAAAAATTCATTATCTATTTTTTCAGAAGCATTAAACTTTTTTCAAATATTCTCTGAAAAATTATCCCATTGGTTCAAATTTTAACAGAGACATTAAACTAGACAAAATTCATCGAAATCTGCTTCTGAAAATAATAAAAACAAAACTCTGTGTTTACTATTCATTCAGCCTGGCAGCAGAAAAATTTTCCCGCGGCCCAGCTGGCAACAACAGCGCACGCGGCCCAGCAACGCGCGCAGCCCGCGAAGTCGGCCTGGCCTGGTCTGCTGACGAGCGCGCTGTGCCTCCCAGGCCGCAACTTGGGCCTAGGCTGGCAAAGCCGCCCGCCCGCGCGCTCCCGCCTAGGCTGGACCCCAGTTCGATCAGCGCTGTCCGTTCATCTGAGATCGACGGTCATCCGCGTGTCTCGGGAGATCAAAAGCGTGCCGTGGCCGGTGCCCCAAAACCCTAATTCCATTTTGACTCCCTCCATCTCCTCTCTCAGCGCAGCGACGGAAGAGAGAAGGAGCAGCGCAGCAACCATGGTGGTCGGAGGAAGTGGCGGCGCCGCCGCACGCCCCTTCGTCGGTGCGTGCCTCCACCCTAGGGTGAGCGCACCACCGTCGAAGGGTTGCGCTGCTGTGCCCTTGACACCCAAGCCCGAGGTGGAGCCACGCGGTGGCGTGACCTGCTCGGTCGGCGCCACTGGTTCTTCCCGCGCGCCGACCATGGAGATGACCGGCGGCGAAGACGGGACGATCGGGCCCTAGGTAGGAAGCCTCTTCTCTACCGTCCTCTTTCTCTTTCTAGGGTTAGGGTTTCTTTTCCCGATTCGTTCGATTCGGTTTTGATTCAAGATCGACGAGCTAAGCCCCTTCCCCTCTTCTCCTTCTCTTTTGGATTTTGAACCGATTTGGGGTTGGGGTTAGGGTCAGGGTTACTGTTCTTCTTCCCCGACGGGTTAGGGTTCGGTTGAACTCTCTGCATCTCGATTTCTTTCCCGATTAGGGTTAGGGTTTGACTCATTGGAGTCACTATTCATCTTCCCCAGCGAGTGCTTCATGGGTTAGGGTTCGGCTTCACGTGCTGAGGTCCCTTTCTCTTCTCTTCTCAGATCCGAACGGGCTCTGTTCTTTTCTTGCCGCGCGCGGCGAAGACGGCGGTGTGGCACCTTTCCTCGCGCGGTGGCGATGGTGACCGACAGTCAGTGACGCCCACCACCCTCCCGGTCTCTTTTCTATTTTCTTTTACCCAGTTAGGGTTTCAATCCGAAACGGATCGAACCCTTGTTCTTTCTTCGATTTCTTTTCAATTCTCTACCCCATACTAGATCTACACACTGTTAACCTGGCTCTGGTACCATTGTTAGGAAATAGTGTACCTCTTAAATATAGATCAGGGGGTAAACATCTTACTTAGATGTAGAAATTGGTTCCTCTACTTCACCCTGACGTAGTCACGCCGCAGTCGCAGTTGCGCCGTAGCCGCATGGACGCCGGTGTCATGGGAGCTCAGTGCGGTGGAGTCCAGCGTAGCGGTGGCGATGTAGAGGCGACAATGACGTGAGGTGGCGCTGTCCGTTGGTGACGGCGAAGTCAGTGGGTCTTCTCGTCGCTGGCAGCACTCTCTTTAGATCGGATTAGGTTTAGCTGTTGGCGGGTCACGGCGGGTCCGGTCAACCTCGTAGTTAGAGCCCTGATCCCCACCTCTTTTTATAGTGCTGTGCGACAGGGGCCCACCAACCATATTAGGGTTGGGCGTCCCTGATCAGGACGTAGATCAAAGACCCAATAGGTCGTTGGGCCTATTGGTGAAGATCAACTAACAGTTTCCACCGTATATTATGATAAGATTATCCAAGAAAAAAGTCGTTTTGTGTCATGCTAATCGAATTTTATCCAAAGTGTTTGGCATTTTGTACTAGATACAAATAGAACGCCAACGTGCAATTATGAGACGGGCTGTAAAACTCTCGTACTTTATCAATTACTCGTAAATTGGAATAATCTCGTACCCTTTCGTAAAAAAAAATGCGCCTTTTGTTTTCCTGAAATGGCCGCACACAGGATAGACAATGTAGTGCGACTAGACGCGTAGTTGAAATGTTCTCCTGATGACGTTGCCTATGTGCAAGATAAGATGACGCATGCACGTCCACTTGTGTTAGCCCTTCATTTCTTTTTGACCCACAGCAAGTAATGTGGACGCGACTTGTCGGGGTTTTTTTTTTGACGTACTGATATTGATTCAAACACGAGTGGCCACGTTTATTTTGTGTGTCTAGAATACGGACTTGTCACTTGTAAGTTATGATCGACTGATCGAGGCGTACGCCCGTGCTGTATACATAGACGTGTACGTAGACCCATCAATGCCCCAAATGTATCAGTCTCAACTCATTAGAAAAAATTAGTAGTTTTGTAGCTATATTGCATACTACATTACCTCCTTTAATTTTGTTCTTCTAACTTAAAAGAAGCTTACATAAAATATGAAAAACAGACATACATCAAATTAATTTCATTAAATTGACTATGAAATGCATCTTAATAGTGTATTTATTTAGTATTGTAGATGTCACAATATTAAATTGCCCAGACTTTGAGAAATCTATTATTATGAAAAAACTAAAATAACTTATAATTCAAGATGTGTGTGTGTGTGTCGTATCATCGTATGTGGTTAGGGGCGAGTACCTTTTTTAATAAATAAAAAGATCCGGCTTCATCTCTTGAAACCAAGATAATCAGACCAGTTTTTACTTAAGTTGAGGCACACCACTAGTAGAGAACAGACCTTTCATTCGAGGCTAAAATGGACTCTAGTCCCGACATTTTTTGCGCCCGGGACTAGAGAGACCTTTAGTCCCGGTTGGTGTCTCCAACCGGGACTAAAAGTCCCTGGCTACTGCGCTCGGCACAGTGGCAGGGGACTTTTAGTCCCGGTTGGAGACACCAACCGGGACTAAAGGTGGACCTTTACTCCCGGTTGGAGCCACCAACCGGGACTAAAAGTCCTCAACCTTTAGTCCCGGTTGGTAACACCAACCGGGACTAAAGGTAGACCCTTTAGTCCCGGTTGGTAACACCAACCCGGACTAAAGGACCCTTTAGTCCCGGTTGGAGCCACCGACCGGGACTAAAGGTCCCCCGGTGGGTTAGTTCAAAAGGGAAGCATCCCATCTATTGTTAGATGTGTTGTGTAGGTGGGGTGGTAAGCTACGCGCGAGGCAATGCATGAGGTCTTAGGTTCGAATCTCATGGGACGCAGCGGTGGGAGGTATTATTTTTTTTTAAAGCTGGGAGGACCTTTAGTCCCGGTTGGTGTTACCCACCGGGACTAAAGGTCCCCCTTTATTCCCGGTTCCTGACCCGGGACTAAAGGACCCCCTTTAGTCCCGGATGCTTACTCCCGGGTGGGGAACCGGGACTAAAGAGGGTTCCCCACCGGGAGTAAAGCCCGTCTCTGTATTAGTGCACATAAAACTAAATCCACTCAAAAACCAATCCTAACATTATTTTGCCATCTAAAAGAAGCAAATAACTGCATAACCGATGTTTCTAGTGCCTGACAAACTTGAGAGAAGCGATCCTTGATTTCATCACACCTTTGCAACATTGACCAATGTCGTAGACAGTGTGTTCCTTTGAATAAAACCTACAAAAGAGATTTGAGTCAGCATTTATCGGAAACCATATCATTTCTTACTAGCTATAAGGTCCAACAAATGGCTGCGCCACCTGTCAATAACAACGTCTTATTTGATCTATCCCTTTGTTTGTGTCAATTATGAAAGATATCCATTACATTTAAAAGGGGTTTGAGACCCAAAACGAGATGTATCGTCTACCACAAAGAACTTAGCATACCTATTCAGAAAATACGAATTAGGTCTTGTTTGGATCCTATGGTCTAACTTTAGACTACTTGAGCTCTTCAGGTTCTAAACAAGAAGTCAAAAAATGTTGTCAAAAGTTTAGCAAACCATCACAAAAAAATTTAGACTATCCAAACAGGACATTAGAGACCAAGGTATTTATAGCCGAGGGCACCATGTGAACAAACCGTGAAAGATATGAAAGACTAGAATAAGAACCAGTAGAAGGGATAGAAGCCTTTGAAGTAACATCATCCTCGAGAAAGTTGGTATATACACGTAAAATCGTGGAAGCAGCCGCATAAAAATCCGGCCTTGTGAAGCTTTGGGTCTAGGATCAGCAGCCTGTTCGCTTGATCGTATTTGGCTTATAAGCCATGACTTATCAGCCAACGAACAGTATTTTTCTCTCACACCAAATCAGCCAACGGTACTTTCAACCATGGCTTATAAGCCAAACAAGCCCGAACGAACATGGAGCAAGCCCAGACATCTTCCATCATGGAGCAAGCCCAGACATCTTCCATCCGGCCATCCCTGTTGGGACGTAACAAACGCGTCAACGCATTCTTTCTTTTGGATGACCATCATCTACACAAGCAGACAATCGCAAGTTGCTGAGATATGATGCTGATGAAATGGCAATTTCACTGCTCAGAGCTTCAGAAGCTTCGTCGGAAGATAAGGCACACCACGTGGAGACAGGACCGGACCTGTATTGTCTACCTCAGGCAGTCAAACATTCTCTCTCTAGAAACAAAAGAGTTAAAGCCAGCCGCCTCAGATATCCAGAGAACCCAGCCCGCGGGTAGGAAGTCAGCCTGAGGCTTCCTGAGCGATTTTTTTTTTTAATTTTAACACTTTTTAAAACTAATTTTAAATCTAACACTGTCTGGTTTTTAAAACAACTAATATTTTTGGCCGCGCCTATTGCCCTGACGTGGCCAAATACTTATGTCGCGCCATGCATGATGGCGCGACAGCGGGCTGACGTGGTGACGACCGGAATCACGATCGTTGACGTGGCAGGGCTCTGCCGCGCCACCGATCTTAGCACGGCAGTGCTGCGCCACGGAGCATGGCGCGGCTGGGCCAAATAAACATCGCGAGCGAGCCCGCCCGTCCGCACGCACCCCTGCCCGCCCGTCCGCCACCGCGCATTGCCCGCCGCCAACTGCACATGCCCCGCCACCGCGCAGCGCCCGCCGCCAGCACCCGCACGCGCCCGCGCCCGCCCGCCCACACCGCGCCGGGCCACTCCCGCCGCGCAGCGCCCGCACCGGCCGCGCCACGACCGCCGACGCATCAAGGCCGTCCGCTCCTAAGGTACCTCCCTCTTGATTTCATGTTATTTTGATAATTATTGTTTTAGAATAATTAGTGATTTAGGATAATTAGTGATTTAGGATAGTTTGGGTTTTATGATTGTTGTTGATTTATGATAGTTTGTTAAATTTAGGATAGTTAGTGATTTAGGATAGTTAGGTTAGTGAATTTGTTTGTGATTTACGTAGGTAGTTTTTAGGTTTGAGGTTGTGTGTTTTAGTATAGTTATGATTTTGGGTTTATGGATTGATTATGTATTTATTATTTAGTTTATAGTTAGTTATTTAGTTAGGGATTTTGGGTATAGATACTAGTTTATAAATGTCGATACTTACTCATGCGTGATACGTCGATTTTGATGACTTCATCAAGTTTTGTCAAATGCTTATATTCCTTACTAGTGCGTGATATGTCTGTTAATGTTACTTTGAATATATACATGTGCTTTCATATTGTGTTCGTATTGCATAACAAGTAGTTCAAATTTTATAATGCTGCATAATGTTAATTTGAATTTTGTTAATTTGAATACTCTAACGCTTTGTTTATCAATTTATAACAGGATGGCCCCTCCCACGCAGCACCGGTTGTACCCCATTCTTGAGGTGGAGTACGACGACCAGCACCGAGCACACATCTTGAGTGGCAACGACGCAGAGGTGGCCTTGCCTATTTTGAGGTCCCGCACGCACACCAGGACGCATCAGTGGGACGAGCGTTATGCGCCATACATACGGCGTGCCGGCTTCCTCAGGCTTGTCCGTGTTGTCAACCATGGTCTTCCGCCCCTTGATCTAGCACTACTTACTGCAGCTGTAGACAGGTGCGAGTGTATTCTTTGTACGTAAACTTTCTTATAACAAATTTGAGGCAACTAATAGTCGTTCTATTCTTATAACAGGTGAAGGCCTAAGACCCACATGTTCCACCTACCTTGTGGCGAGATGACCTTGACCATTCAGGACGTAAAGGCTATTTTTGGCCTTCGGTTGGGAGGACTTCTAGTGACCGGGATAGTTGACAATGATCACTGGAGGGAGCTGGTGGCTCAGTTTACTGGCTTTCTTCCACCGGACGACGGGACTTTCAAGAAAAATAAGTGAGAAATTCAAGCCTATTTAATACTTGCATTGCTTTCCTGCAGCCATCGGATCTCATTTTCTTTGGTCAATTTCAAGAAAAGTTCTGGTGTTTCGTCGTTCTGAATCATAGAGCGCTTTGATTACTTGGACCCACAGGTTGAGGAGGCTCTGATCGACAGATTCGCTCGAGTGTGGCTCTAGCACTTTCTTGGTGCTTTACTCCACCAACCAAAGATTGCACGGTTGCGTTATCGATTAATAACAAAGTTACAATTTAGAGGTATGTGTGGTACAACTAACATCGTTTTATTACAGGTATGATCGCAGAAAGAGGTACAAGACCAAGGATTGATGCGTGACACACAATGCGCACATCCACTTATGGGAGACCAGGGAATGGCAGCCGGTCCATGTGGGTCCTCCACTCGACCGGCACACCTTCGATGAGTACCTGCGCTGGCTTCACAGGTCTATGAGGACACATATCAAGCCCCCGTACACTGAGGAGGTGATTGACGAGGACTCGGAGAAAGATATAATCGAAGATGTGTACGACGTTGCCACTAGAGAGGACACACAGCTATAGAGAGCCCCACTACAAAGATACATGGTTAGATACTTAAATGGTACAATTTGTTATCCATTTGATATTAAGTATGTATACTAAAACTGTTCAACCGCGTTTCTGTACCTAGACGACACAATTGTCAAGGCTGTCCAACGAAGCAGCGTTTTGGCTTCACGAGTCTAGAGGCAGGGGCCAGGCGTTCTCGAGGCTTTTGTGGAAGTAAACATAAACTAGTCCATTCCAAAATTATTTCTTTAGTGTATATGCGCTTGGGAAATGCACTAACTTTAACGTCTATTTATGCAGAAGGTGAAGAAGAGTTGCAGGAAGCTAGCTCAAAAGTTGAGCTGCATGGACACTCCTTATGAGGAACCGCCACTCCCAGCGCGGTCGGGTGGCACGTCTTCAGCCTCTTTGAGACACCAGCCGGCTCTTCTCAGCCGGTGACAAGTGCCGCTTCCGCGGTGCGTACACCACCACATCATAGCGTTGGGAAGGACCTTGCACCCGAGGACGACGACGACCCCCCGGGCTTCCGCAGATAGCACGACCAGTGGGACGATTGGCCGCAGGGCGAGATCGGCATGTGTCAGCTAAGTGGTGCCCCGCTTGATACCCAAAGAACCTCACATATACTAACAAATGTAGTTTCTTTAAATACGTAGGCTACATGAACTAACGGTCATAAAGAATTCTAAGTAATCGTGCATATCATATACTTGCAGGGTACGAGCTGTATGCATCGGCGACACGATCACACCGACGTTGGCTACACTCCTAATGTGTTGCCAATAAATCCGAAGAGATAGAGGCGTCCAAGAGATCCTTACACTCCTAAGTTTTAGTTTGTTAGGTCGAACTATTATTGACGTCCGAAATTTACAGGCTTAGTTGGTTATGTTATGTCGAACTTATGTCAAACCAATAAAAATGTTATGTGGCAGCTTGTCAACTTGCGCACGGACTTCATTTATTTGCTTCATATTTGTTTTAATGTGTCGCGGCATCACTGCATGCGAGATTAAGTAGCAACTAGTTCGGAAACCGGCAGTTCCGGGATATCTCGACGTCGGTGGCCGGCGTCTTGCGCGAGGGGTCGAGAAAGCCAGGGTCCATGGTCGCGTCGCCGCCGATCCTACAATATGGGGCCAAAAAGCCAAATAAATAAGTTCCCTTAAAAAATATTCGTTTCAATCCGATCCAATTTTTCGTAATCGATTAGTTAACATGGTGGTTAACCGTATTATGAAAGACGGAAAAATATCATTGGCTTATCAAGTTCTCTATTCGACCGTGAAAAAAAATTCAACAAAAGACAGAAATAAATCCACTATTGATTTTACATCAAGCAATACTTATAATAACTCCCACCATCGGCGCGACGTGTTCTGATTAAACTGTCTAGGTACCGCCGGGCAGGTGACGGGTGCGGCGGCCAGGCGGGCTTGTTGCTCGGGCAGGCGGGACTGGCCATGGGGTTTCACTCGGCTCTGCCGCGCAACGGATCAGAGCGCGACACTGCCGCGCCAAGATCGATGGCGCGACAGACCCTGCCACGTCATCGGTCAGCGATTCTGGTCGCCGCCACGTCAGCCCTCTGCCGCGCCACCATGTATGACGTGGCACAGACATTTGACCGCGCCAGGACAATAGACGTAGTGTTAGTTAGTTTTTTTAAAAACACACTGTGTTAGATTTAAAATTAGTTTTTAAAAAGTATTAAAATTAAAAAAAATTCTCTAGAGCCCGAGGATCCAAGTTGAGACAATGAGGCAAGCGTGTGCGCCGCCTCGCGACGTGCCGAGACTCCACCTCTCTCTCTGTGGTGCGCGTGATCGTGTTGCATCCTCACCCGGCAACACACATCGTCAGCCGTCACCCCTCGCGCGCGTCGTGGCCTCGTGCCGTGCGTCGTGGGGGTTGCGCGCGACCGCGACGGCACGTAACCCGGCCGGTGAGGCGGCGACTACCACGTGCCGTCTGCGCCGCGCCAGACTGGTGGGTTGCCCGCCGCCCCGCCCGGCGCGGCGGCGCCCACCCGTGTGAGTGTGATCCCAAAGGCGCAGCACTTTTCAGGTTCCTTCCACGGACGTGTGGTGCGTATATCCCGCGGCCGCAAGCCAAGCAACTGCTGCCGATAGCGTGGTAGCTAACTAGGGGCAACCAGAGCAGCTAGTAGACAGAACTGACCGATCAGCTGTGGATTATTCAGCTTGCGGATCGGAGTTTCCGGGTCATTTTCCTTCTCCAACTAGTCGTTTGACGCTTGTCCTGCAAAACTGGCCAGCCTAATGCAGCATTAAATACCTGTTTTTTTCTTCAGATGACCATCAATTAGTCGTTGAAGGTAGGTTGGGTATAAGACGAAAGAGCATGTAGCCACTTGATTACAAGTGATTTTTTTTTTTCTTGGGGGGAATAGATTACAAGTGATTTAATAGCACATCGGCTCGACTGAGTGAATTCAAACTGGTCGAAAAAAAATCCTCCCTTCGTCGGTTAGAACTGAAGTTTGAGGATTTTGCCAGCAAAATTAAGTTTTTATTAGCATAATATCAATACGTGGTATTGACCTAGTAGTGTGACCTCATAAATGAGAGGTTCACTCCACCACGTTATCTAGTTTCTTACGAGCTAAGTATACGCGCGTAGCGAACGTTGCAGTTTCTCTCTTTCTGGTGGTGGTATTGCTGTATCTTCGAACGTACGTAGTGCCGTATCGGACACCCCCTGACTGATTCGTCTATCTATATCAGCACTTCAGCAGTAGGACAATAAAACAAAAATGTGTCCACCGTACCATCACAGTCATTCGCTTGGACAATTTATCTACAACGCGCTAGCTGTTGATGAAGTAGTATAATAATACTCCAATACGTGCGCCCTTAACGACCATTGCTTTGGTACTCAAGATGACGTCAAACGGCCAAATGCAACTGCAAGTAGGGGGGTTAGTTTCCTGATCAACCAAAAGAACAATGCTCCTACTTGCCATACCTTATTTTATAAAGATTGTACATTGACCTAAATTAAATAGGTCGACAGACTTTAAGACTAATATAATACTGCTGACACAAAGATTTGCCTCAATACCGGGCCAAGCTGTCTCTGATTGATTATACATAAACCAATCACCTTATCGGGTTGCATTATTTCTAGTTCATATAAAGTGTCATTCAAATTATTTTAGACAGTAAAATTTGACCTGCGGTTAGGAAGGTTTTGCTGTCCAAAGGGTCATCTAATTACAACCATACTTAATACTATATTAGCAAATATATCCGTACGTTACAACGGAATGTACAACTTCTCATGTGTCACCTAGATGACTTATGGCTGAGATTTATGCAATAACCACGTCTCTGTTTTGGTACCTCTTCGAATCGGACTTTGGTTAGACATGTGTTGTTCGCGGGTCTCATATTGAATTTGGATCGTTGCTGCCTTTAGATTGGAGACATGATTTCATGTTGGATTTAGATTATTGAAAACATGTGGATGATAATAGTAAGGTGTGGACAAGGGAGAGTGATGTGTGATCTGCCGGCTCAGTCATTCGGAGATGCTCATAGGGGTAGGATTTATGTACGTGTGTCCATAGGGTGAAAGTGCGTGCGTGTTGTGGGCATCTACATTGTACCGTGTGATTTAAAAAAACATATAAAAAGGTAAAGAAGACTAATTATTTTAACATTAGATATATAAACATAGATACTTCTCTACGAATCCACAAAGACATGGCAACCGGCTAGTGAATGAAATATTACTACGAAAAATGGTCGCAGATTGAGTGAGCACCAATAAGACATGTAGCACATGGATGATGGATCAACGGGATACTTAAAAGGATCCGATGCCATGCAAATACGCAATCATTGAATCATGTGAAAGATCAACATGGGACAGGATGAGTACACTTTGCGAGGGAATCACGACAAATAATTCCCAAGGATCATGTCTCTCAATGGACGCTAGTTACTAATCCAACTCTCCGTGACCAGAAAATACACAAGAATTTCCTGAAGACGACGCTAGCCGTGATGCATTAAGATTAGTACTATCCACGCAACCGTTGTCCTACTACATACAGGATGGAAAAAGTTTCCTTTCTTTGCACGTGTTATACGCAGCGGAGCGGGCCAAAGCTTTTCCACGCAGGGCTGCAGCTGCAGCTGCAGGTCCACGAGAGCTTCGTCCTTCTCTTTCTCCAACCGGTGTGGCCCCGCCCAGAGGCCAGACCGTCATATATTAACCCCGATTTTGTCCAGCCCGTGATCTCCCCGGTGAAAACAACTTCTCAGCGCGGCTTCGCCTCCTGCCTCAGCCAAATCGAAACGTGACGGTCGCCGGACTCCGGAGGAAGGAGACCCGAAGCTCACCTCCCGGTCCCCTCGCCTCTCCTTACAATCTCGCGAGGCGGCGGCCGACGTCGCGTAGCCGCTTTCTCACATCTAGTCTCCTTCGCCGCCGCCTATACTCCTGCAGAAATAGTCCCAGGGAGGGCGGTTGCTGCTTCTTGTTCGTGTTGCTTCGCCCGCCGCACGCGGGATCCATTTGACCGAGCGACCTACCCACACACCGAGAGCCAGCCATGGGGCAAAACCACAGCTCGCGAGACGGGAGCAGCCACGGGCGGTGCCAGCCCTCCTTCCAGCAGCAGCCGTCGTCGCAGTGGGGCGCCGGAGGAGGGTATTACGCCCAGGACCCGCGCGCCGGCTACTACGGCGCGCCGCCGCCACAACAGGGAGGAGGGTACGCCGCGCCGTACCCGGCCCCGGCGTACCAGCCCACCGCCGCCGCTGCTCCGGCGCCGCAGGCCGCGAAGCCGCGGCAGCTGGACCGGCGGTACTCGCGGATTGCCGACGACTACCACTCGGTGGACCAGGTACGCGTGCGATTGCTATGTCATTGGTAATTCGTAGCGAGGTCTTGGATCTTAGTTACAGTGGAAGCAGTGAATCGGCTCGATTTGAACTCCCCGTTCGCTTGCTTACGCCTTGTGTGGATCTATGGGGTCCCTAGTTTTCCTTACTTGCTACGAAGTTTAGGGAACATGACCGATCTGTGCTTCGTAGTTTCTCAATCTGCAGTCGATTAAAATTTCAAAGGATATCTAAGATGACGATGGGGGGCTCTACAAATTCTGATATAGAACATGGTGGTTCTATTTGTTAGTCAACCATCAATTACTGTTCATGAATCATGAAGGATTCATGGACACTAAAGTAGATGTTAGTGCAGGGTCAGTGCTCACAGCTCATTGGAAGAATAGACAATATTTTTTGTAAGGTTGGCAACTTGGCAATATTGAAGGCATTTGTGTAGTTGTGTTAGGTTAGAGTTGCTCGGTTGGCCACATTTCAGTTACGCTTCCCCTGGACTATCTTTCTGAAGACCAAATCTTTCCCTTTTGCAGGTTACTGATGCTCTAGCTCAAGCAGGACTTGAATCATCAAATCTTATTGTTGGCATTGATTTCACAAAGAGCAATGAGTGGACAGGTTAGCACTTATTAACTGTTTGTTTGTTTCATTGCCTTACAGTTTGATGAAATGCCTCGCTTCCTGATGCTAATGATTTTCTTTCCTTCTACCAGGCAAATTCTCTTTCCATGGATGTAGTCTACATCACATTAGCAACACACCAAATCCGTATGAACAAGCCCTCTCGATTATTGGGCGAACACTATCGAAATTTGATGAAGATAATTTGATTCCATGTTTTGGATTTGGAGATGGTAATGGTTTCATTCACGGTTGACTGTTTCTTACACTATTTGATAATGTCTCTAAATCCTAATTCACCATGCACTTTTTTCTTTCAGCATCAACACATGATCAAGACGTCTTCTGTTTCTCTCCTGACGAGAGACCTTGCAATGGATTCGAAGAAGCTCTCGATCGTTATCGGGAACTTGTACCACGTTTGCGCTTAGCTGGTAAGCTGCTATACCTTGTTCATCCATTTAATTGGATTGTTCATATGTTCCATCTTCTGTTTACACTAATTCTTAACAGGGCCAACATCCTTTGCACCAATTATTGAGATGGCTATGACCATTGTGGAGCAAAGTGGCGGGCAATACCACGTCCTATTGATAATTGCAGATGGGCAGGTACCATGTTAACTCTTCTTGTTGGGATGTTATGCAACTAATTTGATGGCTGTGAATACTCTATCCTGTTTAAGTCATTTTTTTCTTACCTGTATATTGCCATTACCCAAATCTAGCATGTCGATACATGCATCAATGAAATAGAATTTTGTTGTTATATAAAATAAAGCATTTATAGTATCATAATATCTGTTTGAAATGTGTTCTATCTGATTCCTCACTTGTGGTCTCCCTTTTCCCCTTAGTCTGCAACTATGAATCCTTTAGACAGTAGCGAGTAGTGACAATAGCAACCTTTGGCTGAATAATTCACATTTGCTGTTATTGTATAATTCGTTGGTGTATTGCTTGGCTGAATAGTTCTCTCTTGTTAATCTGTATATTGCTCAGGTTACGAGGAGTGTAGATACTGCATCTGGACAGCTGAGTTCGCAAGAGCAAAAGACTGTTGATGCCATTGTGAAGGCCAGGTAACACCCACATAAATGTGCTTCATTACCTTGTTTCAAAATACTACTGAAATGGTGTCTTGACATTTACTTACAACTATGACATCATCATGTTTCATAATTTTCCTGGCCTCCTGTGTCAGAAACACTTCTGATTGTTTCAGCTTGTCTTTTGTCTGCAGTGAATTGCCTTTGTCCATTGTGTTAGTAGGAGTTGGTGATGGCCCCTGGGACATGATGAAGGAATTTGATGACAACATTCCTGCTCGAGCTTTTGACAATTTCCAAGTAAGTCGACATGGAACCTATACCTAATAGCTCATGTCTGCGATGATTGATGTGATTAAATATGTTTGCGTTTTTTGTATGATGAATACTTTTTCCCTAACATTGAGAATTTATTGCTTGTCTAGTTTGTAAATTTCTCGGAGATAATGTCCAAGAACATGGCACAATCAAGGAAAGAGGCTGCATTTGCTCTTTCAGCATTGATGGAGATACCACAACAGTATAAAGCAACCGTGGAATTAGGAATTTTAGGGTATGTTGTCTTTTCCTGAATCATATCCTCATTCTTGCTTTGATTATTTGTTCATTCTAATTGCCTACTGACTTGTCTCAATGTGCCGCAAGCAGTCGCCGCTCTTTCAAGAATCCTGACAGAGTTCCTCTGCCTCCCCCTACTGGAAGTTATGATGCTTATTCCTATTCATCTAAAAGCTTTAGTAAACCAAACACCTACCCGCAGAGCTCTTCATCCACATCACCCTATCCTCACTATGAAACTCCACATACAGCCACCCCAGCCGCACCTTCGTCCACTTATGACAACCAGGTACAACTTCATGTGCCCTGACAAAATAATTTAATCTGCTTGATCTCTGAGTTATGTGTCTCCTAGAGGTATCTGTGCATCATTTGTCTCTGACCATCAACATTTATCTGCCTTCTAGGTCTGTCCTATCTGCCTTGTGAACCCCAAAGACATGGCGTTTGGCTGTGGACACCAGGTGAATCTCCTACCTCTCTCTCTTTCTTGTGTTACAGTTGATCTACACCTTTTTTTATGAGGACTAGTATGCCTGTGCTGTTTTTCTTAAGATGCCAAGATAGATTAGTGCCTTGTTGGACGAGTCATTTTCAGTTGTGGAAGTGTGTTGAAACGTCAGCTTCATATACTTATCTAATTTAACAAAAGGATATTCTTTGCAGACTTGCTGTGACTGCGGACAGAGTCTCGAGTCGTGCCCAATCTGTCGCACTCCCATCACTACAAGGATAAAGCTATACTAGCAAGTAGTGGTTTGGATCATTGCCAATGGGTGGTATACTGGAGCCACCCTGCGTCACACTGGAGGATCGGGACAGCATGTACCATTTGCAATCGGAACGCTGGAACGGCACTCCATAGATCGATTGGATCTAAGGATCGCAGGGAAAGCATGGATCGATTGGAGCCTAGGATTGCAGGGCTGTTGATCCATCGCTCAGGGTTGTCCCAGTATTCATATCCACCAGGAATGATCCGAATCGCAGCTTGCCAAAAAGAAAAAAAAACGAGAAGAAAAAGAGAGGAAAACACAAAAGTGGTGGTGTGGTGGATCAGACAATTGCGTGTAGGGCACTGACACGCAACGCCAGCTTGGTGCCTTGGTTACTAACCTGCAACTCTATAGTTGTATTGTACATACCGAAATTCTCCCCTGTCTGGACTTCTGACGTCAGGTCTAGAGGATTCTTTATTTGTGCCCGTGCTTTTAGTTTCGTCCGAGATATGTTGATTTGTTCTTTGCTTGCAATTGTGTAAAAAAATAAAACCGCATTTTTTGGTGAATTAAAAAAAATGATGCTTGGTAGGTGTGTCCCGAGTCTTGCTCGGGCAGCCTCACCTATGTTTGAGCGCGCGGTTATCATGGGTGCTAATTTGAGTTCTTACTTGATATGTTAGTGTTTCTGACCGTGTTTGAAAAAAAAGATTGAGAGTTTGATCTCGATACGCCTGTCAGCTGGCGTGAATTTATTGCACGACTACGGCCTGCTGGGTTAACTTCCAAAATTTATCGTACTAAAATTTAGCAAACCAAAAATTACTGTAGATTTGGCAAACCAAATATGAGAGTTTAGTAAGGTTTGGTAACAAACTAAATGCTAACTAAAATTACGACTTGTCAAATCTTTAGGATGGTAAATTTTGGAAACGAACCAATCGGGCCATACGACTACGAGTTGGCAATGGCATGGGGGTACTGCGTGGTTTTCTGAGGCGAGGGCAATACACTTCCACCTGGGAAACACCGGTCTCAACCCGTTTCGTTGCAGACTTGCAGTGCGTTCCTTTCCCAGGAGACCAAGCCATCCCACAAGGCCCATTAAGGCATCGTTTAAATTCATGATGTAAAATTTTGAGATGTCATATCGAGTATCACATAGATAAGGTATATGGGATGTTCAGATATTAATAGAAAACAAATTACAGAATCCGTTAGTAAAACCGTGAGACGAATTTATTAAGCCTAATTAATCCGTTATTAGTACATGTGTGTATTGTAGCACCATATTATCAAATCATGGACTAATTAGACTTAAAGATTTATTTCATAAATTAGTCATAAACTGTGTAATTAGTTATTTTTTTAGTCTATATTTAATACTCTATATATGTGTCCAAACATTGATAGGATAAGTTGTAAACTTTCAGGAAGTAACTAAACAATGCCTAAGCCTCGTGCACATTCTCTCCTTCGACAATCAATCATCGGGTTGTTCAGGCCCTGGTGGGGCTTTTGAACCTGCTTTACTTTTGTAAAAGACAAAAGCTAATCATAGAGCTTAAAAGCTACCTATACTAAAAAACTGTTTTTACTTTAGTACAAAATTGAAAGCGGTTATACTCTGCTTTCAGTTGCTTTTGGGCCGAAGTATTTCCCACCTACCTTGTGAAACCGAATCGTTATTTTCCTTTCTTCCTTCTGTTCGCATCTCCGTACCCACGGCCCGGCGGCGAGCAGCACCGGCTCCGGTCGCGCCGCTCCGTCCTCATCGGCTCCGGAGGCGGGCGAGCGTCACCAGCCCCAGCGGCATGGCCCCTCTCCCCACTCCACCCTCCGGCAGCCTCCCCACATCCGGTGGCAAGGCCTCCCACATCCGGCGACCGAGATCTCCGGCGGACGGCCTCCACACATCCGGCGAGCCCCTCTTCCTCCTGGACGCGAGCAGCAACAGAGGAAGCCGGCAAGTGCGCGAACGCGGGATCCACGCTCAACTCCGGCAAGCAGGCAGCAGAGGATGGACGCCGTGCTTCACTCCGGTCGCGGGCTTCCTCTCCGCCGCGCATGTCAGCTTGCCGTTTTTCCATAGAAAAATAAAAGAAGAAATACACCTGAAATACACTTATACCTATCCTATACAGTCAATAAGCGTGAACTATCCATCTCTGGATGTGCGGCCATGATCATCTAGCAAGCTACCCCTTCACCATGCACTCCCCACCGACAAGATGGATGCAAAACTTGGAAAAAATATTTTTTCTTTTATAAAATATAAATTCACATGAGAATAAGGAAATAGATTAGTTTTTTTAGTACAATCTGCGTATAAACAGTCTTCAAGGCCTTCAGGGTATTACATGTATTTATTCCACGTACTATAGTTTCACAGCTGCTCTAACCAAACTATCGGGTACCATAAAACGGGGTACCCCGAACGTTTACCGAAAGAATCACTTAAGCCCTATCAAAGACAAAGCCAAAAGGTGAACCATCGGTTGACATCCGGCATTGTCCGAGCCCACCGACTCTCCGCCTCGCACGAGGCCTCGCACGGGAGGCCTCGAAGGCCTGCCAAATCTCCGCCTCGCGCGAGGCGTCGCACGGGAGGCCTCGACGAGGAACCAATTCTCCGTCTCGCCCGAGACCCTGCGCGTAAAGCTTCGAACGAGACAATGATTCTCCGTATCGCTCGAGGCCGGCTCGGCAATAACCCGTCGCTTCTGCCTCGACCGGGCTCCCCGACAGAGCGTCACGTCCCATTAATGCGCCAACCACTCCCGCAATCTCAGCTAAACGACGGCTCGACACTGCAGAGTGGCCGACGAGACAAGAAGTCGCATCAACGCCATACCGACCAGGACAGGGTGCGGCGGGGATTATTGGCCACTGTGCTCTGGTGCTGTGCCCACGATCAGCGCCTGTACTACACTGTGCCACCTAACCCCCCCTAGAGACAACGCGGCATGGGGAGTCAAGTCCGGGTCACCATAGCCTCGGAATCAGCGTATGAGATCAACTGCTCCCTCCAAGCCTCAGCAATCTACTTCAGGGTCTCGGCAACCTCGGGATTCGCGTCTACCGAGCCTCCCACGATGGCTCGGCCTCGGCACCAACTGAGCCTCGGCTTCTCACGCAGTCAACGCACAGTGACCAGCACGCCGACCGCCACGCCCGCTTTGAGATAACACTGGAGCTCCCACGACGCACATGATCGGATATGACCGGCGCGTCGCCCTAGTACTTCAAGGACGAGACCACTCCGTCGCCCATGCCACCACCATAACAGGCTACAGGGCTCGAACATGCCGCCTCCGTTCGCACGACGCCGTGTAGCTAGCGCATGTATCACCCTTGTCCCCCCTTCAACTATAAAAGGGAGGGACCAGGGCCGTTTCTAGGATCGGACACTGACGATTAGGCCTACGCCCACACGGACAAACACACGAGCTCCCCCATGGCTTGAGATCAATATCTCAAGCAGTCCACGCCGCTCCACCTAGAGACCTAGAACTAGCTCCCTCTCTCACCCTACTTGTAACCCCCTACTACGAGCATTTCGGTGCAAGAAATACAAGATCGATCTCTCAAACTGGACGTAGGGTACCCATTACCCGAATCAGTATAAACCTTGTGTCTCTTTGCATCACCATCCAAGATTAGGAACATGCAGTACAAATTTACTAGTTGGTTGAGGGCTCGCCGGTCCAAAACGCCGACAGTTGGCGCGCTAGGTAGGGGCCTCTACGTGTTAGCTTCGTCGTCCCAACAAGTTCCAAATGGCAAACCCCGTACGACCGCTACATCTCGGCACGGTGATCTGGTTCAGGAGCCTAGAGTTCATATCTTTAGGATGTGAGTATGATATGGTACTTCTCACACCCCGAGCCCCGCCGACCGATGATGACGTCACGCACCCACAGCCCAGGCGCAGGCGGCGCCCGGGCGGCCGCTCTCGTCGCGCTTGCTAGGCACGACACAAGCAGGGCCATGCCGACACCACGCAAACCTAGGACGACACGCCGCACTCCACCGGTATCCCATGCCCAGCTGTTGGCACAAGGTCCCTGGTTGGAGACCTGTCTAGCCTGAGCCTAGACAAGGGAAAGACGCCGGTGGTGTGCGGCAACGTCTCGTCATCAAGCTCAGCCCCGCCACCTCCTGAGGAGCCAGCTTCGGCAAAGCAGAACCCAGCGATGGCACCATCTCCGTACCCCTTCGGGTTGAGAAATGTCGCCGCCTCCTACGCTTCTACTCACACGGAGCCCTCGGGACACCACCAACGTTTTGCCCTCGACTTTGATACCGCAACTTCGACTCACCCCCACGCCGACTCCTCAGAGGAGGACGAGGCATGGGCCGGAGCAGATTTCTCTGGGCTTCGTGACCCTAAAGCCATGCGCCGCTTCCTAGCCACGAGTGACTATTGCTTCGGCTACTCTGACTCTAACGACGAAGGTACTTACGATCCCACTCGTGAGTGCTTCCACGTGAACTCGGGATGCCAAGCATGGGCGATGAGGACAAGGGGGCGGGCAACCATACTCCGCTTCGCCAGGGAACGGGCGATGCCACACCCTCACGCATTGTCCCACCAGCAATGCAGAACGAGAACCTTGCCCTCAGACAACTTCGATGCCCAGACCTAGAGCAGCTCTGTGAGCTTTAGGCCAAGGTCAAGCAAGATCGACTCCTTCTGCAATAGCTCCGAGACACTCTCGAGCAGGAGCAGCAGGGTCACAGTGATGGCGGAGGAGCCCGACGGTGGGCCCATGACGTCCACCACCACATCAACAACGACGAAGGGGGCGAGCATCCCCCAATCTTCAATCGCGCTAGCTAGAATGTCGTGGCTGCGGTGATGCTAGTCCGCACGATGCCCGAGCCCTCTACCATGGAGGGGCGATAGGTCCGCGGCGAGCTCTGAGATCTCCTCGAGACCACCATGGTGCAGCAGGCCAAGAGTTCTGCCTCCCAATGGCGTGGAGCCACCTCGGACCTCTCCTCGGCACCGCATCGGCAGGATAGGGAGGCATCAGTTTGTCTCGAGCCTGCTTAGGTGGTGACAATAAATAGGGTCCCCTTACTGCACGACCGCCTCGACAATCGACGTGAGGCACAGGACGACCACGAGGTGGTCAGCAGGTGACGACACCACGACAATGAGGGGCCTGCCCGCGGCTACCATCCACACCGAGGCGGCCGCTACGATAGTGGGGAGGACCACAGCCCCTCTCCTGAACCGCCTAGCCCCCGAGTTTTTAGCAGGGCCATCCGTGGCGCTTAGTTTCTAGCCCAGTTTCGCCAACCGACCAACCTCACAAAATACAGTGGCGAAACCAACCCCGAGCTTTGGCTGGCTGATTACCGCCTGGCTTGTCAGCTAGGCGACGCGGATGATGACCTACTCATCATCCGCAACCTCCCCTTGCTCTTATCAGACTCAGCACGAGCCTGGCTCGAACACCTCCCTCCCTCACAGATCCACGACTGGCGCGACTTGGTTAGGATCTTCGTTGGGAATTTCTAGGGCACATACGTGTGCCCTAGAAACTTCTAGGACCATAAGAGTCGTCGCCAGAAACTAGATGAGTCTCTCCGAGACTTCATCTGACGCTTCTCCAAACAGTGCACTAAGTTGACCAGCGTCGATGACTCAGAAATCGTCCAGGCTTTCCTCTTCGACACCACCTGCTGAGACTTGGTCTGAGAGTTAGGTCGAAACATGTCGTGCTCAGTTGTCATGCTCCTCGACATTGCCACCAACTTCGCCTCGGGCGAAGAGGTAGTTGGAGCCATCTTCCCCGACAACGACACCAAGGGGAAGCGGAGGGACGAGGCCTCCGAGGCCTCGGCTCCCCGCCTCCCCAGGAAAAAGAAAAAGGGTCGCTAGGGGAAGCAGGAGATCCTCGAGGCTGATCTAGTCATGGCCACGAAGCGCAAGAATCCCCGAGGCCCTAGGGGCCCCGGGCTCTTTGATGACATGCTGAAGAAGCCCTGCCCTTATCACCAGGGCCCGGTGAGGCACGCCCTAGAGGATTGCACCATGCTCCGGCATTATTACGCCAAGCTCGGGATCCCCAACGACGATGCCAAGAAGAGGGGCGCCGGCGACCGGGACGACGACAAGGACGAAGGTTTCCCCGAGGTGCACAACGCCTTCATGATCTTTGGTGGACCCTCGGTGTGCCTTACGGCACGCTAGCGAAAGAGAGAACGCCGAGAGGTCTTCTCGGTTAAGGTGGCCACTCCCCGATACCTTAACTAGTCTTGGGAGGCAATCACCTTTGATCGGTATGACCACCCCGACCATGTCCCGAATCCCGGGCAGTACCCACTCGTTGTCGACCCAATCATCGGCAACACCCAACTCACCAAGGTATTGATGGATGGAGGCAGCAGCCTCAACATCCTCTACGCCAATACCCTGGAGCTCCTGGAGCTCGACCGATCGCGGCTCCAGGGCGACGCTGCGCCTTTCCATGGCATCGTGCCAGAGAAACGCACGCAACCCCTCAGGCGCATCGACCTTCCCGTTTGCTTCGGCACCCCCTCCAACTAACACAAGGAGGTCCTTACCTTCGAGGTGGTTGGATTCAGGGGAACCTACCATGCCATCCTGGGGCGACCGTGCTACGCCAAGTTCATGGCGGTCCCCAACTACACCTACCTCAAGCTCAAGATGTCGGGTCCCAAAGGCGTCATCACGATTGAGTCCACGTACGAACATGCATACGACTGTGACGTCGAGTGCATCGAGTACACTAAGGCTCTCGTGGAGGCCGAGACCCTCATTGTCGACCTCAACCGACTCTGTAGCCAGCTGCCCGAGCCCAAGCGTCGAGCCAGGACTTTCGAGCCTGCGGAGGCCGTCAAAGTCTGGGACTTTTACCCTTAAATTTCCAAGCATTGTATACATTGTTTCTCGAAATACAATTAAGAAGCGTTCTTCAGTTCTAATTCTTCGAGAAAACCCCCGAGCCCATCATGGGCCTCGACAGTATGATAACATCATAAGGGAGACACGGCACTGCTTCTACAGACCCAAGCCTCCCTCGGGGGCTAGATGGGGGACTCCCCCCTAAGTCCCATGCACCATTTTTTAGTCATTTTTCAAAAAATTCCTATGCCAAACTCTCTAGCATGCTCTGATGAATCGGTTGTGAAAAACTCAAGGACCGAAAGTCTATCTCAGGGCCAGACGGCTGGTAGAGTCGTGAGACGGCCTACGCCTCCGGGCTATGACACTCCCTCACCACCTTTCGCCCAAGGGGTGGCTTAGGTTCCAAAGAGGTTTTTTTGCAAAAGACATCTGATCAGAGACAACAGAGGGCAGAGGCTCAGAAATACAAGAAAAATAATTAAGAAGCACGAGTACTTTAAAAAAGGCCTCGACGGCCATAAGTGTTACGATACAAAGTGAATCCCTATTCTATTTACATGGCCTCTTAGGCCTAGGTCAAGGCTCAGGGCCTCCAGCATCGGTGGACGGCAGGGGAGGGACCACCTCCTCTTCGAATAGCTTGGCCAGCGCTGTGCCGAGGCCCTCTGCCGCCTCTATCAGCTTCGCGATCGCCTTGTTGGCCTCCTCCTCATCATCAGGTAGGACGTAGCCATCACTGATGGCCTGGAGGTCAACGCCAATGTAGTGCGAGGCGATGACGGCCAGCGTGCGCTTGACACCCGTGTGTAGCACTCCTCGGAGCCGCTCTCGCACTTGGCTGCTCAACGCAATCAGACGGCTCCCAAGGGAGCTGCCTAACTGAACCCCCTCGACCTTCAGGGCCTTGTAGGCAGTACGGGCGGCACCTTTCAGCGCGTCGTGCTCCCCGATCTCGGTCTCGAGCACCGCCTGCACCACAACGGAAGCTTCGGCTGCCCAGGTGACCTCCGCCTCCAACTCTGCGCCACAGGAAATAGAATGGGGTTGAGCGCAAAGGAAAACAAGCCAAATAGGGATGGAAGCCTATGGGACTCACCCTTGGCCTTCTGCTCCCAGCGTCGGGCCTCGACCCGAGAGGCCTCGGCTTTCTCCTTCGAGCGCTGGGCCTTGACCCGGGAAGCCTCAGCCTTCTCCTTCAGACGCTGGACCTCGACCCGAGTAGCCTCGACCGCCCTAGAAGCCTCGCTCCCTAGCTCTGCATCACACCAGGGAGTTAGGGGGCGAACACAAGAAAAGCAAATAAAATGAGGGAATAGGACTCACCCTTGGCCTTTCCCCTCTAGACCACAGCCTCAGTCCGGGACGCCTCAACCACCTTAAGGGCCTCATCCAAGGCACCTTTCGTCAGCTGGTGCACACTCTGCTCTGCCCCTAGCTGCCCAGCAAGGACCTTGCCTGAGGCCGTGGCTTCTTCAGCCCAGGACCTAAAGGCATCCTGATCACCAGCCACGTGGGTCAGCTCCTCCTCCAACTCCTTGACCCACGCCGCTAGAGGGGCGACCTACTCCTAGGCCATGGCTGCCTTGACCTTTGCATCGGCACAGCGAAGGCGAAGGTCCTCCACCTCTGCGCTCCGCGCTGACAGGAGATCGTTGGCACCGGCAAGCAGGTCCTTCTGCCGCTGAAGCTAGTCCCAGACATCCCTCTCCCGTCGGAGAAAGACCGACTTCCTAAGGGACCAGGTCTCGAGCTCCTGGGTGAGCAGAATAGGGGTCATTCACTACAAGAAAACTCAGAAAAAGACGATGCCGCATGAGAAAAGAAAGCACGAACCTGGGCGACTCCGGGTAGATTGTCGGCCACCACGGACAGCGCCGTCCATAGTGACCGCTCCGCCAGCTGGCGGTATTGCTCGAAGGTGTCCCAGCACCCGCCCTCAGCCGTGTCCTCGAGGATGAACAGAGGCTCCCCCTCAGGGTCATCCCGGCTCTGCCATAGGACACGCGGGTGATCCTACCCGCGGGGCTCGGGTCATACCCGCACGAGGGCTGAGCTTCCCTCACCCGGGGTCGGAACTGGCTGTTCCACGGCGCCGGCCACCTTGGCATCGACCTCCTCCTATGCCCGGGAAGTATCGTTGGAGGAGATCGGATGGACCTCCGCCTCTCGGGTGCTCTCCCACAACGACGGTGGGCCTTGAACCAAGGGTGCCACTGAGGCCTCCACCACCTTTATCTCCACTTCTTGGGCCAACAGCCTCGCCACAATCACATCAGCCTCGGTGGTCCCGAGGGCTCCGGCCTCCGCCATCGTGGCCTCGGTGGTCACGGGGGCTTTGGTCCCCACCGCTGCGGCCTCAGCGGTACTAGGCGCCCCGACCTCCGTCGCCTCAGCCTCGGAGACCCTGGGGGCCTCGATCTCGATGGCCTCGGCAACTAAGGGCACCTCGGCCCCATCCAACTCATGAGCCTCGCCCTCGCGGGGCGAAGGCGCTCCCTCCCCCGTCTATGTCAGGGTCACCTCGGCAGCCCCTCCTTGGGTGGCTGGCTCCTTCGGATCGGCCCTCGCCGACGTCGCACCACATTGTATGGTGGCATGCGCCTCTGCCACCCAGTGGGCGGTGGAGCCGGGGTTCACCTTAAGCGCCTTAAGGGGTGCCAAGGTAGGCACCTCCGTAGGTCACTTTCGATTAAGGACAAAACACTTATAGGGTCAGCACAAGACCGAAGAACGAACGAAAAACGCTGCGGCTCCACCAAAAATACGCTTATCTCGAGCGGGGCTGCAACTGCTTCAGCACAACGACCCTTGTATGCAAAGGCGGTGGCGGCGGCAGAGGCACGGCCTCTGTATCCGCCGGTGCCGGCCAGTCCTCGATGGACCCCGGCACCCCCTCGGTCCTCTGCAGGGGCAGTTGCATCACCTCCACCGCCACCTGCTCCACCACTGCCCCATCGAGCCCACCGGGCTGACGGCACGCTTTCCCAGCACCCGCGCCTCGGGCGTGTCGGCCTTAGCCCCGAGGTGGGCGATTGCCGACCCCAGGGCAGCTCCTCCTCCTCCCCCTAGGAGCGTCGGGCTACTTGCCGACACCTCGGGCACCATCTCCCCGATGTCAGGGAGATGGTCCAGGGGACCCCGCCCCATCTCGTCCTCGTCATCTCCGTCCGAGGCGTTTGTCGATAACAACAGTGACAGGGATGCCTCTAATGGGAGACCGTCCTTCCTTTGCTGCCAGTGGCGCTTCTCCAATTCCTCGCGTGCAAGGATCTTCTTCATGCGCTTCGCCACCTTGGCGTCCTTCTGCCTTTTCTACGCCTCGGCGTGAGCCCGGTTGACTGCCCACCGCCTTGCGTCCTCGGGAATGAGCAGCGGGGAGGCTCGCACGTCCCTCATCCCCTGCAGGAATGGTGAACATGAATAAGGAAACAAGAAACAATGAGAAACGGGGAGGCCTCGGAGGCTGCAGCGGCACGTGACTTACCAGCAAGAGGAACCCCCACGATGGGCGTATCACGAAGGGGGTTAGGCCATTGCTCCTTAGCTTCACCTCCACCGTCTCCCTCACCTGGCGAAGAATTTCCTCATCGGAAAGGGCAGAGGCAGACATCCGGATGCCCTCGATCGGCTCATCCGGCCTCATCTCGAACAGGTGCCACCGCCGAGCCATCGGCGGCAGCACCCTCTAGCGGTGGAAGGCGGCCACGACCATAGCCGTAGTAAGGCCGTGGTCCTACAGCCTCTCCAGCCCCTCTAGGAGCGGCTGCAGCTTGGGCTGATCCTCCCTCGGGATGCCATACTTCCACCTCTCCGGGCAGCTCCCCATGATCCGCTCGGTGTAGGGGGGAAGTCCACCATCGTCGTTGCAAAGATAGAACCAGCTCGTGTACCATCGGCGATTGGTTGACGCGAGCTAGGCTAGGATGTAGAGGTGCTGACGGTCCTAGCTCACTTGGAGAGTGTAGCCGCCGGCCCTCACCGCCTTCCTCATGCCCAACGTACCCATCAGCTTGGTGGTATGCCCCACCCAAAAGAGGTGGAGCCACAGCTCCCAATGGGGAGCAATCCCCAGATACCCCTCGTAGACAACGACGAAGATGGCCGCCTACGCGATAGAATTGGGGTTGAAGTTGTGAAGCTCCATGCCGTAGTAGTGCAGGAGCGCCCGCATGAACCGGTCCGCCGAAACACCGAGGCCATGCTTGTGAAAAGACATGAAGCTCACGACATAACTGTGTTAACACTGGATTTTGGTCGACTCTGGAGGATGACAGGTGGACCCGCATGCGGGAAGAAGGATATTCGGCAAACAAAACGAGCGGTCGGCTAAATGCTTATGTAGGCGGTTACTTCAGAAGATGGTGACTCCATTCGGGAAAGCAGAAGATGGCAGGCAAAGCCGATCGAAAAGATGAAAGTTGTAATAATAAAGGACTCTGAGAGTTTAGAGCAAGGAATCGTAGTTTCCAAGTTTATTTAAGAGTTCCTTTGTAAATCATAGTCTTTTAGGACTCGTGTTTTGTCTAGGGTATAAATATTGACCCTCGACCATTGTAATAGGGGTTCACAACCAAATCAATACAACCGGCCCCGTGCCAACTTTCGAGTCCTTTTGTTGTGTTGTCGAGTTCTTCGAGAGGAGTCATCGATCTGTCGACCTCCGTAAGTTCCGACAACCTTGTTATCATGTTTAGTATCATGCAGTGGATTTAGACGTGATGCAAGTAGTCTTGTTTGTTTTCAATGATCGTGCGGCGGATCTTTGCTTGACAATCAAGAAGTCTTTGCTTATGCTTTGTTTATGAGTAGATACCGTGCGGCAGGCGTTTGCTCAATATGCTTAGTGAAAGCAAGACAGTTATCAGCTCTATTAGATACGGCAAAATCTAAATAGATTCATTAAGTTATCCTGTGTTGCATGTTTTAAATATTTTATATATTTATAACACACTTCTGCCCAATCTAGATTGATATTGTTCGGCCCTCTCTTATGGTTTTATTCGTGCTTCAATGATCATTGCTTTTCATATTACCTTTGCAAATAGATAACATGCTCATAATGGCTGAATTATTTTAATCTAGATTATCACATGTTGTGGGTTCATGCATGTTAATTACATTTAAGCTTTAACGAAACTAGGTGTCGTGCGGTAGATGCAGGTTTTAGATTAGTTTAGTCGTGTTTATTTGCATGTTCCTTCTTCATGGACCCCAACTTGGCTGGACTGCTGAGCTTGGTTATGCATTAACTCATAATTAATTTCACTTGTTCAAACATGTCTTCCCATGCACATGCATTCGGCAATCGGATCTTTACGTGTGTTCATCTTATGATTAGTTGAATGGCTTATAAACTTGTTGGCAGACAGCTTCCTATAGCTGTATGTCGTTGTAAGTGGCTTCAGGGCCGTATATATGGAACTGTCTGGCCTCACCCGACATGTTCCGGTTTGGCATTTAACTGTTTTATCCCTTGTTAGTTTTTTTCAGGTCAAACTGACTAGCACATTTCTAGATCACGAAGCACCCGGGGACCCGATTGAAGCCACGCTTTCTGGCTTGCTATGTGTGAGGCACAGTGTGTCACATTTTGTGTCAACACACTTTTTGGCACGCCCAATGGGACCATCTGTTAGTTCAAGATGGCGTCTGAGATCAACAATGATCATGTTCTAGATGTGAGCATGGCAGAATTGCCAGATAATTACAGGGATTTAGTGCTAGAAGCATGTGAGCAATACCAACGGAAGTGTTTGATATCTTTTTCCAAAAACAAGAGCAATAAAGTGTTTCAAAAGCAGTCAATGCCAAGGGTTCTTCTTCCACATCAAACTAATTACACTGAAGAGGAGGATGCTCAGAAGATGGCAGCCCTAGTTTATAAAGCTATGGGAGAAACCATGACAAACCATCACACAGCTTTTCTGAATACCTTTCGGGCAATCATGATCAGTACTTTTGGTCCAATGGTTGATAAATACTTTGAAGAAAATGTTGGCCCACTCAGTGGACTGACACTTTTCAATGTTCCAAAGCATCAAGAGAAGCCTATTGGAAAAGAAGTAGCGTCGACTTCAAATATAGGTGGATTGACTCACACTGAAAAGCAATCACATCCCACTTATGGCTAGGTGACATTTGGTACCACAGGAGAAGTGCCACCTTCAGCTTATAGAGTTTCTCCAGCATCAAACAGATTGCAGAAGAATATGTATGGAGATGGGTATCAAGAATTTACTGATTACAATGCTATCAATGTTGTGCCAAATCCAGGGTATAGGAGTGTTTTAGGATTGCCTTCTGGAGTGCAAGTACAAGGAAATCAGGATTCAGGCATTGATGTTTTGATGCACAGGATGGCTGATATGATGCAAAATCAATTCGGCTTGAAGCCAAAAAATCAATCCTATTCATACAAGTCTCCTTATCTAGAGTGGTACAACAGAGTGGCGTTACCTCCAAGGGTGAAGCCTCCAACAGATTTGACCAAGTTTTCTAGTCAAGATGATACTAGTACCATAGAGCACGTCAGTCGGTACTTAATGCAGCTTGGAGAAGCTGCTTCAGATGAAGCTTGGAGGATTCGATATTTTCCTTTGTCTCTTATAGGACCAGCTTTCACGTGGTTCACGTCTTTACCAGCTCATTCCATTGGTACGTGGGCAGAGCTAGAGTAGAAGTTTCATTCATATTTCTACATGGGTACTAATGAGAAGAAGTTGGTCGATCTCATGAGTTTGAGGATGAGAACAAATGAGACACCATTGGAATATCTTCACAGATTTAGGGAGACCAAGAATATGTGTTATTCTCTGAATTTACCAGATGATCAACTACCTGGAATAACTATAGTAGAAATGTTGCCGAATATCAGGGAGAAGTTGTTCGGCATGGAGTTTGATGATCTTGGCCAACTTGCATAGCATTTAGCAGCTATGAGTAATCAGGCCCAAGGATTCAGGAGAGATAATCGCTTTTAGAAGAATAATGCCACTAATGAGGTGTATCAAGGTTTTCTAGAGGAAGCGACTGAGTATATTGATGAAGATGAGATAGCTGCAGCTGAGTTGAATTAGGCAAAGGAGCCTACTCAAATTAGTCAACGCTGGTTGAAACAACAAAAGGGAACCTATGATTTTTGATGTTACTAAGGTAGACATGCTTTTTGCATTATTGAGGAAGGAAGGACGCATCAAGCTGCCAGAAGGACATCCCATGCTACGTCCTGAAGGAGTGAAAGACAAAAAGTATTGTGGCTTCCATAACACTAATTCTCACTCTATCAATGATTGCCGAGTGTTCAAAATACGAATCCAGAAAGCTATCCAAGAGGGACATTTGAAGTTTGATGGCAAGATGAGAATTGATGATCAGCCTTTTCCACAAAATATGATTTCTTTCTCTGTGAATATGGTCTCTGCCAATGATCTCAAAGGTAAAGGCAAGATGAAGGTGTTGACTTCTGATAGAGCAAAGAAAAGTGGTGCTGTTGACCCGGATCGGCAAGTCACCAGTAGAGAGCTGCAGCAACGAGTTCAGTTTCAGAATAGCCGAACCGAGAAAGGTCAAACTTTCAAACCCAGAGTTACATCACGTATTTTGCTAAACAAGTGGCAGAGAGAACAAGAGAAGGAATACTATAAGAAGCAATGGTTTATGGAAGAATGCCGGAGGTATGAGGAAGAGGTATACCGAAGGGAGCAAGAAGAATACATGACAGAACAGGAGCAGTCTCATTGGGGTTGTTCATTCTTTAGGCATTGTTGGAATGAAGGCTTGAGGTTGCCTGCTAGAAATAATTGTCCGGAGTGTAGTGCTCAGTACTCCGAGTATAGGCAATCTCGAGTCAACCGTCGTCCTGTCTATGAAAGACTTGGAACGAAGGTTCCTGAAGATGATCGGCGCTTAAAAATAGATGATTTTGAGAATCAGCAAAGGAAAAGATTTGCAGGTCAAGGTTGGATTCATGATAGGGTGCATAATGAAGAAGCTAATTCCTATAGATACGTATGGCAAAAAGAACAGTGGTGTCCTCTAGGCCTGAGGAAAAGTCAGAAAAGAAGAGTTCAACGGTTGAGAAATAGGGAGTTGAAACAGGAAGTTACCGAAACAAAGCAAATATGGCGTCCTAAGAAGAAGCCTGATGGATGTGGTCCTTCGGCTGATGCTTGCATGGCCTTCTTCCTCCCATCAGAGTTTATAGCTCCCGAAAGCCAAGATGTCCAAGAAGAGGTATACTCTGATTTTGATGAAAGTGAATGTCAAGATTTGATGTCTCAGCTTGTATTAACACAGCAGGTTGTTTTTGACAAACCAATCAAGAATCGTCACTTGAGACCACTCTATTTAAAGGGATATGTCAATGGCAAGCCTTTAACTAAGATGTTTGTTGATGGAGGGGCTGCTATCAATATCATGGCTTATACTACCTTCAGAAAGCTTGGGATGACTAATGAAGAATTGTTGAAAACTGACATGGTGCTTAGGGACTTTGCTGGCAACCCTTCCGATACCCGAGGTGCTATCCATGTCGAGCTGACTATTGGGTCGAAAACTCTGATTACTACCTTTTTTGTCATTGATGGCAAGGGGGCATATAGTCTACTCTTGGGCAGAGATTGGATCCATGCTAATTGCTGCATTCCATCAACCATGCATCAAATTCTCATTCAATGGATTGGAGATGACGTTGAAGTTGTACATGCTGATGATTCGGTAAGTATTGCTACCACAGAATCTACCTACTGGGAATATGAAGGCGTCGATTGTTTCTCTAGAAAAGTGTGGAAAGAAGGTCCTGTAAATGTTTTTAGCGAGGGCCAACAGCCGATCCAAGCAGTCGGCTCTCATAGTAATTTTTAATGGGAAATCCTGTCGATGGCAACAAAGGAAAGTTGGGACGTGATTTTATGTCGGCTGATAAGTTGGAAGAAATTGATGTTGGTGATGGTTCTAAGCCAAGGCCGATGTATATTAGTGCAAAGTTAGACCCAGAATATAAATCAAAGTTGATAGATCTATTGAAAGAGTTTAAAGATTGTTTTGCTTGGGATTACACGGAAATGCCTGGATTGGATCGTTCCATTGTTGAGCATCGATTACCCATTAAACCTGGATTTTGTCCTTACAAACAACCTCCACGGAAGATATACAAAGAGGAGGTATTGGCCGATGTGAAGAAGGAGGTTGAAAGATTAATAGAAGCAAACTTCATTCGGCCATGCAAGTATGCAGAGTGGATTTCAAATATAGTATCGGTATACAAGAAAAATGGAAAAATGAGGGTTTGCATAGATTTTAGAAATCTTAATAAGGCCACTCCCATGGATGGTTACCCAATGCCAGTTGCCGATTTACTAGTAGATGCAACAGCAGGTTATGAAGTCATTAGTTTTATGGATGATAATGTTGGCTATAATCAAATTTTTGTGGCAATGGAAGATATTTCAAAAACAGCCTTCAGATGTCCTGGTCATATTGGTTTGTTTGAATGGATAGTCATGACATTTGGGTTAAAGAATGCCGGTGCAACTTATCAAAGAGCTATGAATTATATTTTTCATGAGCTGATCGGCAAGATTGTAGAGATCTACATCGATGATGTAGTGGTCAAGTCTAGAAATCATGAAGGACATTTAGCCGATTTAAGAAAGACTCTGGAGTGCACAAGAAAGCATGGCTTGAAGATAAATCCAAACAAATGTGCCTTTGGAGTTTCGGCTGGTGAGTTTTTGGGATTTTTAGTTCATAAAGGAGGAATTGAAGTTGGGAAAAAGAGCATGGAAGCAATAGACAAAGTTGTACCACCAACCAATCTCACAGAATTACAATCATTGTTAGGCAAAATCAACTTTATAAGAAGATTCATATCCAATCTATCAGAGAGAGTTTTACCCCTTTCTCCTTTATTAAAGCTCAAGAAGGATCAAAAATTTATATGGGGTGACATACAACAAAAGGCTTTTGATGAGATCAAGCAATATATGAAGGCACCACCTGTGCTGGTACCTCCACAACTTGACAAGCCTTTTAAGTTGTATGTGGTGGCTGATAGCCTAACAATAGGATCAGCCCTTATGCAAGAATTTAAAGGAAAAGAAAGAGTCATAGCTTATCTTAGCCAAAAGCTGCTAGACCCGGAAACAAGGTATTCGGCTACAGAAAAACTTTGCTTGTGTGTGTACTACTCATGTACCAAATTTTGGCACTATTTGTTGAATGCCGAATGCGTGGTAGTTTCTAGTTTTGATGTAATCAAACATATGCTATCAATGTCAATTTTGAATGGAAGAATTGGCAAATGGATTTTAGCATTGTCAGAATTTAATTTAAGATACGAATCGGCAAAGGCGGTAAAGGGTCAAATTATTGCCGATTTTATTACCCAACATCAGGATCTTTCTGTTGAGGCGATAAGCATTGTGCCTTGGGCCTTGTTCTTCGATGGATCATCTTGTAACAAAGGCGGTGGTGCTGGTATTCTCTTGATTTCCCCACAAGGAAAAACTTTTGAGTATGCGGTTCCTATTGAATTTTATGTTACTAATAATCAGGCAGAGTATGAAGCGTTGCTTAGAGGGCTTCAGCTTCTTATAGAAGTAAAGGCCATTGCTGTTGAAATCTTTGGGGATTCTGAGTTGGTGATTAATCAACTGAGTGGTCAGTATGAATGCAAGAACAATGTGTTAAGAGAATATTATGAGAAGTGTAGAGAACTTTTGAAGAATTTTCTGGTAGTAACCTTGCATCATATCCCTAGAGAGTACAATGAAGAAGCAAATAAGTTAGCTCAAGCTGCTTCTAGATATCGAGAGAGTCGGGAAGTTTTTGCTATAGAAGAAGGTGTTTTAAATACTGATCAAGTAGATGGTGATTGGAGATACAAAATTACCAATTATCTGAAAGGTCCATCTCAAAAAAGTTTCCCGAAAACTCAGGTACAAAGCTCTCAAATTTGTGTTCCTTGATGATCAGTTATATTACAAGTCCATCGATGGAGTATTGCTCAAATGTTTAAGTCAAGAAGAGGCCAAGAAAGTGATGTATGAGGTTCACGAAGGATTGTGTGGTGCACACCAGTCAGCTTATCGGATGAAGTGGATAATTAGGAGAACTGGTTATTTTTGGCCGACTATGTTGGAGGATTGTTTTGAATATTACAAAGGGTGTCACAATTATCAAAAATTCGGCAATATTCAAAAAGTTCTAGCATCTGCTATGAATCCTATAATCAAGCCTTGGCCGTTCAGAGGATGGGGTATAGATTTAATTGGTCAGATCAATCCTCCTTCTAGTAAGGAACACAAATTTGTACTCTTGGCCATGGATTATTTCACCAAGTGGGTTGAAGCTATCCCTTTGAAGAAGGTAACGTCAGAAAATATGATCAGTTTTGTTAAGGAACATATAATTCATAGATTCGGGATTCCTCAAACTATAACAACTGATCAAGGAACTCAGTTTACTTCTTTAGAATTCTATGATTTTGCCAAAGATATGGGGATTAAGTTGTATAATTCTTCTCCTTACTATGCACAAGCTAATGGTTAGGCAGAAGCATCAAATAAAATTATGATTAAAATCATCCAGAAGAAGATTGATGAAAAACCAAGGAGATGGCACTTGGTTCTTAATGAAGCATTGTGGGCTTACCGAATGGCTTGTCATGGGTCCACTCAAATGTCTCCCTATGAACTGGTTTATGGGCATCATGCTGTATTACCATGGGAATTACAGTCAGGTTCAAGGCGAGTTGTGTTACAGAAAGAATTGGTAGAAGAAGATTATAAGAATCTGATGATGGATGAATTGGAAGATTTACATTTGATTCGTCTCAAGGCATTGGAAAATATTGAGAAAAATAAAATACGCGTTGCCAAGTATTATAACAAAAGGGTTAGGTTGAAGCAATTCGCTGAAGGAGACTTGGTTTGGAAAACTATATTGCCAGTTGGAACAAAGGATAGAGCGTTCGACAAATGGTCTCCAAATTGGGAAGGTCCTTTCCGAATAGTAGAATGTGTACCTGGCAATGCATACATATTGAAGACTTTATTTGGGGAGGAGTTTACCAGAGCTATCAATGGAAGATTTCTTAAGAAATATTACCCCAGTGTTGAGGTTGGTTCATTGGATTTTCCACAGAAGATGAATCTGCATAGCCACATATTCATGAAGGCTTTCAACTCTTTGTCAGAGATGGTGCCAGATGCATTCATGTAGTTCTAGATGTATTTGACCCATCCACATCCAGAGTTGACGGCTCTTTGATTACTTTTGCTCTTATACTTATAAGGGTATACTGGTAGTGACACGTTTAAGCCAGTCATCATGAACACGTCGGCTAGAGTGATGGTCATCATACCATGGCCGAAAATGAAGGCATTAATGGTGTCAGACCAAAAATGGGAAGCTGCTATCAAAAGGGAATCGTTTCTGGGTGTTTCTGCTAAGGATAATTCTAGACAATGACTGATGTCTTGACTTTCCCAGTGGCTACTGCTTTTCTCTAGCATTCTCCTGTACCAATTCCGCCATCCAGCGATTGGGGGAAATAGCCAATTCTTGAACGTGTTTGGTCATCGGTTTGGCAAGGTGATCCCAGATTTGAAAGGGATTCTTTAGGTTTCCTTCTCAATAATTTCAAAAGGGTCAGGATTTCCCATTGGGCTGAGGAAATAGGAATCGGGGTTGGCAGCATAGGGGATCAAAATCTGATTCTTGTATTCCTTTAAAGGGTGATTGAAATCAAAGAGGAATAAGCCAAAAGAAGAATGGGAAGATCAAGTGGAAATTGCCGAATATAAGTGAAGTTTACCTCTAGAATTTCATCCTGGGTCGCCATTGAAGATTCGAAGTGGGTCCGAGGTTGCGCTGAAAGCTTGAATTTTTGGACAGCAGCTGCGGTGTTGAACGGTGCTGACCTAGGAGGAAGAAGGAGCTTGTGGTCAATTTCAGAATAAAACAACTTTTATCCCAAAATTGAGGGGGCATGTGTTAACACTGGATTTTGGTCGACTCTGGAGGATGACAGGTGGACCCGCATGCGGAAAGAAGGATATTCGGCAAACAAAACGAGTGGTCAGCTAAATGCTTGTGCAGTCGGTTACTTCAGAAGGTGGTGACTCCATTCGGGAAAGTAGAAGATGGCAGGCAAAGCCGATCGAAAAGATGAAAGTTGTAATAATAAAGGACTCTAAGAGTTTAGGGCAAGGAATCGTAGTTTCCAAGTTTATTTAAGAGTTCATTTATAAATCGTAGTCTTTTAGGACTCGTGTTTTGTCTAGGGTATAAATATTGATCCTCGACCATTGTAATAGGGGTTCACAACTAAATCAATACAACCGGCCCCGTGCCAACTTTTGAGTCCTTTTGTCATGTCGTCGAGTTCTTCGAGAGGAGTCATCGATCTGTCGACCTCCATAAGTTCCGACAACCTTGTTATCATGTTTAGTATCATGCGGTGGATTTAGACGTGATGCAAGTAGTCTTGTTTGTTTTCAATGATCGTGCGGTGGATCTTTGCTTGACAATCAAGAAGTCTTTGTTTATGCTTTGTTTATGAGTAGATACCATGCTGTAGGCGTTTGCTCAATATGCTTAGTGAAAGCAAGACAGTTATCGGCTCTATTAGATACGGCAAAATCTAAATAGATTCATTAAGTTATCCTGTGTTGCATGTTTTAAATATTTTATATATTTGTAACACACTTCTGCCCAATCTAGATTGATATTGTTCGGCCCTCTCTTATGGTTTTATTCGTGCTTCAATGATCATTGCTTTTCATATTACCTTTGCAAATAGATAACATGCTCATAATGGCTGAATTATTTTAATCTAGATTGTCACATGTCGTGGGTTCATGCATGTTAATTATGTTTAAGCTTTAACGAAACTAGGTGTCATGCGGCAGATGCAGGTTTTAGATTAGTTTAGTCGTGTTTATTTGCATGTTCCTTCTTCATGGACCCCAACTCGGCTGGACTGCTGAGCTTGGTTATGCATTAACTCATAATTAATTTCACTTGTTCAAACATGTCTTCCCATGCACATGCATTCGGCAATCGGATCTTTACGTGTGTTCATCTTACGATTAGTTGAATGGCTTATAAACTTGTTAGCAGACAGCTTCCTATAGCTGTATGTCATTGTAAGTGGCTTCAGGGCCGTATATATGGAACTGTCTGGTCTCACCCGACATGTTCCGGTTTGGCATTTAACTGTTTTATCCCTTGTTAGTTTTTTTAGGTCAAACTGACTGGCACGTTTCTGGATCACGAAGCACCTGGGGACCCGATGGAAGCCACACTTTCTAGCTTGCTGTGTGTGAGGCACAGTGTGTCACATTTTGTGTCAACAAACTGTCATGGGGCCTTGGCTCCAGCTCGCCCAATGGAGCGATCCACTCCGGCCTATTGGGGTCGGTAACCGGATGAAGAAGTCTGCCATCGACGAGCGACTGAAGCATCTCCATGGTGACGTTGGATGGACCCCAAGGGTCCGCCTCGATGACAACAATGTCGCCAGCCATGAGTGCGATGGAGGGTTCAACTACGGCGGTGAGTCTCTCTCTCCGCCTCGCCTCTCTCCCTTCTTCCTCCCGGGGCTCTCTACTCTAGCGACGGCTCAAAGGCGGCAAAGCTAATGCAGGCAAGGTAAGGAGGGGAGGGGTGAGGCTCATTGTGTATTTATGCAGGATGAAGGTGAAATGGACGGGCGACGAAATCAGGGAAGTTTCCCTCAGATCCGGCATGGTAATCCTGATCCGATTTTACCACCCACGTGCCCACCTTTTCCTCGTTAATCATGGGAACAGTTATGTCCCATCTGCTGACACCACGTCGCCTCCAACCGCTGCAGCGACAGGCGTCATTCCGCCTCCCCGAGAAAATTGCCTCAAAAGGCACGCCAGCCGTTGTCGAGTCGATGGGAGAGATATCTCCCCACCCTATTCCTTTCAGACGAAGGAACTAGGCGCCGAGCCCATTACAGTCTAGGGGTTCAAAGGCTGAGCCCCGAAGGGTTTCAACAGCTGCCCTAGGACAACAGAGTCAGGGACGACCGCGGGCGAGCCCACATGGGGCCAAGGCCCAAGTAAGCAAAACGCTTGGGACACCCTAAGTCGTGTCCGAGACCAGCAGGGAGGTCTCCGAATGAGATCCCACCGTAGGGAGGCACTGAGCCACCGGGGCCTAGCGAACGGCCCCGGTACCCACTAGAGAAACCCTCTGGTACTCTTGGAGTGCGTCTCTAGACCGCTAGCCGACCCCCAGCGAACGGGGCATGGGCCTCCACTCGGACTTACCCGATAACAGCTCACCGGAAGTGCCACCGCTCGCGCCCACCAAGGGTAGCCTGGCATTTTCCACCCCTCCTTCTGAGCGAAAAGGAAGCACGAGGGTCGTACAAAAAGCTAGGGGAACCCCTAACGGCCCTCTTGCTCCATGCAGAGGCTAAGGGGCTCTTCCTGCAACCTTGCCGAGACCCAGCGACCCAGGCTCGCATTTGAGGGGGCTCGGCAAAACAACCCCTCCTTCCGAGTGAAAAGGACACGTGAGGGTCATACAAAAAGCCAGGGGAACTCCTAACGGCCTTCTCACTCCGTGCAGAGGCTAGGGGGCTCTTCCTGCAGATATGCTGAGACCCCGCAACCCAAGCTCGCACCCGAGGGGGGCTCGGCAAACAAACCCTCACGCGTGAGGGGCGTGCAAAAAGCCAGGGGAACTCCTGATCGCCCTCTCACTCTGTGCAGAGGCTCGGGGGCTCTTCCTGCAACTTTGCCGAGACCCAGCGACCTAGGCTCGCACACGAGTGGGCTCGGCAAACAACCCCTCCGTCCGAACAAAAAGGATGTGCGAGGGTCGAACAATAAAGTCAGGGGGACCCCTAACCGCCCTCTCGCTCCGTGTAGAGGCTCGGGGGCTCCTCCTGCACCCAAGATAAAGACAAGCGACCCAAGCCCACACCTAAAGACTCGAAAAAATGTGATAAAGGGCATCGAGCCTGTTACGGTCCAGGGGTTCGAAGGCTAGGCCCCTAAGGGTTTCGACAGCCGCCCTAGGGCAACAGAGTCAGGGATGACTATGGGCGAGCCCATACGGGGCCGAGGCCTAAGCAAGCAAAATGCTTGGGACGCCCTAGGTCGTGTCCAAGACCGGCAGGGAGGTCTCCGAATGGGATCCCACCGTAGGGAGGCACCGAGCCACCGGGGCCCAGCGAATAGCCCTGGCACCCACTAGAGAAACCCTCTGGTACTCTTGGAGTGCATCTCTGGACTGCTAGTCGACCCCCAGCGAATGGGGCATGGGCCTCCACTCGGACTTACCCGATAATAGCTCACCGGAAGTGTCACCGCTCGTGCCCACCGAGGGTAGCCTGGCATATTCCACCCCTCCTTCTGAGCAAAAAGGAAGCGCGAGGGTCACACAAAAAGTCAGGGGAACTCCTGATCGCCCTCTCGCTCCGTGCAGAGGCTCAGGGGTTCTTCCTGTGATCTTGCCGAGACCCCGCGACCTGAACTCGCATTTGTGGGCTCAGCAAACACGATGACATCCCTCGGTCAATGTGAGAAAAAAGACCCTAGAGGAATGAATCCACTCCCCTAGGGCCTCGGGGGCTACACCCGGCGGGTGCGCTCACGCACACCCACCGAGGCCTCGAAGTACGAAAAACTATTCCACCAGGAGCTACCGCAAGTCAAGCCTCGTCAAAACCTCAAGAAGAGCGCTCACACTCTCCCTGAGGCTCGGGGGCTACTGTCGGGTACCATAAAACAGGGTACCCTGAACGTTTACCGAAAGAATCAATTAAGCCCTATCAAAGACAAAGCCAAAAGGTGAACCATCGGTTGACATCCAGCATTGTCCGAGCCCACCTACTCTCCGCCTCGCACAAGGCCTCGCACGGGAGGTCTCGATGACCTACCAAATCTCCGCCTCACGCGAGGTGTCGCACGGGAGGCCTCGATGAGAAACCAATTCTCCGTCTCGCCCGAGGCCCCACGCGTAAAGCTTCGAACGAGACAGCGATTCTCCGTATCGCTCGAGGCCGGCTCGGCAATAACCCGTCGCTTCTGCCTCGACCGGGCTCCCCAACAGAGCGTCACGTCCCATTAATGCGCCAACCACTCCCACAATCTCAGCTGAACGATGGCTCGACACTGCAGAGTGGCCGACAAGACAAGAAGTCGCATCAACACTATACCGACCAGGATAGGGCGCGGCGGAGATTACCGGCCACTGTGCTGTGCCCACGATTAGCGCCTGCACTACACTATGCCACCTAACCCCCGCCCTAGAGACAACATGGCATGGGGAGTCAAGTCCGGGTCACCATAGCCTCGGAATCAGCGTATGAGACCAAATGCTCCCTCTAAGCCTCAGCAATCTACTTCAGGGTCTTGGCAACCTCGGGATTCACGTCTGCCGAGCCTCCCACGATGGCTCGGCCTTGGCACCAACCGAGTCTCGGCTTCTCACGTAGCCAATGCACAGTGACCAGCACGCTGACCGCCATGCCCACTTTGAGATAACACTAGAGCTCCCACGATGCATAGGATCGGATGTGACCGGCGCGTCGCCCTAGTACTTCAAGGACGAGACCACTCCGTCACCCACTGCTGCCACCGTAACAGGCTATAGGGCTCGGACATGCCGCCTCATGTTGCATGACGCCAGTGTAGCTAGCGCATGTATCACCTATTGTCTCCCCTTCAACTATAAAAGGGAGGGACTAGGGCCATTTCTAGGATCGGACACTAACAATTAGGCCTACGCCCACATGGACGAACACACGAGCTCCCCCATGGCTTGAGATCAACATCTCAAGCAGTCCACGCAGCTCCACCTAGAGACCTAGGGACTAGCTCTCTCTCACCCTGCTTGTAACCCCCTACTACGAGCATTTCGGTGCAAGGAATACAAGATCGATCTCTCAAACTGGACGTAGGGTACCTATTACCCAAACCAGTATAAACCTTGTGTCTCTTTGCATCACCATCTAGGATTGGGAAACACAGCAGTACAAATTTACTAGTTGGTTGAGGGCTCGCCGGTCCGAAACACCGACACAAACGGTCTTCTGCTTTTCCCATACTACTTTTCCATAGCTCACAGCTCACATCAGCCTTTTCAAAAGTCACTAGCTCAACTAAACAGGAATGTCAGTGTTCCGTGACTCGTGACCCTCCCAATTGGCGAAACCACGATTGGCGAAACCACTGATAGCAATTCCCTACATCCCCAATCCCCTTATCAGTCTTGGAGATGGATCCCATAGTGCTTGCTAATGCCCTCAAGTCGCCAAGTTTAGACCGAAGCATAATTGGTGCTTTAGTGGTTCAGATACGAGACATTATGCAATCAGAGTTTTCTTTTTGTAATGTCTTATATTGTAATAGATCATGTAATAAGGTGGCATATTCTTTAGCTGACCATGGAGCTTATGCGGTGGAGTGTGGCTTAGATGTGTTAATGAGCCAAGCGCCTTTCCACGTAAAGAATCTTGTATTGGGCGATTTGCCTAGGGGGCCGTTCGGATGGTATAAAGTTCGGCCAGAATTCACTGTTCCTGGCTGAAAAACATTGTTCACTCTTTCACAGATTCCTCCAGATTCATCCAGATTCCTTCAAATTCCTCCCAGCAAACAGGGCCTAGGAATGAAGTTTAATGCATGATGTGTTACTTGATAAAAAAATCCCCTTATCAGTTCTCTACTCCTAAATCCACCTAAAAAATGGACATTATTATATTATTGTCAACAGTAACTTATCATAAAATAAATTATAGCTTTTAAATAAATTTTATAGAAAGGATAAAACCTAAATTGATTGTAACATTTTTGTCCTCGTTAAGTAGAAGTGATAAGGTCATAGATGTGAACCTTCTAGTGATATCATGGAAGCATGGTGCATACAAGATTGGACTAAATACACAATAATTCACTAATCAAAGTTAGGGGCGATTACATTGTTAGTTTGATCTCCACAACTTGGATCAACGCCCTGATCGGGGGCGTCCAACCACTCCATGGTTGGTGGGCCCCCATAGCACAGCACCATAAAGAGAGGTGGGGGCCAGGGCTCTAAGAACGAGATTGACCTGAGTCACCGTAACCTATCCCACAAAGAAACTGCTAACCGATCAAGAGACGGTGCTGCCAGCGACAGAAAGCCGCCACCGACCTCACCGTCGCCTCTACATCGCCACTGGACCGCGCCTCCACTTCACGATGTTCGACTACGACACCGTGCCACCAGTCGACCAACCCTCTGACGACCAGTGACATCTCACCTCTCTCCCTTCCCTCTCTGTCTCTCTAGTTCTACATGTATTAGGATGCGCTATGTCTTTTATCCCGAATAGAACCATTCTATCGGCTAGATCTATGCTCCTAATGATCCTATATGTCTATCAATGGTCTCAAAGACCTCTGTCTAGATGTAGATCATGTCACGGTAAGAAATAGATTAGATCCGTTCGGATCTGAGAAGAGAAGAGGGTCACCGAGCCTTAACCCTAACCGATGAAGGAAATCAGTAAGAACGGGGTCCTGGTTTCAAGAGAACTCAAACCGAGCCCTAACCCGTGAAGAAACCGCTCAGGGGAAGATGAACAGTTAAGGAAACCCTAACCCTAATCTCAATCCTAATCCCATCCCCAACCCTAAATTGGATAGATCCAAGAAGAAAAGAAAGAAATCGGATAGATCCAAGAAGAAAAGGAAGAAAATCCAATCAAAGGAGAAACGGGGAAGGGGAAATGGCATACTTCACCACTGTACCATGCTGTCGCCTCGTCGGCATGCGAGAAGAAGGGTCGAGCCACTAGGCGTGTGCTCTGGCCAAGGGCGCCACTGGCTAGGCCGCTCGACGGCGGTGTCCTCACCCGCTGGGGAGCGCATGCGCCAGCGAGGGGGCCGGCGACGGCGCCATCATCGCCTCGCCTCACTCGGTGTCATCGCGGGGCTAAAAGAGAGAAGGTGGAGAATAGGCTGGTCAGATCTAGGGTTTTGGGGTTTTGGGAGCTCCTCACCATGGGGATCAGGGCACCGTCGCTAGTCCGCTCGATGACGGCGCGCTCACCCGTGTAGGGAGAACGCGCGCCGGCGAGGGGGCCGGCAACGGCGCCATGGTCTCTCCCTTCGCTCGGTCGTTGCTCGCTGCTGCTGCGCTGAGGAAGAAGGAGCGTGGCAAAGAGAGAGATAGGAAGAATGTGAAATGGAATTAGGGTTTCGGGGGCACCGACCGTGGCGCGCTTTTGATCAACCGAGACGCGCAATCTTAGATGAACGGCCAACGCTGATCGGACCGGGGTATGGCCTAGGTGGGAGCGTGCGGGTGGGCTGCTTTGCTAGCCTAGGCCCAGGTTGCGGCCTGGGAGGCACAGCGCGCGCGTCAGCAGACCAGGGCCAGGCCGATTTCACTGGACTGGGCCGCACGCTGCTACGCTATGAAGCTAGGCCGCGTGCTTTTTTCCATAGGCCGGGGCAAATGAACAGTAGCTAATGTTTTATGTTTTTATTTATTTTCAGAAGCAGTTTTGACAATTTTTAGAAGCAAATTTTGATGAATTTTGTCAAGTTTTTAATCTCTGTCAAAATTTGAACCAACGGGATAATTTTTTCAGAGAGTAGATGAGTAAAGTAAAATGCTTCTGAAAAGTAGATAAAGAATTTCTCATGTTTTCGCTGTAAAGTTTGATGTTTATTATCTTTCAATTAAATTCGAACCAACGGGAGAATTTAATTTAAAGAGCAGTTCTATTTAGAAAATTATGATTATGTTGATCCTCTAATTAAATTGGAACCAACGAGAAAATTTAATTAGAGGAGTAGTCCATTTTTGTTTATGTAAGATTATGGTATTGTCATTTTCTGACCAACGTTGATGATGACAATATTATAACGAATTTAAGTTTGAAGTTTAAATCTCTAGTAAATTTTACACCAACGTGGTAAATTTTCTAGAGAGTAGATAAGGACTAAGAAATGCTCCTGAACTAAAAGAATGTATTTCATTTAGTTTTCGCTGCAATGAAGTTGATTATCTTCTAATTAAATTTGAACTAACAGGGAGAATTTAATTTTGAAGAGCAGTTATATGAATTTCAAGTTGATTTATGAGTTTTATGCATTAATTCTATTTTCTGCCCAACGGTGATGTAGAATTGATGCAGAAGCACCTTGTATGTTTTAATTCAACGATATCACTCAGCTGCATGCCAACGGGCTGCAATGCTGGAGTATGTCAATGAAAAGGCTTGAGTCAAACCAGTTCAGGACAGTTTTTGTTAGTTTACTAATTTTCTGATTAAATTGGAACCAACGGGAAGATTTAATTAGAAAATGAAGTATAAGTGAATGTTTTAGTCGTCATGACTAAGTTTTTATATAGAAGTATCCCACATGGGGAGAAGTTTTGGCATAGTAATTATGCTAGTCCATCCAGCATGGCGGGAGAAGTTTTATGATGATTCACATATTTTGTATCCCGCATAGCGAGAGAAGTTTGGTTAGCTCTTATGCTGTCCTAGTATTGACCTTGGCATAATAGAAATGCATAGTCATGGTCAATACTAACCAAAAGATAAGAAAAGATGCAAGTGTGACTTACAAAAGTATCGCTAATGAAAGACCTCGTTGAGTTCTTAAAGTGAATTAAGGAAAGTGTACTTGTAAACGAATCAAGAAATAACTTTGTTTACATGACACAATCATGTGAATGAAGTAAGTTATAAGTGTCTCCTCGTTTACAGGCTTTCTGTATAGTTATCGAAATTATGGCAGTAAAGTTCATGTCATATTTCGAGGGAGAGAAAAATATAAAGATCAATTAAGAAAGATACTCTTCATTAAGAGTAAGATAAATATCAATTAAGATGAATGCGACCGTTGGAGGAGTGCAACTGTCACAACGTTGATACCCCTAAGCAGAGAAATAGCTAAATTCCTGGATCTTTTAAAAGTTCCGACAGGAAAATAACGTAGTCAGTTCAAAGATGTTAAGGTAGTGCTTAAAGCGCCATATGAGGTTTTAACGGATTAAACCCAAAACAAGAAATTTGAAGATATACTATCTTTAGAAAAGATGAGAAGATCAGGGGAGAGCATGGTATGTAGAGACCTAAGACTTGAAGAGAAGAGGGACTGTAGTGCCCACCCTAGTGACTCAGGAGCAACAAGTTTCTTAATACCTATTGATGTTGTATGACTAATATAACACCTGTTGTTGGCTCTTTGAAGAAGATGAATAGTGTAAATAAGGATCTTGTGATACAGGAGCCTGTAGAATCAATTGTCTCTTAGCAATAAAGAGCAACAACAGCCCATATGAAAGTGTCCAGTAGCTGAGGCCCCAGAAGGTCTCAAAGAATTAGTAAACCAGTTTTTCCAATAACTATGAAGTCTATGTTAGTAAAGAAATTCAAATAGAGGATGATCCCACCTCATTTGAAGAAGCCATGAGAAGCGTTTACTCGTTTAAATGGCAAGAATCTATGAAAGTTGAAATGACTTCGATGAGTACCAATGATGTTTGGGACTTAGAAGCAATTCCTAATGGAGCCAAAATAGTAGGTTGTTAATAGATCTATAAGACAAAATATGACTCCAAAGGGATATAGAAAGATATAAAGCACGACTTGTAAGTAATATGCTTTAAGTAAAGAGAATAAATAGATTACAATGAGAGTTTTCTCTCCAGTCTTATGTAAGGATTCTTTTAGAATCATAATGGTGTTTAATGGCACATTATGATTTAGAATTACATCAGATGGATGTAAAGACGGCATTCCTCAACGGGGATTTATATGAAAACGATTACATGGCACAACCCAAAAGATTTTATCATGGAAGAAAAGAACATATGGGATGCCGCCTGTGGAAATCCATTTATGGGTTAAAAGTAAGTCTCTAGACAGTAGTATTTGAAGTTGATGAAACAATGAGAAAGTTTGAGTTTTAAAGAAAATGAGAAGGACAATAGCGTTCATACGAAGTTCAAGAATGGAAAATTTATTTTCCATATCATGTGAATAGATGACATTCTACTCACTAGTAGTGATGTTAATCTGTCATTGGAGAAGTAGTTTTGTCTCCAAGTTTTAATGTGAATGATCTTGGTGAAGCGTCATTAGTTCTAGGAATCAAAATTCATCGAGATAGAAGAAAATATGGTATTAGGACTATCGCAAAGGCATACTTAGAAAAGATTCTAGAGAAATAAAGTATGCATGCGAGTAAACCTACGCCTGCTCCTATAGTCAAGGGTAATAGATTTAGGAACTTTAAGTGTTTCAGGAACCGATATGAGATCGATCAAAAGACTATGGTTCCATATGCTATCAGCTGTTGGAAGCTTGATGTGTGTACAAGTACAAGTAAGAACTTACCCTGACGTAGTTTATGTATCCGGGATATTTTGGCAGAAGTCCAGTTCAGATATAGACCACTGGAATTGAGTTGAGAATGTCTTGCATTTTTGCAAAGTATTATAGGCCTCATGCTGAGTAAGAAAGAATAAGAACTCTCAATTTGTTGAGGGTATAAAAGTTAAGTATTGGCGAGATGTGTAGTGAAATCCACAGCAGTTGCTAACACTCGCAGTTAGAGTATTATTGTGGAAAAGCTCCAAAGAAACAGTTATGGTGTCATCAGTGATGCATACTATAGTATAGCTTATCATGAGGCTTAAGGAATAGGCAACAAACGATTAAGGGAATTGTACCCGGATTTAATAATGGTAGATAACAACAATAATCATTTAAAGTAAGTTAACTCCTAAGACAACAAGTCAAGTGTGCTGCCAAACACATTGACACTAAGATATATGTTGTAAAGGAGAAAATCCAGAATCATTTTGAAAGTATTGAGCACATAAGTACCGAGTAAGTACTTGCGGATCCGCTTACCAAAGACTAACTACCCAGTGCGTTCAGAGAACACACAGTCGACATGGGTTTATGGGAAAGCCTATGATTTCTGGATAATAAGAGCCTAGTTGAGTATCTGTTTCAAAACAGAGAGGTGCATTGTAACTGTTTAATCTAATGGCAACAGACCATGACGATGAGGCACGCTCAATGCACTGATCTGTGATGAAATGGGAACAAAGATAAAGTAAGTAGTTAAGTTTAAGGAATAAGGTGAGATCAAGGGGAGAGAATGTTAGTTTGATCTCCACTAATTGGCCCAATTAGGCCCTTGGATCAACGCCCTGATCGGGGGTGTCCAACCATAGAGTGGTTGGTGGGCCCCCGTCGCACAGCACCATAAAGGGAGGTGGGGGCCAGGGCTCTAAGAACGAGATTGACCTGAGCCGCCGTAACCTACCCACAGAGAAACGCTAACCGATCAAGAGACGGTGCTGCCAGCGATGGGAAGCCGCCACCGACCTCACCGTCGCCTCTGCATCGCCACTGGACCACGCCTCCACTGCACGGCATTTGACTACGACGCTGCGCCACCGCCGACCAACCCTCCGATGACCAGTGACATCTCACCTCTCTTCCTTCCCTCTCTGTCTCTCTAGTTCTACATGTATTAAGATGCGCTACGTCTTTTATCCCGAATAGAACCATTCTACCGGCTAGATCTATGCTCCTAATGATCCTATATGTCTATCATACATATATATAGGCATGAGTCTGAGAGCCCAAGACTAGCTAGGGTCAAGCATACCACTATAACACAATCGGTCGACACATGGCCTTAAGGCTAGAGATGTTATATGCATGTTTACAACTCTAACATTGTTCTTAGTACTTGCAAGAAATAAGCATGTGGAATCACATGTGGTGTCTAAAAGAACACCTCATGAGTTGCCTTTAGCTTTCACGGGAATAGAGATGTTTGGTTTGAGGAGGCTGTCCATGAAGCTCATTTCTGAATTTTGATAGGATGACTCCATGATGCTTACTGTATTAATCATGCATGTCCTTGTCAAACATGAGGTGGCCGTACCCTTCCATTCCTCAACCAAACACAAATTTGAGAAGTGGCAAATCACCTCTCATCGTGTTTTTGTACTACTCCTCGCTACATATCGGCGAAGAAGTGGTAGATCCTAGCATTGGTGAAGATCAAACGAACAGCGGCGGCAGTGGTAGCGATGCAGAGAACCGAGGAGAAAACGATGATCCCCCAATGCCAAAGTCTGTTACATCTCCCACCGCTCTTGCCTTTGATCTGCAACACGTGCGGTGCCATCAAACTAATCACTCATGCATCCCGTTCAGCATGCATATCTTGCAGCAACGAGCCAGCAGAGCAGGTTGTTAATTACCTTGAGGATGGCCATGCTGGGGAACGTGAAGGTGAGCGGGACGAGCGCGAAGGAGCCGACGAGGTTGACGAAGTCCCCCATGAACGGGAACAGCGCGGTGACGAAGACGTTGAAGCCGAAGACGAGCCCCCGCGCGCAGAGGCGGCGCGTGAGGTTGTAGCGGGAGAACATGCCCTCGTCCAGCCGCTGCAGCCGCGTGTCCATCGCCTCGTGGATCGGCACCGTGAACAGCTGCACACGTACGTCCACCGGCTTTGTTAGCGCTATCGTACGTCGTCTATGTTGCCGGCCCGTGCGGCCGGCGGCGCACGTGAAATTGAAGAAGCCAGCGTGCGTACGTGTTGGGAGACAATGCTCTGCAGGAAGGCGGTGGCGTTGATGAGGACTGCGGCCCACCTTGGCCCGCCGAGCTCGTTGGGGAGGTACTCCGACACCGCCGACCCGTATGCCCAGTACCCCGCCACGCTGATGCCGTAGTACCCCGCGGCGCCGGCGGTGTACTGCAGCAGCAGCGCCCGCCTCATGCCGCGCACCGTCGGCTCCCGCACCGTCGACTGAAACCGCGAGACCAAAACATGTAAAGCGTCGTGAGTCGTCGTCCGGCTGCTCCGGCAAGCACGTTGCCGCCGAGCTCGGCCGCGTCAGCAACAAGCTTCGAGCGAGTAGACATCAATAGAAGAGATCAACAGGGACCTGTATCTCCGGGAGCAGCCCGGACGTATTGCAGACGAGGATGGCAGCGACGGCGCCCAACGCGTTGAACACCTTCTCGGCTTGGGTCCCATGGACGTTGTAGTCCTTCTGCTTGTTCGATTTCCCTAACGAGAAACGACAGCAAAAGCTGGTAATTTCTTCTCCCAGTACTCAAATAGATTCAAGCGCAGAACGAGATGGAAACAACAGAGATAGGATAGATGGAAGATATTAACGGCGCGCGGTCACCATCTCTGATGAGGATAGCCAGCAGAGCGACGTCGTAAGCTAATGTCAGCACGGCCGACGTGGCGAGCCAGTTCCTCATGGCAGAAATCGTCGGCACGAAGTAGGCGAAGGCGAAGTAGATGAATCCCGTCGCGGTGATGAACCACTGCAGCCTGGCAGGGGTGTGGGTAAACTCCGTGTTGATTGCCTGGTTAATAACCACGAGTAGTACTGAGGGGTTAAGCTGGCTGCCTATATGTATTTATTTATACATACTGAGTATGTGTATATCTGAATACACTGGTACAGATATTATGGTTTGTACCTTGAGTGCTCTTGCGCCTAGTAAAATGAAGCCCATATTGCACAGAAGCAGAGTGGTGAACTGCAGGAACCAAGTGATGTAGTACATGTTCCTCCCTTCAGAACAAAGCATAGAAAAAACAAACACATGAGGTACTTCCGCTCTTCTAAAATTTGTGGTTTTAGTTTTGTCCTACATCAAACTAGTCTAAGGGGTGTTTGTTTCACGGACTAAATTTTAGTCCATGTCACATCGAACGTTCGGATGCTATTTAGGAAAACTAAATATGAGTTAATTATAAAACTAATTACACAGATGGAGGCTAATTTACGAGACGAATTTATTAAGCCTAATTAACCATTCATTAGCATATATTTACTGTAGCACCACATTGTCAAATCATGGACTAATTAGGTTTAAAAAATTCGTCTCGCAAATTAGTCACAATCTGTGCAATTAGTTATTTTTTTCGTCTATATTTAATACTCCATGCATGTGTCAAACATCCAATGGGACAGGGACTAAAACTTTCCTGCAGAAACCAAACAGCCTCTAACTTCGACGAGTATACCTATACGTGGCACATCAAAGTAGTTTCGTTAAATCAAACTGCTCGAAATGGAGAAGTTTTACTTAGTACAAAACACAGACGTACAATCAGAAATAGAGTGAGTAACTTGCAATATTCCCTCCCTGTCTATGATGTACAAATTAGTTATGTGCGTACCGAATACGAAGCCCATGAGGTCCCTGTAGCGGATGAACCTCTGGCCGTCGACGAAATGGAGGCCGGCGAGGAGCCAGTTGGCGTACCATGCGGCGGCGCCGACGAGCAGCAGGCAGGCGATGCCCCATGCCCAGCCCAGGGGCACCATCATGAGGTTGGAGAAGCTGAGCACGTAGGCGCAGTTGAAGCCGATCACCATCAGCAGCCCCACCTGCTGCCACGAGTCTGCAGGCGACAACCATACAAATACAAATGATCTGAACCGGATCAGAAAATTCAGAACAGCTAGCATGCATGTTTCGTTTGGTTCATACCTGTGTCCACCGCATGAGCAGTAGCCGGGATGCTGTAGCCGCCGCCGTGCTTGAGCTCGTGGCCTGCAGCTTCGGTGTCCATTGAAGAACCAGCCATTGCTCCTCTTCTCTTGTCACCTGCTTGTTCCAAATGAGCTAAGCTAGCAGCTTGCACGGCCCCGGAGGGACATGGCCTAACACACTGCATTTATAGCCGATACGGCGATGCATATATGGGCAGGCAACGAACGAAGATGCGAAAGCCACGATGCCGATTCGTCCCCGGGTATACAACAAATAAAATAAAGCCCTATTTCCCCTAAAAAAGGATTATTTCCACTGATAAGCTATCCAAGCTAGAAAAGAAAAGAAAAAGCTGATATTTCAGCACCAATGCCTTTGGTTTCGAAAGTTGAGGCACTAGAGCTCCCATAGACGACATAGCAGAGAAGGGCTAGTGTATCGGTTGCGATTTCGTCCTCGCCTCCGGTCGGTATCCACCTCCACTGCCGCGCCGGCGCCTCATCAGTGCTGGAACGTCGTCGTGCGTGCTGCTGTTACGTAAGAGTAGTGTCGTAGTCCTCGGTGCCAACTTGCTCGCTCTCCGCGCGTCGGCCGTCTCCTCCTTTTCCGTGTCCGTTAGCTGAGCGCCAGAAAAAAAGGTTGCATGAGATAGCGGCGTGATGTGGTGCCGGCTTTCGGGCACGGGCGAGGAGTAACTGAAACCGGTGGGGAGGCGGTCAGGCACGTCAGTTGGGGCGTGTTTGGTTGTTGGCTTCTTCCACGAAAGCAGTTTTTTTTTTTTGGTGTGTACATGTTAGGTAGGTACTATCTTCACCATCCAACACCGCATCGAGATGTGTGCAATCCAAATAAGTGTGTGAAACAATGGACAGAGAGTGTTCAGCAGTGGGGAGAGTGCAAGCAGCACGAATCACAAAGCACATTTGAACGGTGCAGATAACACATGCTGAGATTTGGATTGCACACATCTCGATGCGGTGTTGGACGGTGAAGATAGTACCTGCCTAACATGTACACACCAAAAAACTGCTTTCCTTCTTCCATGTCTTGGTTTCGCTTGTGCATGTTAACTCACAAAGAAGTTTGTTTGTTTGGTTACTTGCTTTTACTGTTTACAATGACTACTCATACAAATATACGGTTCCTGGCTCCACAGAGAAGGTCATTTCGACCTTCACTCGGAGCCTGCCTAGGCAGATGCAGGGTACAGGACGCTAGCCCACACATTAGTCTCATATCAATAGTCTACGTGTCCACTCATACAAGCCAAACATCTTCACGGAGTAATTGCATCCACAGATACAATACAACCAACCAAACACGCTTCTTTTTAGGGTCACCTGTCTCCACTCATCCACTCATCTCCACTCATCCAGCATATACGACATAGCTCTACGAGATCTCATTCGAACAACCAAACACACCCTTGATTTCTGCCTCAAAGTGTTTCCACACGATTCTATATTTCTATCACTAAGAATTTGAGCTATTCTTATTTTCTCAGTACACCAGTCCAACAGTCGGGCGCATGGCTCCGGTTCAAATTTATAGTACCGAGTTAGTTTCAGGTATACACCCAACGTTTTGGCTAAAATTGACTAAAAAATGAACTATATTGAAAAAGAAAGTGGACCTAATTTTCTCATTAGCTCCTGAATGTCAGCAGTGCTAGTCATTCGTGAAATTCGACTGATCTCTAAAAGCAAAGCTAATATAATGGACCTAATTTCATGATAACGGCAATGAACATAACATTCATGTGGTGCACACCATTGCAGCACTAAAATATGCTTGGAAGCCATCATTAGATATCCTGTTACTCTCATTCTGATCATCCCATTATCTTGGTGCAAAGCACACACACCGTCTTTTGAAAAGGCAAAGGGGGGAAACATGGTGATAACTTTGATAAATTTACTTTATGTCACAAAGGAGGACGTGGATTTGATTGATTGACCATCCACCATCACAGTTGGCTAGTGTGGTGTATGTAATGGTAACAGAAGAAAGCTTTTAAACTTCTATATTCTCAGACGCCAAGGCTTAACAGACAATGGACCAGGCCATCATGGAAGAAATTCACCTTGACCAGGCCATCATGGAAGAAATTCACCTTTCACGCGAGGATGACGCAACAATCCCCATTTCTGAAACACCTGGCGGAGCTTGTAAAATTTACAGCCTGGCATGGGGGCCAAATTGCCACCACTGCCCTGGGGGCGTTGCCACACAAGTTTCTCCAACTCGGCGATGTTTTTTTTTACCCGGTACACACTATTCAAGATGCTGTAGTGAATACTAAATCCCTCACTGACAGCACCAATACTCGTGCAGACATACAGATGTTGCTACTGCCGATAAGCTGAGTGTACTCATGGTTACCTAGACGAATGCTGCAAAACAATAGGGATTCCGATGTACTGAGCCCAAGTTCACAACGAGCTTGCAGGTGTTTCTCCAAGTTGTGGGTGGGTCTTACTTACACTGGACATTCAACTAGCAATCCATGCGGTTGAATATGGATGCAATGGACATGGAGCATATATACGAAGAATCATATCCTGTTTTCTTTTAGCACATACTCCACATGGTTATACAGCCTCCATAAAGTTGCATCATCCTAACCAAACAAAAACAGGTGATGGTCAGTGCCAATATGGTGAGGCGACAAAGTTTGCATTACTTGGAAACTGATTATGTTTTCAACGCACGAGTCATAATAGCGTTTATTTAAAATGATAAATATTAGGAACATACCAATTCTCCCAACTTCAAGGTTATTTGATCAGATTTATGATTCGCCAGTTTCCTAGCCGTGATTATCTCTGCGACACGATTAAGTGCCTCCTCTGGGAGCTTTCGGATGCGCTTCCCGAGTTCAATCTTCTCCTCAGTACTCATAGGTCTTCCGATATGCAACAATTCAACAAAAGGATGATGTATTGTCAGATACTAGAAACAATTGATTTGTAATTCTGCAGGGGAGGAAAAATGATATGCAGCTCAGTGAAATGTGACTATGTGAATACTCAATTATGCTATTGTAGTCTTCAGACCGTAGGATCTCAAATTCTTAAAAGTGACATAAATAAGCACATAGTTCATTTCATATGACAAGAGTATGGAACCTGCATTTGGATGCTGCTGTATTTAGCAAGTCATCAACACCTTGCGCCATTTTACCAAGCTGAAAAGAGAGAAATACCGCACTTTAGAACTCTTACAATGTAGTTTGACGTATTATTGCTAGAAAGACTATCCAAGCATCAAACTATGCATACCTTTCCCAACAAACCAGCAGATAACTTCTTCATATCCTCTTGACATGTTTCACCACATTCTTGCATTCCATGAATATCTTGATCAACCTGCAAGCAGAAAAGATAAAGTGAACCAAGTTTCCACGGTCGGCTAACTTGATACATAATTTGACCTAGCAGAGTACCAAATAAATCTGGTTGCCTAACTGCAGGATTATCAAATGTGAAGATCACAGAAGTAAGAAACTCTCCTGCATCCTATGCATTGTCACAAAAGACATTTGGTCTCTGAAAATATAGCTAAGATGAAGATATTCTGTGCTAGAAAAAACATAAAAGCTATGTCATGTTTTTTTTCATAGAAGGGCAGGCCTGGTGCAATGGTGAGAGCTGTCTCACTGAGTCACCAGGTCGTGGGTTCGAAGCAGCCTCTCCGCAGATTTGCGGGGGGAAGGCTTGCCTCGGTTTTTCCCTTCCCCAGACCCCACTCATGTGGGGAGCCTTCAGCACTGGGTCTACCCTTTTTTATGTTTTTTTTTCTGTTGTATAGGCCAAAATAAAATGTGGCGCATGGTCTACCAAGCACAACAGTTGGTTCCAGAATAGACTACTACACCTGTTGAAAGACACTTGAATGTTTGGTTACAAGAGCACCCGCGGCCCCATCCTCAAGTGATGAGCTCATCTTCATTAGTACCCTTCCAATCCGACTTTGCCCGGTCATCTTCCTGGCAATGGTTACCCTAATGATCTAACAATCATAACATCTAGTATCAGGTAGCTCTAGTTTCAATCTGATTCCATGGCTTCTACTGCCGATAATTCCAACGCTCACATTGAGTATGTTGCGTCTCCAAGGGGATTGATCACATGATTATGTTGATTGTCTGCTTCCAAGTTCTTGTTGAGGAGAAGATGGATCAGGAACATCGGGCGGCAGAGTGTATTAGGGCAGCAGCACATGGATTCCTCATGAGGTGAGAGGCCAAGAGAAGATACCTGCCCCTGCCAGTGGATTTGGCTTCATCGCTGCTTTATATTGTCGGACCATTGCTCACCCACGTCGTTCTGACTGGCGGGGGGACTGATGATGGGGCTGCGCTTGCAGCCCTTGTGGCAAATGATGTAGTTCATGCACCACTCAGCCCTGCGGTTCCTTACCAAGTACGTGTTTTGGAGTCTCAGCTTTGGACGTGGACGTCCATCCTTCCAACACACACATGAACATGATGGTCATCTTGTGTGCAGGGATCAAAGCAGACGAAAACAGATGGAACCCCTTAACCATTTTTGTTTCCACATTTGATCACCGAAAACGAAACCGGGACCAGGATAGCCGAGAATGGGAACGAAAATGGGATATGTGGGAACAAACAAATTCGGACAGGAACCGGAAACTTAAACTAGGATCATGATAAGCTTAATGGGCCTATGTGGCATATAAAGCACCTTACAAGTATTCTTGAGGGCCCCTCAGGAGGACTTCTAAATTCTTAAGCTAATATTTGTCATGAAAACCTAAATGTTCTTTTTAGAAAGGTTGCTAGAATAAGAATTCCTCAAACTTATCCTAGATTTTGTAAATACATGATGAATATGGGTCTATCATGCCTAAACACAAGACCCGGCAAAAATAGACAGGAGACACATCTCCCGCTTCCTATAACATTTTTATATTTTTCCACAAATAGAAAACATGCAGGATAAATGTTGAAAACAAAACGAGACATGACGGATTTAACCTGTCCGTTTTCAACCTTAGGACCATGGCCCAATACTCCACAACTGAAATGTGGCACCAACGGTCTAGCTCTTCACCAAAAAAATAAACTTGCTCCAATACAATACCACACCACATTGCTCTTGCTCTAAGCGGTGGAGTCCCACATGGTATGCTTAGGCTAATTGTTAGTCAAAGATAACAAAGTTTGAATTTTGAAATACGTGCAGGCCCTATATTTTAGGATGGAAGGAGTAGTTACAGAGATAGGGTTAGCTAGAGATGATTAAATAAGGTTTTTGGGAGGCACGACAACCAATTGAGGAAAGCATGCAAAGAAGAAAAAAAAATCTCCCCCTCCAATGTAGTCCCCCTAAAAAATTACTCGGTTATCTTCCTAGCAATTCTTACCCTAATGATCTAAGGATCACATCAATAAGTAAGCATGACTACTTAACTAAACCTAAGGACACTTGTCACCTTGACAGGGATTGGTAGCAAATTCTACTACCTAGCATTGATGACCTTATCAATCATCTAGGTGATACCAAAGCTTGAGATGTGATACAAGCAATGCAAAAATACATGAACTTCCCATGATTTATCATGTCCCTTTCAAGTCACCATTCTTTTGTTCAGGCGGAGCCATCCATGCATTGCATATTTGTCTTAAATGCAGCTATCAATTGAAGACTAACTTCATGAATTTGGCATTACAACTTCCAAGCACATGAGACTTGGCCTGAACTGGATTGGACTAGTTGGCGTAACAAGAGTTACTGTTTGGTAGGGTCGGGAGGGTGTGGGATTAATGGAAAATGTATTTGTGTTATGCTAATGCTAATGCCAACGAAAATTACCAAGACAAAGAGGAAATTTAAACACACTACATTAAACATTCATAATGTAAACATACCTTTGATGATCCACATCTTCACGTCTCGAAGTACCGAGCATGTTGAATTAGTGATATGATTGGAGAATGTAGACCACTCAAAATGACACAACAATGAAAATTCTATAAATGCACTTGGCTATAGACATAGCATAGCATAAGAACCACCTAAAGTGGATACACTACGAGTTCATTCTCACATTTCCATTACACGACATTATGTATTAAGACAAAAAAGCAAAAGGGCCTCTAGCTAAGTTGGTTACGTGACTTGAGTAGCACTCTTCGAGTCCTAGGTTCGACTCACCATTGGAGCAAATTTTTAGGCTAGGATTTAAAAAAAATCCCCTCATCAGTCACACGACAAGCACAAGTTTAAGGCCTAGCTCCGGTTGTTCTCACATGGGCTACAATGTCGCTGCATATGGGTGGGCAGGGATTCGGGGTTTTTTTTGTCCCGCGTGAGGTTTTCTTCTTAATGCAATGCATGGGGCTGTCTTACCTCCCAAGTCTATTTTTTTGTTAAGACAAAAATGAAGTGTTCAATGCTATCCACCAGGTCTATGGTAGCAAGAACAAAAGTTGTTGTGAATTAAATAAAGCGTTTGAGAACACTCACACCCTAGGAACAATAACATCGTCATCAAAATAGTCCACAATGAAAAACCCTCTAAACTAAGGCCTACTTCAATAGCATTGACCTTTCGACGTGGCCCGTGTTTGCGATCCAACTAATTTGGCACGGGTGCTCCACCATGGCTCAAATAGACTTCTTTTTAATTCAACATTGTATCACCTATACCCTATCCATCTGCTTTGTTGTCATTGACATCACTTAAAACCCTAGCCATGATGCCAAAACAGAGAATATGAAAACAAGGATTGTAGAATAGAAGGTACTCAAGGCATGAAAGAACATCAAAGCCAGAATTGAGGCCAAGCACCAAAGCCACGGTAGAGACCAAGTCAACGTAACCCCAATAGGAACCTTAGAACCCGATGATGTTCCCATAGAATTAAGTTCTATGGAAGATAACTTTCTTTAAATACCATTCACCAAATTTCTAGTTTTGCATGTTTAGCAATTGATTATGAGAAAGAGACCCAACTCCTGATGATCAACTTTTGCCCATTTATTGTCATATATGAGAAAAGAATAAGGACACTTTTCAAGAAGGTACCTCAAGGATTTTGTGAAAAACTAACCAAATTCATAAAGTATGATGGATATAATAAGCCAACAATGACAAGTTTATACCTCATCAAGATCATCGTTGAGGATTGTAATAATCTCATGAAGTGTGTATTTTATTCCCTCCTTATCATTCTTTGATAGGCCACTGATTTGTTCCGCAAATAATGGTAAGGCTCTATTGCAAACATGGCCCTCTTTAGATTGAGTATAAGTGCCTTGAGCTTCGTTACTAACTCCTTTACAAAAAGAGTCACCCTTCTCTGGCAATAATTTAGCTAGAACATTTTTGTAGTGCTCCAAACGATTGACATTAGAATCATTTCCCTCGAAAGATTTCCTTGACATTTTCCTATATTGTAAGAGACTGCACAAGCCAAGACCAAAAGTTAACAAGACGATGCGATTTCACATCATCAATGAGAACATCCACAGTTTGAATGGTATTGTAGCTATGAATGGCGAAACGATCGGCCTAGCCGGACACAACACGAGCCAATTAGGCACAACCCACCTCGACTTAGGCAGATATGGCCCTATTAACAATCATGTTGTGTCGTGCCAACCCATGGGCTCAGCCCAGGCACGACACTAGGCATTGTCAACCGTGTCGTCCCGACCTGACTTGCCCAACAAGTCGACGGGCTATGCCAACCCAATAGCCGAACCCACATATCAAGAATGAATAAAATCACAAAACTTGGCTCAAAAAATTACAAATACAAATGAACGAAAAATGCATGCAAAGATCACAAATCTATAATCCATGCATACCGAGATCAAATACATCTTCCATCTCCTTGAACTGTCATCCATGATAGGCCCTCCGACCTTCACCCCAACATGCTTGCTACTTGGGCTAATGGGAGAAGAAGTTAGGGTTTTGTTGAAGATGAGACGTAGCAGGGAGTTTGAAGGAGAATAGCTAGGGTGGCGGTCAATGGCTAAGAAGATGACGACAGTCGCATGGTGCGCCCCTCTGTGACGGGCATGCGTAGCTACGAGGTTGGGAAACAGGGACTGGGGTACTAGGGTTACGGTGCCAGTAATAGCCACATATATATGTAGGGGTCGACTGGCTGAGGGTGACATCTGGCCCTTAAGAGGCCATTAGTTAATGGGGTTGTGCCCATGCTGGCACGCCATGTCGTCCCCTTGGCCCAAGCACGACTCAATGTGTGGGTCATCCTCATGTCAAGCCAACTGCTACAGGCCTCAGGCTAGCCTACTAAGCTAACCTATTTAGAGCAAATTGTCCTTGCCCATAGAGACTGGAATGGAATGAATGGATATTTATTTCGTCACCCCTCCCAATTCCCTCCTGATCCCTTGAGAAGGTTTATCCAAATAAGCCCTAAAATGCAAATAGCCAAAACCACAAATCCCTAAGGCCCGATTTGGATATTGGCAGATTCTAAGAATCAGATTAAAAAGAACCCCTAGGTTTTGGAGCATTCCATTAAGGGGCGTACCCAGTGCAGAGAGCTCCCGCTTTGTGCGGGGTCTGGAGAAGAGTGTTAGTGGCAAGCCTTACCCTCGCCTGTGCAATGCGAGGAGACCGCGACTCGAACCCGAGACCTTTCGGTCTCAGGCAGTAAGACTCTACCGCTTGCACCAGGACCCGCCCTTCGAGCATTCCATCAAGGGGGAAAGCTATATACGGTAGAAAGGGGGTGTAGATGAACCCACACAACAATCCAAAATTAGTGGTTATAATTAATTTTTCACCATGTATGCACCATGCCGACACAAGGTATGTGCATCCCCTCTAATTCTAATTACTCTAGCTTCGCCGCAGATTCCAATGCACATATATTCTCAAAATCCCAAAATCGAACTCAAATTATAGGAAATAGTCCCTCCATTCCAAATTGTAAGACATTTTGCCTTTTCTAGTTACGTAGATTTTGCTATGCACTTAAATATACACTAGATATAGGTAAGATCAATGTAGGTAGAAAAGTCAAAACGCATAATTTGGAACGGAAGAGTACTTAATTCTCAAAAATCCTTGCCCAATTCAAACGTGGCCTAACAATCTCGACCTAAAGTCCTCAAACCCTCTATCCTTGCCCTTTTTCTCAAATCCAGAATTTTCAAAATCTCAATGGAAAGCCCAATCTCGCTAGATCTAAGAACATACCATAGGAGGGCCTCCTTCCATTAAATTTACACCTATACCCTAAAAGTTTTAGAGAGATTACGGCCTATTTGGAACATTGAAATTTCACATGAATCATACAACAATTTCAAAGAAATTGGTTAGATCGGATTTCCTAGAAAAAACCATCAAGATTTATGATATCGAATTAGTATTGTTAGATATATCATAGAATATATTTTTATAGCGTGCTTATTTTATAGTCATAGATGTTGTTACTCTTTCCAGAACTAAAGAGGAGAGTGACGAAGAATAGAAGACTAAAGATGAGGAAAAAACAAAAGGAGAACAAAACACACCTTGGCATCTCAGATCCGTCGATCTCCAAATCCCTCGTCCTTTCTCGCCTACCTCCGTCCAACTCTCTTAGCCTTGGCCTCGATTGCCCTTCATCTCTCGCTGCTTCGTGGGTTCTTATTGCCGTCGAGGGAGCAGGTGGCGGCGCGCCGCGCTTCATTTTTCTGGACGCTTCTTTCCATCATGAGCGGAGATCCTGTTTTAAAGGAGGAAGAAGTGAGTCGTCCCTTTTTTTAAGGAAGAACGATTCAGGCCCAACTAGTCAGGCCTCATGGGTTTTGTCAGATTGGGCCGCGCCAGTGTCCGTACTGCATTTGATTTGGTGAATTTTCCGAAAAGCCCCTCGGGTCAGTTCTTTTCACGCAAACACCAGCATCTCCTCCCAGCCGAAAGCACCTAACCCGCCACGAGCGCACCGCCGCAGCGTTCCGGATTCCCCGCCGCCGCCGCGATCCCGACCAGAGCCCTAATTGCAAGGGGTAAACGATGAGGCCGCACGGGGCGGGGACGGGCGGCGGTGGCGTGGGGAGGCGGAAGGCGGGGGCCGCCGCTGCTGCGGCGAGCCGGGAGTGGATGGTGGTGCCGGCGTCGGGCCCGGCGCGGGTAGAGGAAGCCGGGAAGCACGCGGTGATGGCGCGTACGGGGCTTCCTGCGCGCGATCTCAGGGTGCTCGACCCGTTACTCTCGTACCCGTCCACGATCCTGGGCCGCGAGCGCGCCATCGTCGTCAACCTGGAGCGCGTCAAAGCCCTGATCACTGCCGCGGAGGTGCTGCTTCCAAACAGCAAGGATCCCGCCTTCGCGCGCTTCGTCCGCGACCTCCAGAGCCGCGTCCTCGCATCTTCCTCGGATCAGGTAATGTCTTTTACTACTTGGTTATTAAATATCTGTTAGGCATTTTTTTTTTCTTTTCAGTCTTAGGAATTATGTCCTCTGTCCCCAGAAGAATCCAATTCTAAGTTTGAACTAAGTCAAAATTTCTTAAGTTTGACTAAATTTATAGAAAATGATATAACATTTATATCTCCAAACAGATTTGCTATATGAAAATATATTCAATGTTTTTTTTGCGAATTATTCAATGATTAATCTAACGATACTTATTTGGTATTATAAATGTTAATATTTTTGTATAAATTTGATCAGCTCGAAAAGGAGAATTGCATTCTTTTTGGGCGGAGGGAGTACCCTCTCCGTTTCAAGTTGTTTTAGTTTGTTCTAAGTCGAACTTTGCTAACTCTGACAAAATATATTTCATGGTGTATCCAATTAAACTTGTTAGATGTTGTAGGTGTTTGTGCATTTTTCTATACTTGGTCAAAGGTAGAGAAGTTTGACTTAGGATAAAGATAAAACAGACTTAAAATTTGGTAAGGTGGGAGGAGGAATTATGGTGCGAAATTTCTTAGTATTTGTGCAGGGCACTGTACTGGAGAGTCTGTTTTGAAGTTTCACAATACCGCATATGCTCCGGGCCTGTTGTGGATTACGCAGTGGGTAGATATAGTTTTTCAAAGTGGACAGAATGGTGATACTTTGGAAGAAAGATAAAAATAACATCTAATATTTCTATGTTTTGATCACTTAGTGTTATGTGTAAGATACTGCAATCAGGGGATATATCATGGCAGAGAGAGTTCATGCAATTTCCAAAGTGGACTAAAATGGTGATATTTAGGCATAAGGATAAAAGAATCGTATTGGATTGCTATATTTTGATCACTAAATGTTATAGCAAATGGTGATTGAGGATATATCACTAATCGGTTTTCCCCTTTATCTATTAGGCAGCTGAGCTCACTGACATGGAAGGTGAATCATCTGCGGTTGCTTCACCATTTCCTGTACCAAGTTCATCCAAAGGACATGAAGTGGAGATGACTAAGAAGACTACCGCTGTTGTGCCTGAAATGACTAGCAGCAACAGTATGCCCAATTTAGCTATTGCAAAAGATGGAAATACCAAGGTTTTGCCTTTCGAATTTCGAGCTCTCGAAGTTTGCCTTGAGTCAGCCTGCAGATCTTTGGAAGAGGAAGTACGTGCTTGCATCTGGAATTCTTTGTCTGGTTATATACTGGTTATCTGACCACAATTGAGCTCATATCTCTCACAAGCTGCATTCCATGCTTTAGCTAGCTTCATTCATTATACGGGCCATGCAGGAACTACATCATTGTCACTTTGTAGAAGATGACTTGTTTGGATAGCTTCTGGCCTTTATTTATTTTATAATGTTTTCTATAGTGCGTTTAAGATAGCTAAGTTGTTCTCGCAAATAAACCAAACATAGGTTCCTTACAGATTCTCGTGTTGAGTGTTGACTAACATCCCTTCTTTTTTATTCTCTTCTATAGACTTCTACTCTGGAGCAAGAGGCATATCCAGCATTGGATGAGCTGACATCGAAGATCAGCACATTAAACCTTGAACGGGTTAGGCAAATCAAGAGCCGTCTGGTTGCGATATCTGGTCGAGTACAGAAGGTAGTCGGTTGAAATTCATTGATCTACTTCTTGTCAATCCTTCTTTCAGATTTGTCAATGTCGGTCTTTGTTGCTGATTGTATTATCCTATATATGTTTCTTTTATGCTGAGGTAAATGAGGGGTTTCTGGTGTGTACATACCATCAAACATATTCTGTTGTTTAGTGTTAGTTCTGTCATGTACAAGGTGGTGCCCATTTTAATTTCCTTGCAAGAAACTTACTTTACTAATACAGTTTTCTCTTGTGAAAACATTATGTTCTACAAGGTGAGGGATGAGCTTGAGCATTTACTGGATGATGAAATGGATATGGCTGAAATGTACTTGACAGAGAAGCTTACTCAACAAGAACTCAGTGAGGCTTCATCTAGAGTGGAGGTTGATGATCCATCTCAGACAGAAGAGGATAGGCAAGTATCATAGTAAGATATTTTTTATTTTTCTTTGAAAGAACAGAACAAGCAATACACCTTTTCTTATATTCATTGATAACCTAAAGTGGTTTATATGCATCTTCTTGCAAATTTGCACATACCAATTTTTTAATGTATTTTATCCTCTTTTGTGTGTGTGTGTGTGTAGGGATGAAGAATATAGAAGTGAGCCAGATGGAAGCAATGGTAGCTTTATTGGTTATAAGCCTAATATTGAAGAACTGGAGATGCTTCTAGAGGCTTACTTTGTGCAAATTGATGGCACACTTAACAAGCTATCACATGTAATTTCACTTGCCCTCTTATTCACATTGCTGCCAATACCATTGTGTTTAGGGGCTACTATTGGTAACAGCAGATGTTTTCTTGAAGTGCGATATCACTTTAACCAGAATTGCTAACCTAATGGTTGAAGTATTTGATTTGTGTTGAGATGATGCTTCCACAAGTAAAACAAACGTTAAGAGTTGTAAGTTTTGTCTCACTACTGTGAAAAGATATTGCACCTTTAAATGTTGGCAAAGTGTCTGGTTGGTTTGGTTGAGCATTCCCTGTCATTAATTATTGTTGTATATACTTATTTTACCATTTCTTTAATAAACAACATGCTATTTCTGTTTGGTTTAGTAATGACATCCATTTATCTAAACAAGCTAACTAAGACATCATAGAATTAGCAATTTCTTGTAAAATTAGATAACTTAAGCCAGGGAATCCTGTGCTGTGGCAATGGCTTAGTTTATTCTGCACCTAATTACCCATGGCTTTTTGTTGCCTTTTCTTTTGACATTCCATGTGCTATCAGTGACACTAGGACACTAGTGTATGGTGCTTCACATTCATAAGATGTCTTATTCGCATGTCTCTGATACTTTAATGTCCTCTCTATGATTGAAGTTGAGGGAGTACGTTGATGACACAGAAGATTATATCAATATAATGCTGGACGACAAGCAGAATCAGCTGCTGCAGATGGGGGTTATGCTCTCAACTGCTACTGTTGTCATTACTGCTGGAGTGGCTGTAGTTGGTCTTTTTGGTATGAATATTGGCATATCACTTTACAATCCAGCTACTGAGGAGGAAACTCGAGCAGCAAACAGGAAATTTTGGGAAACTACTTTCGGGACCGTTGCTGGCTGCGTGATTTTATACATCATAGCCATGGGTTGGGGGAAGAGAAGTGGATTACTGCAATGATGTCGAACTGTGGAAGCATAAAAGTCGACTGCACCCAATGCTGGGTTGACAAAAATCTCCAAAATGAAGATTGGCATGCAGCTCGATCATACTGCTGCCAGAAAATACGTCTCATTGGACTATGCCTTAACATAGAAAGGGATGAAATATCTTGTGTACCACTAGTAGCAGGTAATGTGTGTGAAAGAAAACTACTGTACAATATGTTGCCCCACTAGTAGCAGGTAATGTGTGAAAGAAAACTACTGTACAATATGTTGCCCCTCTCCTGTCATGGCAACTCAGTACTTTTGCACCTGTTTACCACGCTAGGTGCGGTTTTTGCACTTGCTATTGTAATAATTTCTGTAACTGTTGTAACTGTAACTTGTAATGAAGTATATCATAAAACTGCAACAAGTCTATCTTGTCTGCAGCAAGATCTTGTCATAAAGCTGCAACAGCCATACTCACTTATTCAGAATGGGGGTATCAAAAGTTTCAAAGTTTTGGGTGTACCGTTCTTGTGATATACTCCATCGGTTCCAAATTACAAGTGGCTTTGACTTTGCTGTTAGATATACATAGCAAATTTGATGTACCAAAGAAGTCGAGTCAACTTATAATTTAGAACGGTTTATTGCTCCCTCTGTCAAAAAAAAAAAAAACCTCACTAAAGAATTCTTTCTTCCTTGAAAGTAGGGTTTAGGGTGATGCCCGGGTCTATGCATCAGCTTCTTGCAACGAAGTTTCTGTTTTGGCCGGATCTCCAGGTCGATCCGCTCTTTCTTTACTTTAGCTTCACGAACTCAGCTACGTGGTATGTCAAACATGCATGAACTCATTCTTCTGAAATTGATTCGGTGAGACTCACAACTAGTCAGTGCTCTGTAGCACTCATAGTCACAGAAGATTTTAGACCCAGAAGGGAATGAAGGCCCGGCCCAGACCACTCCTCTAAGGCCGAAAGAGAATCCCCCGTCGTCCATTGGAGTTGGAGGTACCTTCGTGTGAAGACGCCGTAGCCATCGCAAAATCCCCAAATCCGCGGCGGAGACGGAGAGTCTGGCGCAACCAGACAGATCGGAGAAGGGGGAAGAAGATGGTGCGGGTGGCGACCTACTTCGCGATGACCTTCGGGGCGTTCCTCTTCTGGCAGTCCATGGACAGAGTCCACGTCTGGATCGCCCTTCACCAGGACGAAAAGGTACTGTGCGATGCCGCTTCTCTGGCGCAATCTCTTTCCCTTATCAATCCTTGTGAATTCAAATCCATTCCTTGTTGAGTCTGCGGGTGCAGCTTGTAGATTCCATTATCGCCTTAGCTTGTTAGATCCGGTTTGTCTATGCCCTTTGATTAGCAGTTGCTCGAGCCACATGAATCTTCGAATGCATATGCTAGATCCGACATGGCCTGATGAACTGTGGGTTTAGGAAGAGTTTCTGGCTTATCCTGAAATTATGTGTGCGATGTCTTGAAGCATAGGCTCTCTTCAGTTGCTGTGCTGCCCTCCCTACCGGCACTCTCTGTCTCTGCATTTTTTTTTTTGAGACGCCAATTCGTGTCCTAGGCGGCTAGACTAGGAACAGATCATATAAAGTTGTGCACAGACATGGAATGAAACGAACTCAGACGTTACATTTTCTCACAGACACCACTAGTGGAAAATTTAGCACCAGAACATTAGACTATTAGAGTGTGATAGAAGAATATGCAAATGGAAGACATCTGGAAGCAGCCCATTTCAAGCAATAGAATGGATGTACTGTAGGAAAGAAACAGCATATGTCACCTTTGAGGGTTTTGACTTTTAATGAATTTGCAACTATGGCACCCAATTTTTGCAGCTGTAGTGTTGCTTCCATTATCAAGTCAGGTCTACACCTACCAAATAGTTCTAGTGTTCCATGGCTCCAATAAAATGTGGATTGAAAGTTAATCTTAATTGCATTAGCTGTCTCATGCTTAGTGATACCGTTGGCCACAACTGTGGATTAACTGTACCCGAATCCAGAATTTACCCGTACCTGTTCGATTATTTTATCCATCCCCATGGATAGCCAAATGGGTATGGGTATGCCTGTTTCTACCTGTTGTTCACCGACCGATCTCTGCACGGAAGAGACCCCGGCTGCTGCGATGGCACCGGATCCTCTGTCCTGTCATTACCATCGCCACCGGTGGGAAACTGGGAAGGGGCCGTTGTTCAGAGTGACAGCTAGGGGTGCTGTCTCCAGCTCCTGCTCTTGCACCAACGACAATCCCTGGCTGATGATGAACTTGCCCCGCGACGGGAGAACGGGATGGTCGTAGTCACCGGAGATGTGGGACTGCTCACCATCACGATGACCCCCGCTAGCTCCTGGCGGCGACAAGAACGCCTCCTCTCTACAGACGCTGCTCCCTCCAGCGAAGAACAGCTTCGAAGGCACATGGGAGGAGACGACGATGGAACTGCGGCAGTGCCCGTTGATGGCCGTGATCAAGCATAGCCTCTCAGTTGCTCGAGACTCCGCCTCCAGCACCTCCTGAACATCTTCTGAGATTGGGATTTTTGCGGGGGCGGCGCAGACGAGTTGGAGCAGCGGGCGTAACGGGTATACCCTCCCGATATCCATACTTTACTAGATAATCCATACCCTCCCCAAGCAACATGGGTATGGGTGTGGGTGTGGGTATAGGCACTGGATATCCAGTGGCATCATTATTCATGCTGTAAGGTTGTATAATTATGGTTTGTTCTGAATCCTGAGTGTCTGGATTGCAGTTTGAAAGCCATTTAGATTGAGAGGTACATTGCCAGGGAAACTTGTGAGCTGTTTGAAAACACATCATGTGTGATAATAATTGTGTGTGTTCACACGATGACACTTCGATACTATGATTAAATTTTTGTCTCCATTGTACCCAAAGGTTCATTCTGAGAGATGGAAAGTTGTGGCTGTGTTTCTCTGGCGCACAGCTTTTCTTTCTGTAGGCATGTTTAGTCCTTTTTGGATCCCTGTTCTTCAAAGACGGTGTTAAGACATGACAGCATTATGTACCTTTGTAGGTGCTAGACTCAAACACAGACAGAATCACTTGCTGTATGTTCTGTTCCCACCAAGAACACCATCATCAGTTCATCACTCAAAGACCTGACCACCAAAACCACCATGGCCCATTTGTGCAAATACATGTACTATCAGCGTCTATAGTTTATTATACTCAGGGTTTTTTTTTTATGGAAGCAGCTGATAGTGGTTTTATTCTTTCAGAAAGAGAGGATGGAAAGGGAGCTGGAGATAAAGAGAATGCAGGCAGAGTTACTGGCCCAAGCTAAAGAGAATGAATCATGATTATCATTTGGCCAATGGTTTCAGGCAGTTCCTTTATCATATTTCCTCTGCTGTATTTTCCAAGTGATATCTTGACTGATGTATGCTCAACACCTCCAATAAATTGAGAGATGCTATAACATTGTTGAATGCAAGTGGGTATGCTCAAGTTGAATTGTTGTAACTTAGCAGAACTGCAAGAACCTGCTCCAGCTTGGGACAAAAGGGTTTGCTGCCATTCATTTTGTTATTTCAGAACAGCACAACTCAACTCTCAGATTTTTTTGATCTGGTTATAAGGTGTTGTTTTCTACTGTGATTTCATTGTTCACTTGAAGAAACCCTTGATTGGAAAGCAGAATGTTTGGTGCTGTTTAAGTGACCTCGTGTTATATTTATTCATGTTCCAGGCATACATATCCAGCATGTTGGCTGCTTTCTCTGTTGTGCCGTTCTAAGTTAATAATGTAGTGCTATTTTCTGCTCCCTGTAGTCTTGATCCTTGCCTTGCGCAGCAGTATCTTTCTTTCTCTTCCTTTTTTGAAAAAAAAAAAGCTATCTTTCTTTGTTTCGCACTCTTTTTTGGGCTTTCCGGTGATTCAAGCAGCTTTCATAATCATAGCGCCATAGCCAATTTGCTTGTTCGTTTGCTGACGGCCCTTTTTATTATGATGTCTCCAACTTGTGCCACTAAATAAACTCCACCTGAACTTTTCTATGCTTAACGAAAGCTTAGTAGATCAAATCTTTATCAAGAGCAAGTTGGATCATGAAACCGTGATTGGAACCAAAAAAAAAGAGGATGCTGGCGTTCATTCTGCGTTCAAGTCATTTTGTATTGATCGGTTTGTCAGGGTGGCCCGTTCGCTTGGCTTATATACCGTGTTTTTTCAGTCAACGAACAATATTTTTCTCTCACAATAAATCAGCAATAGTAATATTTTTCTCTCACAATAAATCAGCCAATAGTAATTTCAGTCATGGCTTATCAGCCAATCGAACAGGGCATATATTTATTTATCTCATATTTCACTACTATATATGGTACATGCAGTTTTTACATCGACTTTCGGCTCACTGACTCCGACCGCGCTAAAAGAATTCTACCAACGTACGAGTAGATCACAGGGTGACATAGTAGGCATGTACATAGCTCAAAAGAGATCTGACATCTGAAAACGGACAAAAAAAAAAACTGCTCACTCCAACCTCTCACGCTCCTAATCTAACTAACCTTAACCATCCCAGGCTGCTGCTGCGTTTGCTCAGCACTGGGTGGAGGTGCTCGTCTGCTTCCTGTTGGCTAGAGAAGAGAAGACCCTGGCAGCCTTCACCTTCTTCACTAGAAGCCCCCACTTGTCGCCATCATCGCCGGCCTTGGCTGCCGCCTTCTCCTGCTCCTTCTGCTTAAACCTCCTGCACGGCACAACCACAACATTGTCAGGCGCGAGCTCACGTAATGGATGGCTTGCAACGAAGCAACACTGGTGAGAGCCGTGTCGATCGCGGCGCTTACATGCAGAGCGGGGTGTTGCAGCGGTCGGGGCGGTCGCAGAGCGCGGAGTGGAGGTGGAGCAGCTGCCACATGCGCTGGCACCGCACGCAGCTCTTGCGGTGGCACTGGGAGAAGTGGCGGATGAGCAGCTGCAGGCCCCGGCACGTGGCGTAGCGCGCGCACGGCGCCGGCGCCGGCGCCCGCCCCGCCGGGGCGACCTCCGTGCAGCCCTCCGTGCAGATGTGGTCCAGGCAGTCCATGGCCTCGCTCAGCTCCACGTACACGCGCTGCTCCGCGCGCTTCCGCCGCCACTTGCGCCGCCGCTGCAAGTCCAGAACCCAGCGCACATCGGTCAGTGCTTAGCTCACGAGGTTGGTCGGTACAAAAAAATCGTGCATCGTGGAACTGTCCAACAAACGTAAACATGATGAATGAAAGATTCTCCGTGCGACTTTTGAAATCCTACGGTTGAAGGCTGTTGGAAGATGGAACTGATCGAGTAGCCGCCAAGATTCCGCTATCTTTTGTCAAACCAAGGCATAAAGGTTACTTGGTCTGGAGTCCTAAACATGACCTGCCCTGGAAACTGTGTTCCAGGTCACGATTTGTCCACCCAGATGAAAACGTTTAAAAATAAAACAGAGGCGGAAAGGTAATAGGTCGGAGAGATGTGAACATTCGCCGACCATTCGGCGTGGACAGGCCGGCCTGAACCGCCCTACGCAGACGCACCAACCACATAGAAAAAAACACTCGCGTCATGTCCTACGCGCACGAACGCGACACGGAGGTCCGACCATGTCCACTATTTCCTGGAACAAAGCTTGACGCTAAAGAAAGCATGCTCCCCACCCCACTGGCGCACGGCGCACGGCGCACGGCGTGACAGGCGGGCGTGCGTCATCATGCATACATGTGTTAATTTCCTTGCAGTGCGCTCGGACTTCCATTTGGTGCGTGCGTGCAAGGCTGCAAACATGTGTCAGATTTACATCGATCGTGGCCCGCGAACGGGGCCTCGTGCAGGAGAAGGAGAAGGACGAGGAAAAAAACGTACCATGTCGGCCTCGTGCAGGCGCTGCAGGACGTGGAGCTCCTGCCAGGGGTCGTTCTCCTGCAGGAAGCGCCAGGCCTCGGTGCGCTCCACGGCGGCGAACTCCTTGGCCAGCAGCCTGGCGCAGCGCAGGTGCAGGCGCGGCGCGTCGCAGAGGTCGGCCAGCTGCAGCACGTCCACCACCGAATCTGCGGTGAGCCGCGCGCCGATGGCGCCCTCGCACGCCCGCTTCAGCCACGGCACCTGGTACGCGTGCGCCAGCACCAGCACCTGCACCGCGTGCTTCTCCATGTCACCATCCTCCTCCTCGCCGCCGTCGCCGCACCTGCCGAGATGGTTTTTGTTGCCGTGTTAGTTAAGCACCGCGCTCGCACATGATCGTTCGCACTTCGTTCGTCATTAACAAAATTTAAAATAAGCATAGCAGTCCAGACACTGTTTTTGTTTAGAACCTGACAATTCCTGTGAGCCACAAGAACACGTAGTAGTGTGGTCCAAGAATCATATAGTACTTCTAGCTAACGAATCATATAGTACTTGTAGTAGTGTGGTAGAAGAATCTTCGGCAGGCTCCACAAGAACATTCGCCCAAGGCGAGGCTGCGATCGCTCGGGCGGTCCCTTTCTCGGAATCCACATGTGGCCACGTAGGCCAAATAAGAATTTCCGGCAAGCAACGCCACGATGATAGCAACCGCGGGCGGTGGTCCGCCGGTGTGTGCCCGTGCCGGCCGTGCCCGCGACAGCGACAGCAACGGCTCGTCCGGTCGCCCCGAGCCAGTCGCTGCGCTACGCGATGACGCGCACGTCGGCCCGGGGAGGGTCCAGCTCCAGCCGTCGTCCAGGTGCAACCCGGCAGGCGTTACCCACCCACAAGTCTACAACCCACAGTGCCCATACCAACCAGGCAAATACATAAAAAAGGCAGCACTTTTCCCCTCGCTTTAGCACCGTCCTTCAAACCTACATAGACACCAAATCTAAATATATCAGCTAAAAACCTTCAAAATTAGTCTCCAACAGAGTATCTATACGGGAGACCTATTTTGGTTGTCTAATAGGCATAACTCAAATATGGGACATCCTTCTCATGGAAACTCATTTGACAGAAAAGATTTTCTTTTGGGTCTTAGGCTATCCGCACGCAAGCTGTAAAGGACCTGCACGTGCGCGATAGCGTGCCGCGCGCCGCAGCGCGCGTCTGCAAAGCAGCCAGTAGCGTACCGGCTGCACAGGCCGCCGCTATTTCCAGCGGCTGCGCGCGGGCGCGCTAAAGCACTGTAGTGCGCTGAGAGAGAGAGAGAGTTAGGGAGAGAGAAAGGGGAGGGAGGGGAAAAAATATAGAGTAGTTGGTATAGAGTATGCGATAGAGATAATATGGATGCGGGAGAATGGGTATGGGGGAAAGAAAGGGTATGGAGTAGAGGAATCTCGATGACTAGGATAAAATATTCATTTTTAGAGATGGAAATAGAGGTGGACGAGTGCGGATAGCCTTATTGTTGGAGAAGATGTCGAATATGTATTGAACTTTTTGCCTGTAACGTTTATCCAAAGAATAAACGAGTCATATATTTTAGGTGTTATTTTGGAGATAGCCTTAGTTTATCCTTTTGGCTTTTTTACCCCCACTGGCCGTCCTATTCGCCGCCGGGAAAGCCACGAGATTTTTTTCGGCGATTTCCGGCGCTCGCCGCGGGGTTTGGGCGTTTGGCAGATCGGCGCGGGGTATCTGTGTGGCTCTGGTTTACCAGAGGGGTTCGGCGGGCGACGTGGCTGCCGCCGACCTGGGACGTGACACTGACAAATGGTGATGAAGCAACCCAACCCAATCTAATCAGTCCCATTTGCGAGCGGACCCGGCTCAGTGATTGGATGGTGCAGCAAAAAATATCAAGGCCGGGATCTGCCATTAACGACAAGTAGATTCACGGACTGATTCGTTGAACCGACAAGTGCTCAACTGTTCAAATGCGTTTTGATTCGTATTTTATATATAGATATATAGTATCTGGGAAATGTTTAATTTGGGTGCAAGGTTTTTCTAGGGAGAGCTCGATCGGTTTGGTAGAATTTGCTAGCTAGCTAGTTTTCAAATTGATTGTTCAAGCTAGCACATGGACTTACTATTCCTAGAACGTTGGAAACAAATCACCTCGAAATAAATAAAGAATAAAAAGTACTCCAATATAGATTAATATAATATACAAAAACGCTTCTTGTTGATGTCTAAGAATAAAGGTTGATGATCATTCTGGGTTGCTAACGTGGAGTACGCATGCGCCATGTTTCCCTCCTCGTGCGTCTATAATAACTCAAAATTAGTCCTTGCTAATAATCGTGTTTTCGCTAGTTTGCCCAGCCTCGCAAGTAAAGGACGTGTGCGAAAAATAAGACTAGGAACAGCATAGCAGGTCATGCAATCCCATGGGGAAGCAGGAAGGAATTGAAGGGAGAAGACACGGTGTGTGTGTGTACGGACGTTACCTGCCGGCGTAGAGGAGGCGGACGAAGGCGGCCGCGGCGTCGTCGGTGACGCCGCGGATCCGGACGACGGACCTGCCGGGCTTGCCGCTCTCCCTGTCCTTCTGGAGGCGCCGCTCCAGGATGCTGCCGAGCACCGGCGACGCCGAGGCCTAGCGCGCGCGGAAACCAAGACGAACACAACTCTCATCAGACGAGCGACGACCCAAGATCGTTTGCGGGCGAACAGGGCAATGCGCCAAGATAGAAGAACCGGTCGTCGGAGGGAACGGACGATGTGGATCGTTTCGGACGCTTACCAGAACAGAGGAATGCGCGGGGATCCTCCGGCGGCCGCCGGTGGTGACCACGTCGACGTCAGCGGCGCCGGCGCCGGCGCGGTAGCCGAGTCGCGGTGCCACGCACATCTCCTCGTCCGGCGTGGACAGGCGAACGAATGAATCGCGCGCGACGGAAGGGAAAGAAAGCTGCGGGGGGATTTGATTTTCCGAGTAAAATATCTGTGGACACGGGCCCGGTGCGGGGGAGGGAGACGTCGCAGCTGCTTGCGTGCTCTGGGTCTGGGTGGCCAGGCCAATTGCCGCGGGCGTTTGAACGCTTTTATAGAGAGAGACGGCTGGGGTCCTGGGCGGCAGAGGGGAGAGCTCCGCGCTGGGCGCTGGCCCAGACCGTGGACCGTCCCACGTTTCCAGACTTCCAGCAGCATATAGGCCCCGCGGGGGAAATGCGATTGTCACAAATGGCCTCCGCCAGTTGCCACCTCCTCAGGCTTCGCGGGTTGGTCTTTGCACATGCTTTTCCTGCTGCTCGTCACTTCCTTCCTTTCCCGCTGTTAAAAATGACCAGCAGTATGTATGCATGAAATATTTTCCAAAAAAGTATGTATGCATAAAGGATCACAAAGGAACGTGTTTCGCCTACGAGGCCTTCCTCAACGCACCACGGTGGATATATGCCACAACGTCCACATAACCACACTGCCTCCATGTCATGTGTGGTAGTGGCTTTGCAAATGCACAGAGCAGCCTGCAGAGGCGTCGTTGGCTTAGTCTCACGCATACGGTTTCTGTAAGAGAGATACACTCCGAGAAGGGCGGAGAGAGGAGTTGAAAGCGACGTGCATGTTGCAGAGAAAAAGAGGCAGCGTTTTTTTAGCGATGAGAGTCTAGTATCCTGACTATGTAGAGAATAGTTTTTTACCCAGCCTAACATGCGGCATGTTCGCTGGTCATAAACGATCATAAATTTCCAGCCAGAATAATATTTTTCTCTCACACCAAATCAGCCAGCAGTAATAATCTACGATCGTATACGATCGTTTTAGCCCAGCCGAATAGGCTGACGAACATATGTCCGCGTTGGGGCTGCCCTGAACTATCATCCGCGTAGTTGTGTCGCTGGAAGGTATTTTGTCTTCGTACCAAAACTTCCTTTTTCTCTCAAAGGATTGTTTATCCATCTGTCGACACATTTGTGTTGTAAAAATCTGTTAGTTCTTTGACCAAGCAAATTTAGGGGATAGGAAGAATGCACGTGTGAGCGAGAAGGCATGAGAAAATGAACAATCAACCTCAATCGACTAGGAGAACACACAGCCGATGAACACGAGCGCAGCTGCTGTCCCTGCGCCAATGCGAGGGATAGGAAGAGATGGAGATTTCTAAATAGAAATGAAGAGCCATAGGCTATAGCAGAAAGAGAAATTAGGGAGACGAAGTGGAAGCAGTCAAGCAAGGGAGCAAAAGGCCAATGCAGAGTTATAACATGTTCATGGTACAGTTCGACACATTAAAGCTACAATAAAAACATGTATCTTAAAGCGTAATCCAACGCACGTAAATCTGTCAATAGATAAATAGTAAAAAAATCAAATTAAGTGGCAAAGCTGCAGCCTTTTTGTTAGCAAAAAAAGTATATTCACACAGGAACCAAGTTTCCCTATGCCCCAAATCGAAATTTTCAAGTAATGGAGGGTGGATCGCGCAAGGCAAGACGACCATATGATGGAACAAGTGAGGTCGAGGGGGCGCGAGCACGAGGAGGCAGAGGCCAAAACGGATCCTGGAATGAGGAAGCGCCACATGTTGCTTCCTGCGGGCCAACGTGGTGCGCCCGTGGCCCCCATGCAGGGCCTCATCCGTATGACGGTATGGGTCAGCCAGGGGCGGATCCAACGGTGCGGCGGGGGGGAGGGGGGGGGGGGGGGGGGCTCGAGCCCCCTATCCATGTCGGAGCAGTGGAACCCCTGTGGAACCCCATGATTTTTTAGGCAAAGTTCTATAGTGGAGGGGTTGAGACTTAAGATGGAGCAGTCGTGTTGTTCAGCCCCCTAAATATTTCCTGGATCCGCCGCTGGGGCCAGCCCGGGCCCAAAAAACACAGCCAGGTAACAGCTCAGCCTCAGCCACTACGAGCGGCGGGCCTAGCACTCTAGCAGTTGGATTAAACCGTCCGACGTGGCGGCGATTAGTTTACCTGCCGCCGGAGTTTGGCTGAGCCACATGCATGTATGTCGGACGTGGCGCCTGGTCTCGGATCTGCGAGGCTCTTATCTCTTTACTGCTACCCCACTGACCTTGGAGCGTTGTCTGTTTGCGTCACTTGCAAATATCAATGGACGCAGAGTTGAAAACAATAGCTCGAAAGGGGCCGGATTTACGAGCACTGCCGATTATCAGTCTGTTCGGGAGGCCGTAAACGATCGTGAATTATTTACTGCTGGCTGGTTTGGTGTGAGAGAAAAACACTGTTCCCGGCTAAAAATTTACGATCGTTTACGAGCAAGGCGAACAGGCCGCTTTTTGCCTTTTGGTTCTTCAGATGTGCCAGGAGTCAAAAGAACGGAGATCGAGCGAGCATGTCGATCGTGGAAAAAGCGCCGTGGAATATACTGCTTTCATTTTGGCGAAGCAAGCACCATTCATTCTGTAGCCCTAAATACGCCAAGTCGGCAGCTAGGAGCTATCGTCCCCTTGCGACCTGGCCTGTCTCCAAGAATCTGTCTGAATTGCGCAGGCTTAATTTGCAAACCAAAGCCTGAAAGTCAATGCAACGTCGACGAGGTTCAGATGAAGAACTCTTTCCTGCGTTCTGACGCTTTCCATCTACGTGTCTTGTTTGGGGACTAATTGCACGCATCACTGGATCGGTGGCATCACTATCACCTGAAATCGATCGATCTCTCTCCAGATATCTGATCACTGCGTTTACCGACCGGGCAGGGCATGGCGGCATGGGTTTCCCTGTCACTTGCCGTTTCGCATCACAGTATCACACGCCGTGTCACGTGTGTTTGCCCCTTGGAGGAGGCATTCCGGCCCCTGCCTCTGCCTGCACCACTCCGCCTCTTCCGTCGTCCACACAGTGCGCTACAGGACGTACCAGCAACAGCGACTGCGCTAGTGTCTGAGACAATGGGGCGCTCCGTGCTCATGCCTCATGCATGAGACTCATCTTGCCACAGTTTCGATCTCACAGGCAGGTGGCAAGTTGATGGGCACCTAACACTTGTAATCTTTCGTCAGAACCAAAAACACTTTTGTAATATAATCCCCACATGGGATTAGAAAATGTCCGTACTAGCTAGAAGATGCAGATATGACCTGACCTGACCTGGATACCACCGGGTAATATGCTTGCCTTCAGCCTCCGGTACCAACCAACTAAAATCCAATCGGATTTACGTTTTTATATATAATAAATAAATTGCGACGCAGAGTGAAAACACGCAAATTTAAAAGTTTTTTGAATGAATATGTGTCCATAATTGATACGATAATAATATAATTAAGACGCCGGACGGACGAATGCCTCCCTTCACTCACTCACGCATGCGTCGCTCGCCTAACGACCCTATCCGCTCATCCTGTCCGCGCGCTCCGATGCTCGCTGCGTTGTTTCCTCCCAGCATCGTCGTGCCCATCCGCCCACCCCATCCCCTACAGCCTCCCCCGCGCTGCCTCCTCTGCGCCGCATTCCCCACCAGGCCTAGTCTGCCTCGCCCGCTCCACCGCGCTGCCTCCTCGCCGCAGGCCGGCCCGCTCGTCCGCGACCGTCTCCACCGAGCTGGCAAACCGCGGCAGCCTCCACTGAGCCGGCGAGCCTCTACGATGCATGCTCCAGCAAGGAGGCGAGGGGGATGAGATTCATGTGACGATGTACCCGCCGGCGAGTTGCCCGTGCCGCTGCCGCACAACGAGGTCCATGCGCCGCCGTCGACCTCCACACCGGCGTGCCTACATTCATCCCAGCAAAGTTGCAAGAGTATGTTTCAAGTATTTTAGATGTGTCATCTCGATGTTGCAAGTGTTTCATCTTGATGTTGCAAAAGTAGATCAGAATATTACAGTGGCTATACACGTATGTTTTAAGTTTATGTTACACATGTTTCATCTCGTTTTCCAGACGTATGTTTGCAAGTGTTTCATCTGGATATTGCATATGTTTTCACACATATGAAGTGTTTTTAGGTGTTTTTTTGCAAGTGTTTCATACGCATGTTTCGAGTGTTTCAACTATTTCATACGTATGTTGCAAGTGTTTTATTTGGATGTTTGAAAAGTAGATCTGGTGTTGGAACTAGTGTTTCATATGCATGTTTCATGTGTTTCATCTGCCTCAAGACGTATGTTGCAAGTGTTGCATCCGGATGTTTCAAAAGTAGATCGGATGTTGCATCTCTATCCTCACTTTTCTGCTGCCTCACCTTCGCCTCGGTGTCTCCTCCTCCCCCTCTTTTGGATGCTAGCGTAGCCACCTGCTGTAGATGCTGGCCGCGTGCATGCGCGCGAGAAGCGGTGGGGGCACGAGTGGGGACTCCTCACGTGCAGTCGAGTGGCCAAGCCGTATGTAGGCGGGCGCGGGAAGCAGGTGCGCGGGGACTCTCTAGTGGAGCTGGGGCAGACCTCTTCGGTGTCTCATTCGGTGGAATGATCTTGATTTGCCCTGGTGCAGCTCGGACTCCATCAAAAGCAACTCGGGGTGTGGCCGTAGTATACTTGGCACATGTGACATCCTCGAACTTGTTGGTCTTCACACTCATCAGTGTCTCATTAGGCCTTGAGGGATGGAGCTTGATGTCCTTCTACACTTGAATAGTCGGGCCCTTCATCTGCTACGACTTGTCCTTCAGGAGCAGACGCTCATGTGATGAAGGGAGTGCCGGTTGATGAACTTGGGCATAGTAGGACTGCTCATAGCTTCTTCTTAGAGGAACCGGAGCTACATGCTTGGGAGGAACAATGGCTAGGGGGAGAGGTTCTCCTATAGGTATAATGGCTAAAGACTCATCTATAGGAAGTGGCTTCCTTGGGTTGGTCCCGAAGGGGATGATCTGCTTGTCGGCCATGGGAACTAGGAGAGGAGGGGAGCTTCGTTGCTGTTGGAGGAGAAAGCTTTGATGGGATGGCTATGGAGACTAGGCAGGGGCTCATTTATATAGGGGGGTTCAACTTGCAGTGGGGCTCAAGATCTATCCATATGAGGTGTCATAACCAGGGAAAACAGAATGCATCGAAAAACTATAGTATTACGAAGAGGAAGGATCTAGAAGACACGAGAGAGTTGACGGAACACGAGAGGCACTGACAGTGGGCCAGGTGGCCTCTAGGTGGGGCCGACCAGCCCCACATGTTGGGGTCTCAAGGTGATTTTTCTCATGGTGGTTTCTAACTCTTATCTAATCCCAAAAAGTATATTTTCATATTACAATTTGTTACGAAGGATGGCAGTGATGTAATTTATGGTAAAATCTAGAAATCTACCTCATCCAAATCCTCAGGTAGTTTTTAGGTTCTAGAAAGATCTTGAGAGATGGCCATTTACCTTAAATAACATACCTTCATCATTTTGAAGTGTTACGGCTCCATGAGACAAAGTGCTTATCACCTTGAATGGTCCTTCCATTTGCTCCAAAGTTTTCCATGCCCATAATTTAACCTTGGAATTTAAAAGTAATACCTTATCTCCTAAGGTGAACTCCTTCTTGATCCTCTTGTCATGCCATCTTTTTGTTCTCTCCTTGTAAATCTTGGCGTTATGGTATGCTTTTTCACGCCATTCATCCAACTCAGAGAGTTGCATCTTCCTCTTGGTTCCTACGGCTTCAAAGTCTATGTTCCATCACTTGATGGCCCAGTGAGCTTTGAATTCTAGCTCCACAGGTAGATGGTAGGTCTTTCCATAAACCAATTGATATGGTGACATCCCCAATGGTGTTTTATAGGCCGTTCTGTAGGCCCATAGTGCATCAGGTAGTCTATCCTTCCATGCAGTCCCCATCTCGTTGACTGTCTTTTATAGAATATTCTTGATTTGTTTATTTGATGTCTTTGCTTGGCCACTTATCTTAGGGTGATACAGAGTAGCAACATTGTGATGGATCCCATGTCTCTACAAGTAGTTATGAAAGTTCTTGTCAGTGAAGTGAGTGCCTCCATCACTAATCACCATCCTTAGGAACTCCTGAATCTTGGAAATATTGTTTCTTCAAACATCTTCTTGGACTTCTTTGCATTAGTAGCTCTATAGGCATGGCTTCGACCCATTTGGAGACATAGTCAGCTGCCACCAAGATATACTCATAGCCTTTTAACTTTGGGAACGGTCCCATGTAGTCAATTCCCTAGACATCGAAGAGCTCGATCTAGAGGTTGTTGGTGAGTGACATGGCATCTCTTAAATTGATATTCCCATGCCTCTGACATGCTCCACATCTCCTGATGAAGTTCTTCATGTCTTAATACATAGGTTGACCAAAAGAATCCACTCTACCAAATCTTTGAATGAGTGCGGAATGCCCCATAATGTCCTCCATATGGTGATGAGTGATATCTTTCGATAATCTTGATGCCTTCCTTTGACGATACACATATTCGGAGTAGACCATCAGAGCAGACTCCGAAGAGGTATGGTTCATCCCATATGTGGAGATGACTTTCATAAATGAGCTTCCTTTTGCTCTCCCCTGGTGGTACATAACCTGCAACCATAAAATTTACAATATTTGTGTACCAAGGGTCAGATTTCATGACTTTGAAGAGCATGTCGTCTCACAGCGAATCATTGATGGACAGTTCCTACGAATTCTGAAACTGCATTCTAGACAAGTGATTGGCAATAGAATTTTCTACTCGCTTTTTATCTTTTATTTCTAAATCAAATTCTTGGAGTAATAAAATCCATCTTATCAATCTGGGTTTAGCATCTTTCTTAGTAAGCAAGTATTTTAAAGCAGCATGATCAGTGTAAACAATCACCTTAGCTCTTATTAAGTAAGATCTAAACTTATCAATAACAAAAACAACAGCTAGAAGTTCTTTTTCAGTTGTTGCATAATTAAGTTGAGGTCCTATCAAAGTTTTGCTAGCATAAGCAATTGCATGATGCTTTTTATCTTTAGTTTGTCCCAAAATTGCCCCCACAGCATAATCACTAGCATCACACATAATTTTAAAAGGTAGCGACCAATCAGGGGGTTGAATGATTGGTATAGAGATAAGTGCTTTCTTAATAATATTAAAAGATTTCAAGCACGCATCATCAAATTCAAAGGGAACATCCTTAGCCAAAAGATTTGTTAGTGGTCTAGCAATATGTGAAAAATCTTTTATAAAGCGACTGGTAAAAACCAGCATGACCAAGAAAACTACAAATCCCTTTGATATTTATGGGAGGAGGTAACTGTTCAATTACTTCAATTTTAGCTCTATCTACCTCAATCCCTCGTTCAGACATCAAGTGCCCAAGAACTATATGCCTTCTCTAACCATGAAATGACATTTTTCCCAATTAAGGACTAAGTGCTTTTCTTCACATCTTTGCAAAACCTTGTCTAAAATTTTAAGACAATCATCAAAAGTTTTTTCATAAACAGAAAAGTCATCCATGAAAACTTTCATGATTTCTTCAATCATATCAGAAAATATAGACATCATGCATCTTTGAAAAGAACTAGAGCATTACATAATCCAAAACCATTCTACGATAAGCATAAGTTCCATATGGACATGTAAAGGTGGTTGTGCTTTGGTAATCTGGATGTATCAGAATCTGGTGATAACCTGAATACCCATCAAGGAAATAGAAAAAAGAGTGGTTCGCTAGTCGCTCTAACATTTCATCAATGAAAGGCAACAGAAAGTGATCCTTCTTTATTGCCTTATTAAGTTTTCGGTAATCTATGCACATCCGCCATCTAGTGACGGTTCTTTAGAGGATTAATTCATTCTTTTTATTTTTGACAACAGTCATGCCTCCTTTTTAGGCATAACTTGAACAGGGCTTACCCACTCACTATGCGGCACAGGATAGATAATCTGGGCGTGCAAGAGTTTTAAAACCTCTTTCTTAACAACCTCTCTCATTGCATTATTAAGCCTATGTTGGGGCTCCCTAGAAGGTATAGAGTTAGGATCTGTAGGGATGCGATGGGTGCAAAGAATAGTGCTGATACCCTTAAGGTCTTGGAGCGAGTAGCCAAAGGTAGAACGATGCTTTTCTAAGACAGTTAGCAAGCGTAGGAATTCTTCCTGAGAGAGTTTATCACTTATGATCACAGGAGAATCCTAATTATTATTGAGAAAAGCATATCTAAGACCATAAGGTAGGGGTTTACGCTCAATGGTAGGCTTAGGTGGTTCCAGTAATTCATCTAGAGGTTTAGGATCTATAGGATTTTCGTCTTCCGCCTCGATGAAGAACTGAAAATCATCTTTAAGGTTGGGTTCGATCAAGTGATCAAGAGATATAGCCTTAACCTCTTCCATGGGGTCTTCCTCTAGAATTGGCTCACTCTCCGCATTTAGAGAATGAGTAATGGGTATAGAGAGCTTGAAGTTTTTCTCAAGTCTTATATTCAACTTCCCCGTTTGTCCTTCTTGGATAAGTCTTTTAATTGGTTGTCCTATCAACAGGCCGAACTCTATAATATCAAAGATATAGAAGCTCAGTTGAACTTTAGTTCCTTTTACCTGGATAGGAAGGACATAAAGTATTCCCAAACTTGGGAGAATGTGTCCTAAAAGACCTTTCAATAACTTTGTTGTTGGGATTAATGGCATGTGTTTCAATAAATCATGAGCAAAAGATGCAGACATGATATTAACACCCACAACTGGATTGTAAAGAGCATTGAAAGGAGCTCTATTAATTTAGCAATGAATGAATATAGAAGGTGAATCTAAGCAAATCACATCAGAGGAAAGCTCTGATTCTTCTAGCCATTCATTGCTTATAATAGACACTAGCTCTTTCGTAGTCTTTTTAAGGAAAGCTTTCTCAGAAGGGTCTAAAGATTCTTCATGAGATGATGATTTCCTAGACTTCTAGGGTCTCCTCATAGTATGATAATTTGAGGTATTTCCATATTCATCAAAAAGTTTATCCTTGAATTCAAGCATAAAATCTAAAATTGGAGTTTTCTTCATTTTCCGGTGGTTCAGGATCTAAGATAGCTGAAGTTGGTGATGGGTTTTCTATGGATTTAGATTCAGCTGTCTAGGATTCTTCCTCTAATGGCTTCTCTTCTACTTCTTTGGGGTCATCCTCTAAGATTTTAGTAAGAATGCTTCTCCCCGTATTGGCGAAGACATGCAAGAACGAGCTTCCTGAGGTCGTGTTAAGACATCTCGAGGTTTTCCTATTAAGACCCATATAAAAGTGTTGAAGAAGAATATGGTCTTGAATGGCAAGGTTAGGGCTAGTTTTAATGAGAGTATTAAAACATTCCCATGCCATGCCTAGAGATTCTTTTTTCTTTTGTCTAAAATATTAAACCTCTAAACGAAGTCTGACTACCCTGGAGATGGGAAAGAATTGCATGCAAAATCTAGAGCACAGGGCTTCCTAATGTCCTTGTCTACTCTCAATGATGAGATTGTACCTACGTTTAGCTTTTCCCATCAAAGAGAAGGGAAAGATCTTTCATCATAAGGTTTCATCTGACATGCCCTCAATGCATAGGCATGCACAGGTTTTCTCAAACTCATTTAAGTGAGAATATGGGTTTTCATCAACTTTGCCTGAAAAGGGTTGATCCTGAACCATGTTGATTAACCGCGGGCACAGCTCATGGCTAGGTGTTAGGATAGGCTTTGAAGATTCTTGTGGCTATAGGCTTGTGCCCATGGGTGCACCATATTGGTAGATAGGGGTGGATTCTAGATCGATGGTAAAAAGGAAAGAAAAGATAAAAGGATAAAAGTATAATACAAGGTTAAGCTAGACTCAAAGTTAACTCAGCAACCATTTCCCCGGCAATGGCACCAGAAATGCTTGTTGGTATAAATTAATGCACATAGAATAATCTGCAAGCGCACAAATATTATACTATTGTAGCACTTCACTGAGAGTAACCCAGTTTTATATCGAACCCAAAGGAATGGAGGTGAGAGTAACTAATTCTAACTTAACCCAACTTCACAATCAAGGCTAGATAATAGGAGTGTAGAGGAGACTGCTAAGGTCTTCTAGTTCTAACTTCGGTAAGTTTTATCTTCTATTATTCAATTCTAGGGATATTACTAGAGAAAACACAAGCAGAGTATGTTTCCTATAGTAACAAAGTTCTATTAGGCCTACTAATAGGAGGTGGACTATAGAGGATTCAATGAGGCTATAAGAGTCACCCTCGTGAGCTCCCACTGATCCATAAAATAGGTACATCTACGAGTAACCGAGTCTAAGCACCATGCTTACACTATGAATACTACTTTAACCTAGGAGCTACAAGGATTAAAGTACTCAAAAGAGAGTTGTAAACCTGAAGAATAATATGAACAAGATGCTTACTTGAATTAGAAGTCGGTTACCAAAGAAATATGAGAAGCAAGCTCCAAAATAAGTTGATTCCACCAGGGTACAATCCGTAGAGAGAGCATCGATAGGCCGGGACTCCTCCAAAACTCTTCTCTCTCACTCTATCTCTCTATCTCTAATACAAGACTAGATCCTATCGAGGACTAATCTTCTCTTGATTGCTAGCCCTGATCCTAGTGGACATATGAATTAGAGTTTCTAGCTTCTCAGCTCTCAGGATCAAATGAGGCTTATGCCTGGGGGAGAGGCAAGGGCTATATTATATAGCCCTGAGGGTCCAACATGAGCCCTTGGATCAAACTGACTTAAGCAACGACGGAGATGCATTCTAGGAGGCGGTGGAGAACCGACATAACAAAAAGGATGATAGGTGGGGCCCATAGGGGCCGGGCGGCCTCTAGGTGGGGACGGCCGACCCCACATGTCAGTGGGTCGAGCCCTACTTCGGTGGAGAGCCTCCTAGAGTCTTCTGGAACCTTCCCACGTTGTTCCCATGGCAGAATTCCATGATTTCCTTTGATGAATAGGTCTCCCTTGATAGTTTTCTGATTAAATCCTACTGAAAACATAGATTCACCAATACTCGTGGAATTTGCCAGTTTAAACCACTAGGTGTCGGCATGAAATTTCGTCCCATGCCGAGGGCACATGAGCAAGCCGAAAGGGTCCGCTCGATGGAGCTGGAGATTCGCCTAGCTTCAGCGCAGGGATGGTCGATCCTACGCACTCCTCCCGAGACATGCCAGTCAATTTGACCCTGTAATTGACAAGGAGAGAAAGCTAATCAGTAATTTAAGGCGGAACATGCCGGTGTTGCTAGATAGTCCCGAATGTACGGCTCTGAGAGCCGATATGGAAAGAAATTGACTAAATAGTCGATTCCAGTATACTCATAAGAATAAATCAATTAAAGCTCATGGATTTATGGAAGGTAAATCGGTTATTGCTCAGGATAGATCTTGTTATTTAGACAAACATTAGTTAATGACAAAAGGATGTCAACAGTAATTAATTTATGCTAAGCCAATGACTGCAAGTAACTGAATCCCTTTTTATATAGAATAAGCGGCTCATCATCATTTAACCATTTAATAAAGATAAATCTAATGAACATATTAGATCTTGTCTATCGCTATGACCAGTGAGGTATGAGGCAGAATCATGCAGGCCGTAGAAACAACAATAGATTTGACGACCCTAACTCATTACTAATATCAGTGGGGCATAAGGCAGAATCATGCAGGCCATAATACAATAATAAGATCATGGGGCTAACACATCTTTCAACTTATCTTTACTTCAACGGTCTTGTAACGTGAACTGCATATGTGAAAGCACTCGATATCGGCTAAAACAGTCGATTCAGGCATAGCACACAGTTAAGGTCATGCCCTATTAAGAGCAAATCTACCAAGTAACGATCCCCACTCTACGGTGCTAACAGTGGGGTGAGGTAGAATCATACAGGCCATGATAACGGGCCATGAAACGGTTTTCGTTAGCCAACAGATATATTCAAGATAAAACATGCCTTAACCACACACTATGCATGATCAAGATTGACATAAAACGACCAATAAAACATAACTCATCATTTAAGATACAAATTAAATCAATTTAGATTAACAAACGATGAGTTAGATAGGATATAAGGCCGATCTAGATCAATCCCAATCGGGCGAAGTGATATTGCTGTAATTAAATAAATAATGGAAGCAATAAGCAATATCTGTAACTTAATGAATCTATCCGAAGGAACGCCACCCTTAGATAGAGCCGATAACTTGACCTTAATCTAGTTTGAGCAGTGGAGGTCGACCGGATTGATGCAACCTTACTTAAACTAAACAAGAGTCGATAACTAGCTTATACCTGAGTCGCAGTGGAGGTCGACTGGATCGATGCAGCCGTACGAATAGAAGTATAAGCCATGACGGTACTTACAAACAAACAGTGGAGGTTGACCGGATCGGTGTAGCCATACTTGCTGAAGAACTCGCCGAGATCTACTCTACTCCTACTCCTAAGGGGTGGCCGGAGCCAAAAAAAGTAACTTGTATTTGATTGATTGTGTGTCCTTTATAATAGTCGGGGTTTGATATTTATACCCGAAGCCTAAACATGAATCCTACTCGAGCATGACTTATTACAATCTTCGACATAGAAGAAAACATTCCTAATTTAAGATAACTTAGACCCCAATCTTTCTCTTTTTATAGAGTCCGATATGTAGTTTCCTGGCGTCAACCATAGCTCATCATCGCTATCTGCTGACGTCATCCAAAGAGATCCAATTCCAGAGTGTAGGGTCAAGATGGCGACTAGAGGGGGGGGGTGAATAGCTGTTTCTAAAACTTAATCGCGTCGGCTAACCGAAACAAGTGCAGAATTAAAACTATCGGTCTAGCCAAGACTACACTTCTCTATCTATATTCTCTAGCACATTGCAAAGATCATAATTAAGCAACAAAGGTGTCGAGCTAACTAGAGCTCACCTAACCAATTCTAGGAGCAAGGTCACACAAACCTATGCCACTAGTATTTTAAGCAATGAGGGAGCTCCTACACATGCTAGTAAGCAAAAGCACAAAGCCAACTAAGCTCACTAGCAATGCTCAATAACAAGGCAACCAATGCCAAATTATAGAGCGCAAATACTTAGCTACACAAACTAAGCAAAGTGACTAACAAGGTTACACAAATCAAATTAGCCAAGCAAGGGAGCTACCTCTATGCTACACAAGCAAGAAGGTAACTAGTGAGCTACACAAGCTAACTAATTATAAGAGCAACTACACAAGCACAATATATATAAAAGTAATCACAAGCTTGTGTAAGGGGATTGCAAACCAACGGGAAGAATAAGGTTGACACGGTGATTTTCTCCTGAGGTTCATGTGCTTGCCAACATGCTACGTCCCTAGTTATGTCGACTGCTCACTTGGTGGTTCGGTGGCTAATTGGCATCACCCACCAAGCCCGTACGTCGGGCACCACAAGAACCTATCCCGAAAGTGAGGGTAAGCTCAATGACACGCTCAACTAGAGTTGCTCTTCGCGGCTCCCGTGGGGCGAGCACAATGCCCCTCACAAAGCTCTTCTCTGAAGCACCACACAAGCTTCTTGCGGGCTTCGACGGAGACCACCACCAAGCCATCTAGGAGGTGGCAACCTCCAAGAGTAACAAGCACCACCAGCTTGCAACTTGATCACCTAGTGCCACTCGATATAATCTCACAATGCAACGCACTAGAATCACACCCACTCGCAATCGATTCACACTCTTGCAAGCACAAGTGAGTTAGAGGGCATCCAAGCACTCCGACACAAGCCACATAGGCGTGAGGGTGCTCAGCGACCAGCCCAAGGCTGGCCACACACTCCTTTTATAGCCTCAAGGGCTAAAATAACCGTTACCCCTTCACTGGACAAAACGCGCACTGACCGGACGCGCTGGTCATAACAACCAAACGCGACTCTCCCAGCGCCCGGTCACTTACAGGGAGGTTCCAGGGATGTTTTTCAGCGACCGGACGTGTCCGGTCATCACTGACCAGACTCTCTGTGCGTCCGGTCACTTCTGGACACGCTAAAAATACTAATCGGACGCTGTGACCGGACTCGCAGGTGCTGACCGAACGCGCAGGTCGCAGAGTTCGGTCATAGACCTTTTAGCGCTAAAATGGCTATAACTCTTAGCTCTGAACTCCGATTTCGATGATCTTGGACATTTTGGAAAGCTTACTCAGAGGGCTACACATCCCACATGTATACTTGATCCAAATCACAATGGATCAAAGCAGTATTCCAATCCAAGGACCATCCTATAGTTCAGAGTACACCGAAAAGCCTTTTTCTCTTCTCTAAGTTGATTCACAACAACTCTAACTTCTTCTCCTTTGCAAATGTGCCAACACCACCAAGTGTGCACCACCATGTGTATATGTGTTAGCTTTTCACAAACATTTTCCAAAGGATTAGTCACTCAACTTGCCACGCCACTCAATCCTAGCGATGATGCAAAGTCAGATCACTCGACTGGCACTTGATGACTGATATGCAAACAAGTTTGCCCCTCTTGATAGTACGGCCATCTATTCTAAACCCATTCATCAACTTCTCTACACACCTATGATCGGTGAAATGAAATGCCCTAGGTTACACCTTTGCCTTGCGCATTCCATTCCATCTCCTTCAATGTCGATGCAACACATGCACCAACATGATCAACCATGATATGATCCACTTCATATCATCACATGATCATATCAGTTCATCGATCTTGACTTCACTTGATTTTCACTGCTGCCTTCGTCCATCGGCGCCAAGTTTTGCTCAAGCTTCACCGCCACACGGTCCATCACTCCAAAGCCTCCAACTTGCCTTTCACGCTTACAACTAGTCCATCAAGCCAAGTCTTGTCTTGATCTTCTCCACTTTGATCATATGACTCAATGTCATGTCTCATATGCAATAAGCTCCTTCATCATCACATGTGTGAGCTTTGCAATATCTCCAAACCATTTTCACCTCCACGGCATGTGTTGCTCACACACATGTACTTGTGGACTAATCACCTATGTATCTCACATAAACACAATTAGTCCACCTAGGGTTGTCACTCAATTACCAAAACTACACAAGGACCTTTCAATCTCCCCATTTTTGGTAATTGATGACAACTCTACAAAGATATGGAAATTAAGCTCTTTTGAATTCATGTTGCTTTCCCAAGCAATTTTATCACGTGTAAATGATTTTTGGACAAGTACCACAAACCCGAAATGGTAGTATTAGCTCCCCCTGCATATGTGCTAGAGTGTTTGTTTTGAAGCTCGCACATATGTATAGATTGAAATTGTGGGAGAGTAATTACTACTAAATGATGCTAAGGTGTATAGAGTAAACCTTTGAAGCATGATACCAATCGGAGTTGCACCTTTAAGTTCATCCTTAGCATCATGGTTAGCTAGATATCACTTGGAAATAAAATCACTAGAAACCTTGTGAGATCAACATTAAAACCAAGTTACTAGCATTACTTGAAAAACATACTAAGTGTCTAGCTATCATCCTATGCATGCTAGTTTTCATTTCATCAATCAAATTCTACAACTAGCATACCTCACACAAGCATGCATATTGAATTTAAGAACTTATGCAATGCAAGCAAGCATATGAATATGCACATATCAAATGCAATCAATCAAAGTTCATGAGCTTGCTCCCCCTATTTGTTGCTTCTCTTGTCCAAGAATTTTGATCCATCTCTTTTCTTCAATGTTGCTTCCTCTTTGTCCTTGTCCATGTCCAACCAATCTCTCCCAAAGCTTTCATATCTTATCTCTCCCCCTTGTACAATCTCAATCTTAAAGCTTTCATATCTTTGTACAATCTCTCCCCCTTTATCATCAATTTCCATAAAAGGATGTGCTTATCATTGATGCAAAGGTATGTATTTGGGGTAGATGGTTGAGACTTGAATCTTGCT